>NC_052169.1:8575957-8933384 GCF_902713615.1 Scyliorhinus canicula | reverse complement strand
TTGCGTGGCGCTATTTTGAAGGGGAGTAGGCAAGTCCTCCCCGGTGCACTGGCCAATAATTACCCCTCGGCCCAACAGAAAGAACAGAAAACTTTTTTTAAAAAGTCACATTGAAGTGTGGGATCTTGCTGTGTGCAGATTTGCTAATGTTGCCGAACTTAGGGTTAGGGTGGCCTCAATTCAAGAGTGGTTCATTGGTGGCAAAGCGCAATGGGATGTTCTAATGTTGAGTGAAAGGTTCTCTATAAATGCAAGCCATAAGTTCCCAGCTCAAACCTACTTATTGTTCCATACTGGGCGCTCAGTAACCACCTAGATTCCTTAAGAACAGCCATTCTTCTGTCTGTCTCCCTTTCTTCCAACACCCAACTCTCTCGGACTCCTGCCTTCAGTACTTGGTGCCCCCCCCTCCCCCACCTACTTGTTCTGGACACTGCTACCATCATGCACAATCACTGAATTCAACATCCAATTTCTTGGGGAGTCACAGTGATTGTCGGGGAATGTTAAGCTTAGTCTGCAGGATTTTTTTCAACTGGAATTTATGATCTATCTTGGAGGAAACTGTGGTTTATTGCATTTTTGTGTAGACTGTTTGACACATGCTGTGCACCCAATATGTTGACCAAACTCCTTCTTCACTGACGAGTATGATTGTTTACCGCAGAAACTCCATGTACCTGATCATGGGATCTGCAGGTCCGTGCACGGCTGATGAAGCCGATCCAAGAGCCATATCTCGCTCGCACAATGGCGGGTGTTTCCAGGAGGTAGGATTGGGTCCTTGGACTCCAGATCGCTGGCATTCCTTTCTCAGGCTCCCTTTCCAGATCTCCTCTTGATGTCAGGTGTTTTCGAAGAATTGTGTCAATTAGGAGGCTCCCCCAAGTAGACCTCTTCTATTCAAGCGTCTCCCAGACATTGACGGCTTTGTTGCATTTCTTTAGGTAAGCCTTCAGGGTGTCTTTGAAGCGCTTCCTTTGTCCTCCTCTTGTTCGGGACCCTTCCTTGAGCTGGGCAAAGAAGATTCGCTTTGGTTGTCGGGTCTCTGACATCCCTGGCCTGCTCTACAGAGTTTTTTTTTATTTAAAAATTTAGAGTACCCAATTAATTTTTTCCAATTAAGGGGCAATTTAGCGTATTCAATCCACCTACCTTGCACATCTTTGGGTTGTGGGGGTGAAACCCACGCAAACACGGGGAGAATGTGCAAACTCCACACGGACAGTGACCCAGAGCCGGGATCGAACCTGGGACCTCAGCGCCGTGAGACTGCAGTGCTAACCCACTGAGCCACCTTGCTGCCCTGCTCTACAGAGTTGATCATCCAATCATGGCCTTGTTGCTGGTGCTCTTGGCTCCTTCAAGGGCACTGATGTTCGTACGCCTGTCCTCTGAGCTGATACGGAGAATCCGTCTCAGACAGCGTTGATGGTACCATTCCAGGGCCCTGAGTTGGAGTATGTAGTCCAAGTTCCTGAGCCACAGAGAAGAGTTGGGAGGAGGACTGCCTTGTACATGAGGATCTTGGTGTCAGCACGGATTGTGTGGTCTTCAAAGACTCTCGTCCTTAGGAGTCCGTAGGTGGTGCCCGCAGATTGGATACAGTGTCGGATCTCCACATCAATGTCAGCTTTAGATGAGAAGTGACTGCATTAACATCAGACTTTGTTCCCTGCCGCCCCTTGAAGTTCTACTTTGGCATTGCACAGTGGAGAACCCATGATTCAGAGTTATGCGTGTGCAGCAGAGGTCAAATTCTTTCCCTTTCCTATGGTGTTCTGACTATAGTATTTATAATTTATTCGATGCAAAATACATTCAATTCAATTACTTCTGAGTGCATCTTTCACTATTGCCCCCTTGACCCCTTCAAACAACAGTAAGGATAGACACCCGCCAAAAGGGCAGCATGGTAGCATAGTGGTTAGCACAATTGCTTCACAGCTCCAAGGTCCCAGGTTCGATTCCCGGCTTGGGCCACTGTCTGTGCGGAGTCTGCACATCCTCCCCGTGTGTGCGTGAGTTTCCTCCGGGTGCTCCGGTTTCCCCTCACAGTTCAAAGATGTGCAGATTAGGTGGATTGGCCATGATAAATTGCCCTTAGTGTCCAAAATTGCCCTTAGTGTTGGGTTGGGTTACGGGGATAGGGTGGAGGTGTGGGTTTGGATAGGGTGCTCTTTCCAAGAGCCGATGCAGACTCGATGGGCCGAATGGCCTCCTCCAGGACTGTAAATTCTATAAAATGCTGGTAGCAGATTTGACAGAGTACAGTTGCTAACCCTCCAGGATTGGCTTGGAATCGCCGACAATTGAAGATCAATCTCCAGGACCTCGCTGCGTGCAGCCCCGGAGAAAAATCATCGGGACGTGAAGCAAGATTTATCTCATATTTTTCATTTTCTTTGAACTTTTCTCTTTACCAGATCTGAAAATATCGAAAATGGAGGGAAAATAGCTGTTTGGCTGACAGTCAACCATCATGCATTTGGGGCAGCACGGTGGCGCAGTGGGTTAGCCCTGCTGCTTCAGGGCGCCGAGGTGCCAGGTTCGATCCTGGCTCTGGGTTACTGTCCGTGTGGAGTTTGCACATTCTCCCCGTGTTTGCGCCCACAACCCAAAGACGTGCAGGCTAGGTGGATTAGCCATGCTAAATTGCCCCTTAATTGGAAAAAATTAATTGGGTACTCTAAATTTATTTTTTTTAAAACCATCATGCATTTGGGTAATGGGTCTTTTTGCCTTCCAATTGGTGTAGGAAGGACGTGCGTCTCAAGGATGGGTGTGTTGGTCAACTAATGGCTGGAGCGTGGGCAAGTCAGATGATGGAACCTCCAGGAATGCATTTAATCAGAGTTGGCAACCCTAGTTCAAAGTTATGAATGATCATAGAATTTACGGTGCAGAAGGAGGCCATTCGGCCCATCGAGTCTGCACCAGCTCTTGGAAAGAGCACCCTACCCAAGCTCAACACCTCCACCCTATCCCCATAACCCAGTAAAACCAACCCAACACTAAGGGCAATTTATCATGGCCAATCCACCCTAACCTGCACATCTTTGGACTGTGGGAGGAAACCGGAGCACCCGGAGGAAACCCACGCGCACACGGGGAGGATGTGCAGACTCCACACAGTGACCCAAGCCGGAATCGAACTTGGGACCCTGGAGCTGTGAAGCAATTGTGCTATCCACAATGCTACCGTGCTGCCCACGAGGACCAGAGTAGAAACCTCCCCATTGGTGGAAGGATGTTCAGGAACCGAGGACATCAATATAAGCTGAAGGGAAAAAATGGCTATGCTGTGATCGGTTGGGATCCGCCTGAGTGTGTTGTGGAGACAAATTCAACCATGGCTTTCAAAAAAGAATTGGAAAAGCCTCTGAAGAGAGAAGATTTGCAGGCCTTCGAGGAAAGAGTGGGGGAGTGGCACGAGCTGAGTTCCTCTTGTAGAGAGCCAGCAGGGACATGATGCATGAATGCGATCCCGGCCCTGGGTCACTGTCCGTGTGGAGTCTGCACATTCTCCCCGTGTCTGCGTGGGTTTCGCCCCCACAACCCAAAAGGATGTCACAGATCACAGGTCAAAGGTTAGGTGGATTGGCCATGCTAAATTACCCCTTAATTGGAATAAAATAATTAGGTACTTTAAATTTATAAAACCAAATAACGGACTGAATGGCCATCTTTCCCACTGTAATTCTGTGGTTCATTCTTTCCCATTTAGAATGGACCTCCCTTTCCCCACCCCAATATATGCAGACATGGGGAGAATGTGCAATCTCCACACGGACAGTGACCCAGAGCCGGGATCGAATTTGGGACCACGGCGCCGTGAGGCAGCAGTGCTAACCCACTGAGCCACCGTGCTGCCCCTGCCTGGAGAATTGACGGTTCCGTGGCCGCGCATGCCCACCTTGTACATCTTTGGGTTGTGGGGGGGGGGTGGGACCCACGCAGACACGGGGAGAATGTGCAAACCCCACACGGACAGTGACCCGGGGCCGGGATCGAACCCGGGTCCTCACCGCTGTGAGGCAGCAGTGCTAACCACTGCGCCTCCGTGCCGCCTGCCGTGTTCAAGAGATTACGGGCGGCAGCATCCCGTTCCCCCATGAGGTCAGATTGTAGGTCCGTTGAATGCACGCAACTGCCCTCACTCCTCATTCCTGCGGGAGTCGCAGGCGGCGGAAGCTCTCAAACATCGAGGCCTTTTCATTCAGGAGGAGTAGAGAGGGGCAACCGTGGTGAAGGGGCTATTGGGTGGCACGGGAGGGAGTGAGGCTGCTTGAAAAGGTGCTCACCCAGGGGGGTGCGCATGGGTTGATGTCACAGATCCTGTGAGGGCTGTGGGTCAGGGCATTGTCAGGACCCCTCATCGTTCACTTTGCTGTTCTCTTCCTTCCAGCTTTTGATTGGGGAGAATCAGGGAGCCAGTCGAGCTGGCAATTCTTTTGATTGCAATCGAGCAGCAGCAGCGACACTGTCACGGCCAGAACCTGCACCCTGCAGGGAGGGGGAGAGAGGGCCGGGAACCTGCACCCTGCAGGGAGGGGGAGGCAGGGCCCCGGGAACCTGCACCCTGCAGGGAGGGGGAGGCAGGGCCCGGGAACCTGCACCCTGCAGGGAGGGGGAGGCAGAGTCCCGGGAACCTGCACCCTGCAGGGAGGGGGAGAGAGGGCCGGGAACCTGCACGCTGCAGGGAGGGGGAGGCAGGGCCCCGAGAACCTGCACCCTGCAGGGAGGGGGAGGCAGGGCCCAAGAACCTGCACCCTGCAGGGAGGGGGAGAGAGGGCCGAGAACCTGCACGCTGCAGGGAGGGGGAGGCAGGGCCCCGAGAACCTGCACCCTGCAGGGAGGGGGAGGCAGGGCCCCGAGAACCTGCACGCTGCAGGGAGGGGGAGGCAGGGCCCCGAGAACCTGCACCCTGCAGGGAGGGGGAGGCAGGGCCCCGAGAACCTGCACCCTGCAGGGAGGGGGAGGCAGGGCCCCGAGAACCTGCACCCTGCAGGGAGGGGGAGAGAGGGCCCGGGAACCTGCACCCTGCAGGGAGGGGGAGGCAGGGCCGAGAACCTGCACCCTGCAGGGAGGGGGAGGCAGGGCCGAGAACCTGCACCCTGCAGGGAGGGGGAGGCAGGGCCCGGGAACCTGCACCCTGCAGGGAGGGGGAGGCAGGGCCCGGGAACCTGCACCCTGCAGGGAGGGGGAGGCAGGGCCCCGGGAACCTGCACCCCGCAGAGCCAGAGGTCCAGTGCCGGCGAAGGCTGTCTATCCCTGGGGACAGGAGACCATCTGTCCCAGGTGATGCGGGAGTTGTCCCCACATGGGCTGGGAGGTCTGCCATTGCCTGTAGCCCTGAAAATTACTGCTGATCGGAACGTCTATGCCAGCGGCTCGTTTGAGGGCAGCATGGGCGACTTGTGCGCCCTTTCCCAGTCAGCCGCACACAAGTGCATAAAGGAAGTTACAACCGTTCTCTTTGCGAGTGAGCGCCCACACGTACATCATCTTGGACCGGGCCCAGGAGAGCCAGGACCGTGGGTTTCACTCGCAATTTACACGCCGGATTCTCTGACCCCCCCCCCCCCCCCCCCGCCGGATCGGAGAATCGCCGGGGACCGGCGTCAATCCCGCCCCACCGCGTCCCGATTTCTCCGCCACCAGAGATTCAGCAGGGGCGGGAATCGCGCCGCGACGGTCGCCCCCCGCCCCCCCCCCCCCCCCCCCCCCCGAAGTCCTGCCGCTGTCAAGCCTCTCCGGCTGGCGGGAATCAAACCACCTACCTGACCTGCGGGAGTTGGCGGCGCAGGCGGGCTCCGAGGTCCTGGGGGGGGGGGGCCGCAGGGCGATCTGGCCCCGGGGGGTGGCCCCACGGTGGCCTGGCCCACGTTCGGGGCCCACCGATCGGCCGGCGGGCCTGTGCCGTGGGGGCACTCTTTTCCTTCCGCCTTTGCTATGGTCTTCACCGTGGCAGAGGCGGAAGAGACCCCCTCCCCTGCGCATGCGCGGGGATGACGTCAGCAGCCGCTGACGCTCCGGCGCATGTGCCGACTTACGCCAGTCGGCGAAGTTCCTTCAGCCCCAGCTGGCATGGCGCCAAAGGCCGTCCACGCCAGCCGGCGGAGCGCCAACCACTCCGGCGCGTGCCTAGCCCCTCAATGTGAGGGCTTGGCCCCTAAAGGTGTGGTTCACGCCACTCCACCCCGCCGGGACCCCCCGCCCCGCCGGGTAGGGGAGAATCCCGGCCCTGATTCCTATTCAAATTGCTCTGGGCCTGGGCTGGAATGGGTGTTCTCTGTGATTGGCCTGAAACACTCGAGAACAAGTGAAAAAACAGCCAGGGTCCCAGCTTCTGGTTGCTATGCGATGACCCCTGCTGGTCTGTGCTTGCGTGTGTGGGCTGAAACCTCAGTTCTCAGCATGCACTCCCAAGCTTTGTGGCTAAGCTTTTCTCAGAAGGGGATAAACTTGCAAAATTTCTTATGTTGTCGGATTATAGTCACTGTTGGTGAATCATACGTTGAATACAATGTTAAACTGAGGCCTTCTCCAGAAGTTCAGATGGTTACGATTTGAAGGAGACCAGGGTGTCCTGGTCAACATGCATCCCTCAAGCGAAACGGGTGGCACGGTGGCACGCACTGTAGCTAACAGTGGTTAGCACTGTTGCATAGTGGGGCTAGTTTAGCACAGGGCTAAATCGCTGGCTTTGAAAGCAGACCAAGGCAGGCCAGCAGCACGGTTCAATGCCCATACCAGCCTCCCCGAACAGGCACCGGAATGTGGCGACTAGGGGATTTTCACAGTAACTTCATTTGAAGCCTACTTGTGACAATAAGCGATTTTCTCGGTCGCTTGCAAATTGAACAAGATTTTCCCTCCATTGACTTCTGGTAGTGTGGAGGGAGCATCGTTGTCTTTCTTAATGTTATGTTAATTATATTGTCAGGGTTAAGGATAAGCTGGAGGAGGATGTTGATTCAGTATCTTGAACACATATAAAGAGGGACTTACCATCTCTCGTTTTTTGTTTCATTGGTTGATCTTTTTGTTTAATGTAAGAGTATAAAGAGGGATTGGGCCTGCCCATATGGAAGAGACTCGAACTGTGGGTCACAGTTTAAAAATAAGGGGTCTCCCCCTTCAGACGGAGATGAGAAGAAACGTCTTCTGAGGGTTGTGAACCTTTGGAACTGTCTTCCCCGGAGAGCAGTGGAGGCAGAGTCAATGAATACTTTTATGGCGAAGGTGCTTGACTAACGAGGGAGTCAAAGGTTATTCGGGGAAGGCGGATTGTGGAGTTGAGGCCACAGTCAGATCAGCCATGCTCCTATTGGTGGGCCAGGCTCGAGGGGCTGAATGGCCTACTCCTGCTCCTAATTCTTTCATTTGTCTGCTCGCTGGGTCTGGCCAATGTGGGCATTAACAGGTCAAGGCAGTGAGTGGTTGAGGAGGTCATTTGTTTGTGCCTAGCTGTCCCTGGAGAGGAGGCATGCTGTGGCCACCAGTACGCTAGAGGCCTTCCTTGACCAGTGGGCACCCCAGGGGCTGGAGTGCATCACCGGCCCCAGTGATGACATTTTAATTTAACTGGCTAAGTTTCCTTTGAAAATGTTATCTGTTGCTATGGTGGCCCTTTAATTAGTTAAGTAGTTTCTATTTGTTAATTTGGTTTTAAAAAGTGCAGAACATAGAACATACAGTGCAGAAGGAGGCCATTCGGCCCATCGAGTCTGCACCGACCCACTTAAGCTCTCACTTCCACCCTATCCCTGTAACCCTATAACCCCTCCTAACCTTTTTGGACACTAAAGGCAATTTATCACGGCCAATCCACCTAACCTGTACATCTTTGGAATGTGGGAGGAAACCGGAGCACCCGGAGGAAACCCACGCAGACACGGGGAGAACGTGCAGACGCCGCACAGACAGTGACCCAGCGGGGAAATCGAACCTGGGACCCTGGTGCTGTGAAGCCACAGTGCCAGCCACTTGTGCTACCGTGCTGCCCCTAAAGAGGGATTGAGCCTGCTCCTAGGCCGGGCTGAGGTGGCCATTAACAGGACCAGGCAGTGAACAGTTGAGGGGGCTGTTTGGCCCAGCTGTCTGCCCCTCTTCTGTAGATTTGTTCATGCCCAGGCGTCCCTGGAGACGGAGTATGTGGTGTCTGCACTATACGTGAGAGCTACCGTGACCTGTGGGTACTGCAGGGGCGGGAGTGCATCGTCACTCTCCAAAACATTATTAAGTTTTCTTTTTGTGACAGTGCCCCTTTAAGGGCCGTTCATTAGTTGATCAATAGTTAATTAGTTTGTTTAATTGGCGTGCTCAAAGAATATAAAGAGACGCTCCCCTTGTAAGGGCTGTCAACTGGTGAATTTGTTTAATTGAGGTTAAAAAAGGACTGCTTTAGCACAAATGTAATGCTGGGTTCTGTGAATATACCGACTATCAAGAAAATGATGTGTGTCTGGTCTGGTTTCATACTTCACCATCTGGTTTGGATCTATTTAACAGGCTTGACACTGTGACAGCTCTCTTCTCCTCTTTAAGTCGTACTGTGGGATCTCCATCTGCTTGAACATGCAGGGAGTGCCTTGGACTAGTGTCCCATCATTAATCTCCCAATCCCACATTCTCACGCACAGTTTAGCTGCTGCCTGTAACTGTGACCCAATGCGCACAGCCTTCAATCAGAGTTACCAACCGAGACTTGGCTGACCACCTATATATAAATATTTCTCTATATATATAGCAATCATTGTTGTGTTTCGCTACGCATCATTTTTTGCATTGATTGCAACTTTAAAAACCTAGGACTTGGCTCTCCACTCTGTAACTGGATCCTTGACTTTCTGACCAACAGACCACAATCAATAAGAATGAACACCAACACCTCCTCCACAATAGTCCTCAATACCGGTGCCCCGCAAGGCTGCGTACTTAGCCCCCTACTCTACTCCCTGTACACACACGACTGCATGGCAAAACTTGGTTCCAATTCCAACTACAAGTTTGCTGACGATACGACCATAGTGGGCCGGATCTCAAATAACGACGAGTCCGAATACAGGAGGGAGATAGAGAACCTATGGAGTGGTGTAACGACAACAATCTCTCCCTCAATGCCAGCAAAACTAAAGAGCTGGTCATCGACTTCAGGAAGGAAAGTACTGTACACACCCCTGTCAGCATCAACGGGGCCGAGGTGGAGATGGTAAGCAGTTTCAAATTCCTAGGGGTGCACATCACCAAAAATCTGTCCTGGTCCACTCATGTCGACGCTATCACCAAGAAAGCACAACAGCGCCTATACTTCCTCAGGAAACTAAGGAAATTCGGCATGTCCATATTAACCCTTACCAACTTTTACAGATGCAATATAGAAAGCATCCTATCGGGCTGCATCACAGCCTGGTATGGCAACTGCTCGGCCCAGGACCGCAAAGAACTTCAGAGAGTCGTGAATACCGCCCAGTCCATCACACGAACCTGCCTCCCATCCATTGATTCCATCTACACATTCCCGCTGCCGGGGGAAAGCGGGCAGCATAATCAAGGATCCCTCCCACCCGGCTTACTCACTTTTCCAACTTCTTCCATCGGGCAGGAGATTCAGAAGTCTGAGAACACGCACGAACAGACTCAAAAACAGCTTCTTCCCCACTGTCACCAGACTCCTAAATGACCCTCTTATTGACTGACCTCATTAACACTACACCCCGTATGCTTCATCCGATGCCAATGCGTATGTAGTTACATTGTATATTTTATGTTGCCCTATTATGTATTCTCATGTATTTTCTTGAATTTTGTTTAATTCCCTTTCTTCCATGTACTGAATGATCTGTTGAGCTGCTCGCAGAAAAATACTTTTCACTGTACCTCGGTACACGTGACAATAAACAAATCCAATCCAATCCTTCTATCCCCATGCATTTAAAGGAAGTTTTTTCTGTTTAAATTCCTGTGACAACTGATTGGAGGATAATAGTTGACAGGCCAGTTGATTCTGGAATCCCAGCAGCCCTCCGTTTTCCAGTCACTCATGCCCCATTGAAGATGGAACATTAATTCAGTGGAATTTAGTTGCAGGGATACCCAACCTACATCCTTCCTGAGGCAGTCCAGCTCTTCAAGTACCAATAGCTGGATGTGGAAATGAGAAGGTGGAGGTAGTAGGAATGCGTGCGTTCCTTGAGGCACATCATTCCTGGCCACAAAGGCAAAATAATATGTCTTGGAGTGAGCCCGGCGATACGAAATCAAAACGAGAGGGCGGCACGGTGGCGCGGTGGTTAGCACTGCTGCCTCGCGGGTTCGATCCCGGCCCCGGGTCACTGTCTCTGTGGAGTTTGCACATTCTCCCCGTGTCTGCAATGATGTGTGTGTTAGGTAGATTGGCCATATCTTTTTATGAAAACAGTAAAAAAAATATACACGGCCAAATGGTACAAACAGTAATTTTGTGTTGGAGGATACGTGGATTGGCCATGCTAAATTGCCCCTTAATTGGAAACATTTAAGAAAAAGGAAATCAAAACGCACTTGACATTGTGGTGCTAATTCTCCCAGATTCCATGAGTTTGCAAGCCGTTAGCATGAATTTCAGTGAGGTGCTGGGTAACGTGAATGAATCTAGTCCCGGCCTGCCTGGTAACAGAATGGTTTTTGATCCATTTGGTGTGAGACATACCAGACTGACCATTGAGAAGTCTGTTCTCGAGTGGTTTGATTGATGAGGGCCGACTACAATTTGCCAGATCCAAAAAGAACAAATGCGACTCGATCTTTTTGCCTGTTCAATAGTCCCTGTGAGAAAACATGTACACCAGGATTGACTGGGAGCAAGTTTGAATCAGATTCCTTTGTCAAACGGCATAACCATGGAGGGAGAAATATAGGGACAAGCGTAAGACCATAAGACCATAAGACATAGGAGCGGAAGTAAGGCCATTCGGCCCATCGCGTCCACTCCACCATTCAATCATGGTTGATTTCAACTCCATTTACCCGCTCACTCCCCATAGCCCTTAATTCCTCGAGAAATCAAGAATTTATCAATTTCTGTCTTAAAGACACTCAATGTCCCGGCCTCCACCGCCCTCTGTGGCAATGAATTCCACAGACCTACCACTCTCTGGCTGAAGAAATTTCTCCTCATCTCTGTTCTAAAGTGACTCCCTTTTATTCTAAGGCTGTGCCCCCGCGTCCTAGTCTCCCCTGCTAATGGAAACAACTTCCCTACGTCCATCCTATCCAAGCCATTCATTATCTTGTAAGTTTCTATTAGATCTCCCCTCAACCTCCTAAACTCCAATGAATATAATCCCACGATCCTCAGACGTTCATCGTATGTTAGGCCTACCATTCCTGGGATCATCCGTGTGAATCTCCGCTGGACCCGCTCCAGTGCCAGTATGTCCTTCCTGAGGTGTGGGGCCCAAAATTGCTCACAGTATTCTAAATGGGGCCTAACTAGTGCTTTATAAAGCCTCAGAAGTACATCCCTGCTTTTATATTTCAAGCCTCTAAAGCTGCTAAACCCTAGGGCCGCACGGTGGCACAGTGGTGAGCACTGCTGCCTCACGGTGCCGAAGTCCCAGGTTCGATTCTGGGATACTGTCCGTGTGGAGTTTGCACATTCTCCCCGTGTTTGCGTGGGTTTCACCCCCACAACCCAAAGATGCGCTGGGTAGGTGGATTGGCCTGGCTAAATTGCCCCTTAATTGGAAAAAATCAATTGGGTACTCTAAATTTATAAAAAAAAACAACCTTTAGGCCTCTCCCAGTATTTAATTAGATCATAGCCAACCCTCACCTTATCTCTATTTGTTTGGTATCATCCCCTGCTCATCAAAATCTATTAATTCTGGTTTTGAAACTTTCACTTGACCCTCACCCTCAACAAATGTGTGGAGGGGAGTTTCAGTTCTCGCCCACAGTTTGCAAAAGGAAATTCTTTCTAACATCACCTCAGAATGGCCTGGCTTGAGTTTTAAGTTTATATCCTTTGATTTGGATTTCCCCCACCAGAGAACCACCAGAGAAAATAGTTTCTTCACTGTCTCCCCTCTCAGACCCTTTAATTATCTTTTCTAAATTAATTAATTAAAAAAATAAATTTCGAGTACCCAATTCTTTTTTCTCTCCCAATTACGGGGCAAATTAGCGTGGCCAATCCACCTGCCCTGCACATCTTTGGGTTGTGGGGCCGAGAACAACTTATCTTGAACAACTGTGCTACCCTCAACTCAAGGGCAGCACGGTAGCACATGTGATTAGCACCGTGGCTTCACAGCGGCAGGATCCCAGGTTCGATTCCCTGCTGGGTCACTGTCTGTGCAGAGTCTGCACGTTCTCCCCGTGTGTGCGTGGGTTTCCTCCGGGTGCTCTGGTTTCTTCCCACGGTCCAAAGACGTGCAGGTTAGGTGGATTGGCCAGGCTAAATTGCCCTTAGTGACCAAAAAAAGGTTAGGAGGGGCTATGGGGATAGGGTGAAAGTGAGGGTTTAAGTAGGTCGGTGCAGACTTGATGGACTGAATGGCTTCCTTCTGCACTGTATGTTCTATGTTTAACTCCTTTATATCGCCCCTTACATTCTATTATTCAAGGGAATACAGAACTAGTCTGTGCAACATTTTGCGATTGTGATAACACTGTTGAGTGTTCTGCACACTGTCCCAACGTGAACATATCAATCCAGGATGGGAACTGAATCCCACACGAAACACATCTGTGCATTCACAAATGGCCTGTTCGGGGTTTTCTATCAAAGTGAGAGTGATGCATGTGGAGGGAGACACCAAGTAACAAAATTTAGGGTCTTAAAAACAAAATGAACATGGAGTTTGTGAAGTTGAGGAATATAGTTAGGACTGAAACAATACTTGCAAATTGAGGGGGAAAAAAACCAGTTTCCATTCTCAAAGAGTAGCAGATACCCAGAATTGTAAACGCAGAACAACAGTTAAGGCAAAGTCAAAATATTGCAAGTGTTGGAGATCTGAGGAATCCTCCCTCTCTTCAGTTTCGGGGATGCAAAATGTTAATTGTGTCTCTCTCTCCACACGTGTTGCCAGATTAGATTAGATTAGATTAGAACAGTACAGCACAGAACAGGCCCTTCGGCCCTCGATGTTGTGCCGAGCAATGATCACCCTACTTAAACCCACGTAACCCGTATACCCGTAACCCAACAATCCCCCCATTAACCTTACACTACGGGCAATTTAGCATGGCCAATCCACCTAACCCGCACATCTTTGGACTGTGGGAGGAAACCGGAGCACCCGGAGGAAACCCACGCACACACGGGGAGGACGTGCAGACTCCACACAGACAGTGACCCAGCCGGGAATCGAACCTGGGACCCTGGAGCTGTGAAGCATTGATGCTAACCACCATGCTACAGTGAGGCCCCAATCTGCTGAGTTTTTTATTCTTATGACAATCAACATCCTGGGGGTTACCAGTGATCAGACACTCAACTGGACTAGCCATATTCATACTGTGGCTACCAGGGCAGGTCAAAGGCTAGGAATCCTACGGTGAGTAACTCACCTCCTGACCCCCCCAAAGCCTGCCCACCATCTACAAGGCACAAGTCAGGAGTGTAACGGAATATTCTCCACTTGCCTGGATGAGTGCAGCTCCAACACTCAAGAAGGTCAACACCATCCAGGACAAAGCAGCCCCGCTTGATTGCTCCCCCTTCCACAAACATTCAAACCCTCCACCACCGACGCACAGTGGCAGCCGTGTGTACCAGCTTCAAGATTCACCGCAGTAACTCGCCAAGGTTCCTTCGACAGCACCTTCCAAACCCACGACCACTACCATCTAGAAGGACAAGAGCAGCAGATATCTGGGACCCCACCACCTGGAGGTTTCCCTCCAAGTCACTCACCACCCCGACTTGGAAATATATCGCTGATCCTTCACTGTCGCTGGGGCAACATCCTGGAACTCCCCAACAGCACAGTGGGTGTACCTACACCTCAAGGACTGCAGCAGTTCAAGAAGGCAACTCACCACCACCTTCTGAAGGGCAACTAGGGATGGGCAATAAATGCTGGACTAACCACATCCTGTCAATGAATTTTTAAAAACTTAGAACTTTGGAAAAAGAACTGGTTGATTACCTGGCGAAGAGTGGGATTGAAGGTTAGAAAGCAAATATAGATGAAATGGCTCTGAAACATCTTGTTCCAATTTTAATAGAAATATCATCTGCGGAATGTAATCGGGCAGGGTTGAATAATGCAGATTTTAATGGAGATTAAATTCACTGGCATTTATGTTTGATTGAACAGTGACATGGTTCAGCATTATTTTCCCGCCAGTTTTACCTGTGATTATTAACCTCCCTCGGGAGGTTAAATGAATTAGGAATAGTTAAACCTCATTGCCTAAATTGTATACAATCGGGGGGAGTGGATTGTTCGTCTAAGTGGGCCTGTCCTCGTTCACAATACTACTTTTAAATAGACCAATCAGGAAATTTGGGGTTGTTACTTTAATCTCTCTTGCTGTTTCTCTCTCTCACACAAGTGCGCCTTGCATCTATGTGACTCAGTTAGCTCGACAGCTGATTCATGATGCAGAGCGAAGCGAAGAGCGCGGGTTCAATTCCCGTACCACCCACCACAAACATTCACTCCCACCACCACCGACGCACAGTGGCAGCCGTGTGTACCATCTACAAGGTGCACTGCAGCAACTTGCCAAGGTTCCTTAGACAGCAGGGGCGATTCTCCGAGCCCCGCGCTGGGCCGGAGAATCGCCGCAACCGTGCCCCGTCGCCGGTGCGCGACTCTCTGAGGTGCGCCATCTGCGCCAACGCGTTTGGCGTGGTGCCGTCCGCAGGCTGCCGATTCTCTGGCCCGGATGGGCCAAGCGGCTGCTCTGATACGACAGAGTCCCGCTGGCGCCGTTCACCCCTGGTCGCTGCCGGCAGGAACTATGCGGGAACGGTCGGGGGGGGGGGGCGGCTTGTGGGGGGGAAGGAGGGGGCTCCTTCACCGGGGGGGGGTGGGTCTTTCACTGTGGGGGGGGGTCCTTCATCGGGGGGGGGTCTCCGATGGTGTCTGGCCCGCGATCGGGGCCCACCGATCAGCGGGCCGGCCTCTCCCCCCCCCCCACCCCAGGCGTACTTCTTGGCGCGGCCGGCCCCTGAACACCGACCCCACGTTGGTTGGGGCCGGCGCGCAAAAGAAGCCCCCCGCGCATGTGCAGGTTGGAGCGGCCCAACTGCGCATGCGTGGGTTGGTGCGGCGGTAAGGAGGCTGGAGCGGCGTGAACCGCTCCAATGCCATGCTGGCCCCCTATGGGGGCTAGAATCGTACGTGACCGGGCCCGGTTCGCGCCATCGTGAAACGCGCCGGCGTTCACGACGGCGCAAACTCTTGGGCCCAATATTGGAGAATCGCCCCCAGCATCTTCCAAACCCACAACCTTACCATCTAGAAGAACAAGGGCAGCAGATACCTATGAACCCCATCACCTGGAGGTTCCCCTCCAAGTCACTCACCACCCTGACTTGAAAATATATCAGCCGTTCCGTCACCAGTGCTGGGGCAAAATCCTGGAACTCCCTCCCTAACAGCATGGTGGGTATACCTACACCTCATGGACTGCAGCGGTTCAAGAAGGCAGCTCCTTCACCAACTCCTGAAGGGCAACTAGGCATGGCCAATAAATGCTAGCCTAAGCAGCGACTCCCATGTTCAGTACCATGGATTTTAAAAATTCAGAATTTGTAAAAATGGTGACATACTCAGGACAGAAGCAATTCTTTTGGGAGTTGCCCCCTGTCAAGGAGAGTGGTTTTTCCGACTCCTGGTTAAAGTGCAGGATCAAACAGGGTTCAGAAACTGACCTCATTTAGGACTTTGTCATGTTAGGCGATATGTGTCCTTGTGGAAGCCAAGTTGTCACACAAGAGGCATTGCTCACCCATCCAGAATGGAAATGATAACTAACAGACCTTTGTCATGGGAATGTCCCTTTAAGAATTGTGTGTTTATCAAATAGCTTCAGTGATGGTGGTGGGGGAGGGGTCGGCATGGCTGCAGGTGGCTTCATGTAAGGGCACCAGTTTGGGGGCGTTGGTAACTGCGCCTCTGCCGTTCCCTCCGGCACGGTACTCCACAAGTCCAGTGTTGGTGGCGGCCCTGAGAGTTTGGGGCCAGTGGAGGAGACATGTGGGAGCAGTGGGAGCATCGGTCTGGGCCCCAATCTGTAATAATCCCCAGTTTGCCCCGGGGTGTATGGACGGGGGGGTTCCGGTTATGGCGGAGAGCGGGGATTGAGAGGATGGGGGATGTGTTTATAGAGGAGGGCTTTCCGAGTATGAGGGCGTTGGAGGAAAAGTTTGGGTTGGCGAGGGGAAACAAATTCAGGTATCTGCAAGGGTGGGACTTTCTTCGTAAAAAGGTGTCAACCTTCCCACTCCTACCGCTCAGGGGGTTTCAGGACAGGGTAGTTTCCAGAGGGTGGGTAGGAGAAGGGAGCATCTCAGACATTTATAAGGAGCTTATGGGGTCGGAGGAGACGCTGACTGAGGAGCTGAAACACAAGTGGGAGGAGGAGCTGGGAGGAGAGATAGAGGATGGTCTATGGGCGGATGCGTTGAGTAGAGTCAACACGTCCGCAACATGTGCCAGGCTCAGCCTGATACAATTTAAGGTCGTTCATCGGTTCACATGATAGTGGCCCAGATGGCCAGATTCTTTGGGGTAGAGGACAGATGCACAAAATGTGCGGGAGGACCGGCGAACCATGTCCACATGTTCTGGGCATGTCCGAAGCTTAGGGGATAAAGGCTGGGGTTTGCGGACGTCATGTCCACGGTGTTAAAAACAAGGGTGGCGATTTTCGGGGTGTCAGAAGACCCTGGAATCCAGGAGGAGAAAGAGGCGGACGTTCTGGCCTTTATTTCCCTGGGAGCCCGGAGACGGATACTATTAGCTTGGAGGGACTCAAAGGCCCCGAAGTCGGAGACCTGGCTATCGGACATGGCTAGCTTTCCCTGTTTGGAGAAAATCAAGTTTGCCTTGAGGGGGTCACTGTTAGGGTTCGCCCGGAGGCGGTAACCGTTCGTCGACTTCTTTGCGGGAAATTAATCGTCAGCAGACAGTGGGGGGAGTAGTTTAGATTAGAGTAGGGGGTTAATAAGGGTGGGACTTGTACGAGAGGTAAATAGCTTTTGCACTATGCTTATGGTTTTATGTATATTGTTTATTTTGTTGTTGTTACTATACCAAAAATACCTCAATAAAATGTTTATGAAAAAAATAGCTTCAGTGATGTCCTTGTGTGGGTGGAGCTGGGCTGTTGTTCTGGCTTTTATTTTCATTTTGAGCTGGGAGCTGTTTGTGGCTCTGTGTTTTCGGTTCAGACAGTTGGGAGCTGCATTCAGACAAAGAAGGTTTATTTTGGTCTCTCTCTCTCTATATGCTAAAAGGTGTCCAGATCACTTGATAATTTAAAAGTGATATCTGTTTTCTGGAAGGAATTCAAACCGACTGTTTTGTGGGAAAAAGGGTGTTTGCGTTTATGGATGTTGTTACTTGAGTAAAAGGAAGTTATTGAGAGGTATATTCTTCTAGAGAACTGTAGCTGTGTGGGGGATGTATGTTTGTGGTTGATTAAAATGCTTATTGTGTGTGTTTATAAAATGTTAACTGAATTTGTAGAATAAACTTTGTTTTTGATTAAGTGCTTAACACCTGTAGAATAGACTTGTGCTCCTCATAACCAAAATCAATAACCAGTTGTAGGTCAGGTGAACTCCATGATATATTTTAGTGTTCTTTAAACCCTGGCCCATAACAGCTTGCAAAACCGTGGGTCGGTCAGATTTATAAAATATTGCACGCAAAACATGTGTGGTATTATCATAACTGTCAACACTACAAGGGTTAATGTAGTACATGAATATTCACTAGAGGGAGCTGCCGATACAACTATATAAGGCAGTGATGCTGGACCTTAGGGGAGGAGTGTATGCAGGAGATAGCTGGTGAAGGTCATCAGAGCAGTTCGTGTGAGTAAGGTTAGATTATAGTTATGCCAGTAGTGAGATTAGCAGTAGGTGAGTGGAGTTAGATGTTATTGATCAGTTCTGTAAAGGACTAAGTGTCAAAACCCAGTTTAGTAGTCTAAATAATAATAATAATTACCTTTTATTGTCACAAGTATGAAGTTACTGTGAAAAGCCCCTAGTCGCCACATTCCAGCGCCTGTTCGGGTTAAGCTGGTACAGGAATTGAACCCTAGCTGCTGGCTTTGTTCTGCATCACAAACCAGCTCTATAGCCCACTGAGCTAAACCAGCTTTGTTTAAGTTAAAAACTATTTTGTGGTCTTTGTGAACACTACTCCAACCATCCTAAATAAATGAAATGAAATGAAAATCGCTTATTGTCACAAGTAGGCTTCAAATGAAATTACTGTGAAAAGCCCCTATTGGTCACATTCCGGCGCCTGTTCGGGGAGGCTGGTACGGGAATTGAACCGTGCTGCTGGCCTGCCTTGGTCTGCTTCCAAAGCCAGCAATTTAGCCCTGTGCTAAACCAGCCTCTGCAAGTCCAATTGTAACACCCCGCTCCTGCCCAATTTTGGACCGTCACTATTGGATGGAGGTGCAGGGGAAATGACTGTGAAACACACAAAATCAGATGGTGCTCCCGTGAAGATTCTCCTCTGCCGCTTTCCTG
This sequence comes from Scyliorhinus canicula, assembly GCF_902713615.1. Lineage (NCBI taxonomy): Eukaryota > Metazoa > Chordata > Chondrichthyes > Carcharhiniformes > Scyliorhinidae > Scyliorhinus > Scyliorhinus canicula. Next base: position 8,914,663 of record NC_052169.1, on the reverse strand, counting down.
TTCCACTTCCTCACTCTCCCAACAGGGAATCGGAGTGAAACAATTGCCATCTGTGAGGGGATAAATAAAACTGACAGACGTACAAAATAGAGAAAATTGAAATATAATTTCTCAATAGATACCTGAGTATACTTTTCATACTATAATCAGACACATGCATAATCAAACATGAAGACCTTAAGAATACTGCAAACCTGAGATACAAATCTTTGGAACAGTTTTTGGAGAGTAAAGAGCATTGTATGGATATTTTACAAGAAAATAGTTACAAATTAGCATCATAAACTTTAACATTCTTTGGTGAGTCGATCTCGCCCTGGTGTATATCTTTGTAATATAGAGTAGATTGCCAGTAACATTTTGCACTGTTGATTATTAAATATAAACTCTTTGTTAGTATACATACAGAGGTGGTGTTGATCAGGGAACATCTCCACAGAGCCATATAATTACCAGAACCTGGGACCTCACTGTGACAAAAAAAATTGAACAGGAATAGCACGGTAGCACAGTGGTTAGCACTGTTGCTTCACAGCTCCAGGGTCCCAGTTTCAATTCCCCGGCTTGGGTCACTGTCTGTGCGGAGTCTGCACGTTCTCCCCGTGCCTGCGTGGGTTTGCTCTGGGTGCTCCTACTTTGCCACAATAATGTGTACGCTCTAGTTGTACGTCAGAGCGTCTGTCACTAATTGGGGAAAGGTTAGGGCATCATTCTTAAGTATGTATAAGAACCGGTTTACCCTTGTATACGAACATGTGAAGTAGGAGCAGAACTAGGCCTTAAGCCTGCTCCGCCAATCAACAAGATCATGGCTGATCTGTTTGTGTTAAGTTTTACATTCCCATCGATAACCTTTGATCCTCATGCCTAACAAGAATCTATCCACCTTTGCTGAACAATACTTAGTTACCCCGTTTTCACCGCCTTCTGAAGCAAAGAGGTCCAAAGTCGCACAAGCCCTCGGAGAGAAAAAAAGATTCTCCTCATCTCTGTCCTGTAAGGGCGATTCCTAATTATATAATGTTCTGGACTCACCCACAAGAGAAAAGATCCTTTCTGCACCTGCCTTGTCAATACCGTTCAGGATCTTGTATACTTCAATCAGGTCACCCCTCACTCTTCCAAACTCCAGTGGAAATGAGCTCAGCCCATCCTCTTAAGTCAACAACAGAGGGCTCCACCAGTTGCAGCATCCGGTGAGGTCACGGAATCGATGTGAGAATGGTCAAAGTTGGAAGAGTTAAGTGTGGAGGCTGGTGTTCAGGAAGTCGACGGTGAGGTCGGTTAAGACAAAGCCACGGAGAGATTGGCAAAGAGGTACAAGTCAGGAGTGCGGCAGGAAACTCTCCATTTGCCTGGATGAACGTGGCTACAACAGCAATCAAAAGGTTGGACACCATCCAGAACAAAGCAGCCCATTTGCTCGGTCTCCCATCCACCAAATTAAACATACACTCTCTCCACTACTGTTGCACAGTGGCAGCAGTGTGAACCATCTATAATATGCCTTGCGGAAACTCACCAAAGCACCTTCCAAACCTTTGGCCGTTACCACCTAGAAAGACACAGGGCAGCAGATACCTGGGAACACCCCCCCCCCCCCCCCCCCCCCCCCCCCCCGCCCCTGCAAGTTCCCCTCCAAGTCACTCACCATCCTGACCTGGAAATATATCACCGTTCCTCGACTGTCAAAGGGTCAAATGCTGGAACTCCCTCCCTAACAGCACTGTGGGTGTACCTATGTCACGTTGGACTGAGTGGGGCTGTTAATTCTGGTCTTGCCACGTCCGTAGATGAATTCTTAAAAAAGGACTTTGAGCTCAATATGTTTGGCGAAGAGATGGACGAGGGTGTGTGTGGGGTAGGATATGGGCAACGGGGTTTAACAGCCCCACTTTGGCACAAACAAATATCAACTAAGCACTGTACATTCATTTCTTTATCGAAGTCGTTTGTGGCACAATACAAGAATATTGGTGTGATCTGAGTAATTCACATTAAAAATACAATGAGATAGAGACAGGCGAACAGTAGATGAGATGGTGTTTAAACATCTTGGAAGATCTGGTCACCTGTTGTGACTACCAGGATGTGTAGGGAACGCCTTCTCTTGCCCAGATCCTGCGTCTTGTGTGTCCAGGGGCAGACTGTCGATGGTAATGCCTCGCTGTTCGCCGAATACCTGCTCCTGAAGTTCGATTATATCATGCCTGATGTCGGCCATCATCAGTAGGAGGAAGTCGAATGATCCAGGAGGGCCCTGGAAGTAAAATAAAAATCCAGTGCAAGAATAAAATGACCCACCTGTGACTTGCCTCCAAGGGCGGCGGGGCGGCGCAGTGGTTAGCACTGCTGCCTCACGGCGCCGAGGACCCAGCTTCGATCCTGGCCCCAAGTCACTGCCCGTGTGCAGCTCGCGCATGCTCCCCGTGTCTGCGTGGGTCTCACCCCCCCACAACCCAAAGATGCGCAGGGTAGGTGGATTGTCCACGCTAAATTGCCCCTTATTGGGAAAACAAAATCAGTAACTTGCCTCCTGCCTCACAGCAAACCCCCCCATACAATGTTGTTGAAGGGAGTATTTTATTTAATTTCCTTCGTATCTTGAAAATCTTACCATTCACATTGGGGAGCGTAGGTGTGTTAGCTGCTAGTTGATTTGTTTGAGTGGGTCAGATCCCAGGGATAGGGATAAGATGAGACAAATTGAGACGAACAAGATCAAAACACTTTGAACTTATTTTCAATGACATTTGAATTGGCAGACACATCGCCCAGACCAGGTGTTGGCTACAATAAAGCCACTTTAGCCAGATACTCTGGCGTTAGTGGACAACCTCTTGCATGCATTCAAACAATACAGGTTTACTTATTTCACGCACACTGGCTTGTCAAGTGCCTGCGTTATTCAATAGTTGAGGAAGTAAAGCACCCACACTCTGTCTTTCATTTTAGTTTTCGTTTTATCATTCCATCAGCAAAGCTGCTAAAAGATTGAAAGAAAGAAAGACTTGCATTTATCTGATGTCTTTCACCACCCTGAGATGTCCCAAAGCGTGTTCTAGCCAATTAATTACTTTTGGAGTGTAGCCACTGTAATAGCTTGGGAAGCACTCATTCGCGTGCACCATGTCAATGTGAGTACTGGCATCACGTGCCCTGTGATGGTATCCATTACTCATCCTTCAATTGTTAATCATCTGGATTCCCAATCAGCCACATATGGTCAGTGCCTGAGGTATTGTACAGCACTGAGCTAAAGTGTCAGTTCAGCTGCCTCTCAGTCAGAAGGTTCTGGGGTTCTTGTCCACTACAGGGCTTGAGTACACAAATCGAGGCTGACACTCCAGTGTAGTAATGAGGGAAGCACTGTCTTTCAAAGAACAAAGAATACAACACAGGAACAGGCCCTTCGGCCTTCCAAGCCTGTACCGGTCATGATACCAACCTTTGGGGTGACATGCGGCGCAGTGGTTAGCATTGTTTCCTACGGCGCTGAGGACCCGGGTTCGAATCCCAGCCCTGGTTCACTGGCCGTGTGGAGTTTGCACATTCTGCCTGTGTCTGTGTGGGTTTCACCCCCACAATACAAAGATGTGTAGGGTAGGTGGCTTGGCGACGCTAAATTGTCCCTTAATTGGAAAAAAAAAAATTGGGTACTCTAAATTTATTTTCAAAAACAATACCAACCTTTGCCAAAACCCTCAGCACTTCCTTGTGCTGTATCCCTCTGTACCCATCCTATCCACGTGTTTGTCAAGATGCCTTTTGAATGCTATTAATGTATCTGCTTTCACAACCTCCCCTGGCAACGCATTCCAGGCACTCACCACCCTCTGCGTAAAACAACTGCCTCACACATCTCCTCTAAATGATGCCCCACGGACCTTAAACCTATGCCCCCTGGTGACTGACCCCTCCACCCTGGGAAAGAATGCCTGCCCATCCACTCTATCCATGCCCCTCATAATCCTGTAGACCTCTATCAGGTCACCCCTCAACCTCCGGCTTTCTAATGAAAACAGTCCGAGTCTATTCAGCCTCTCCACATAGCTAACACCCTCCAGACCAGGCAACATCCTGGTAAACCTCCTCTGCGCCCTCTCCAAAGCCTCCACATCCTTCTGGTAGTGTGGCGACCAGAATTGTGCACAATATTCAGATGAGATGTTAACCTGAGGTCCCATTTGCCTGATTGGATGGATGTAAAAGGTCCCATTATTTTGAAGGAGAGTAGGTGTTCGGGCCAATCCCGCAATCAGCATCACAGATGTTGAGTGTTGCTGAAAAAAATATATTTTTTTGTCAAAGTTTTTCATCTTGGACTCAACAGGACATTTGCAAGAATACAACGCACGGGAAATCAACAAATGTATACTGTAGGGGCGGCATGGTAGCACAGTGGTTAGCACTGTTGATTCACAATGCTAGGGTCCGAGGTTTGATTCCCGGCTTGGATCACTGTCTACACGCCCCCCCCCCCCCCCCCCCCCCCCCCCCGTGTTGGCGCGGGTTTCCTCCTGTGTGCTCTGGTTTGCAATCCAAAGATCCGCGGGTTAGGTCGGTTGGTCACGCTGAATTTCCCTGTAATGTCCAAAAGTTAGGTGGGGTTGCAGGAATGGAGTGGAGGTGTAGGCTTAGGTAGGGTGCACTTTCAGGGGCCGGTGTAGACTCGATGGGCCGAATGACCTCCTTCTGCACTGTAAATTCTATGACTTCTATGAGAAAAGCGAGTGCTGATTGGTTGACAAGTGGACTCTTATTGACAGAGGCAAAGCCATGGCGAACGCACCAGTTGATGGTGACTGACAGTTAACTGCCAAGAAATTTAAACCAGGCAACTTGTCTGATTGGTCAAGGCATTGCAACAAATAATGTGAAAACAAAACTGATTACCTGTTCATGGGAGATTACTGTGCACATATTGGCTGTCACGTTTCTGGCAATTGAACAGTGGCTGTACTTTGAATGTACTTAATTGGTTTGAGATGTCTAGTGGTCATGAGAAGCATGATGTAAATACAATTCCTTGTTCCCCCCTTTAAAAGTTGGAAAATCAACATTTTAAATGGTGTACAATTATGCAATAGTTACGATTCAGCACAGGTCAGATTCAGATTGTCTGTCTCTTTCCCTGCTTGTTCCAAATTCCATCTTTCTTATCAGCTATCTTGCTGGTTTTGTAGACTTTCCTGTGTTGAAGTTAAATGCACTTGTGCATGTCAGTAATCTCTGATGTGTAACATCAAACTTGCATTAAACTGGAGAGAAAACAAAATATCTCCAGGTGCAGCAGCTGTTGCCTTTGTCCAGCTGTTGTTGTGTTGAGGCAGTGGGGAGATTTCCGGCCCTACAGGGTGGAATCACGCAATGCCAGGCCCAGGGATAACCTCACAACAGGAGAGGAAACCGGGGCTGGGTTTTCACCCCGCAGTCGGGGACGGACAGAAACGGCTGGGTGTGGACTTTTTGCTGGTTCATTGGGGTCAGATGGAGGAGGGGGGGGGGGGGGGGGATCTTGAGCGGCAGATAGTCAATTGAGCCTTTCAATGGCCATCAATGGCCTAATGTCAGGGGTCAGACTAGGCTTAGGCTGGAGCATGACTGAGAGTACCTGTACTCCAGGCAAGCTTTGGAAGTCCTTGCTGGGTTCAGCATAACTGGTTCCTCCCCCCGCCCCTCCCTGCCACCACCAGCACCATCTAATGGTGACCTAACTGCAAAGGCCTTCGTAAATTTTTAACTCTTGAGGAAGTTGGTGCATCCTTGTCGGGTTGCCCTTGTTCCCCATCCTGCCGCTGCATTTCAAGCCGGAAGACCTCCAATCGCCGCTCCTGCCCTGTACTTAATCAGACAGCGAGCCCGCCCTCTGAATTGGGAGCTTCTTTTAACCCCCCCGCACTCGAGCCTACCGACCGGGTCCTGAAGCTCACGGGGGAAACCTTGCCCTTGCAGATCCTGCAAACGCTCATCAGGTGGGGCAGCTTCGATGGAGAGGACAGAGGGAGGTACAGGGGCAAACCCTTCAACAGAAACATCCACATACGCATGCAATCCACATGACAACGCTCAAAACACACACAACACAAAGTACAATGGAGACCACAAGATGGTTAAAAGGCCTGAGTGACATTAACATGAAAGAAGCATGAGGAAAGAGCTTCAAGATGTTTTATTGATACGTATTTTGAATATATGAATAGCTGAGGCAATGGGGGAGGGTCTTACAGACTGCCCCACCAGCACAATTTGACAATGTTGACTCATCCCCTAGACCACCCTCCCCCCCTCAAATATTAACCACCTCTTCCCATTCTTCTCCTTTGGAAAACCTGCTCATCCTTTATTTTTCCTCAAGTCCTTACTTAACGTTCGTACTTCACTTTGTTATGCTGCTCAGCTTAAAAAGAAGACCCAGATTGAACTGGTTATGTACACATCACTTCCATCTTTAGTGAAGTCGTGAAATGTACCCCCGCCCAGAACACTTACACATGACACATCAATTCCTAGCTAAGCAGTCTGCGGCTATTTAGCAGGTGTACATTTGAAACATTATTTTGTCGATTCTCCCAGCAGGCGATGGCCGTTTTATGGCATTTTTGTGTTATTATTTCAAAGAACGAAGAACAATACAGCACAGAAACAGGCCCTTCGGCCCACCAGGCCTGTACCAGTCATGATACCACCCTTGGCCAAACCCCTCAGCACTTCCTTGTGCCGTATCCCTCTATACCCATCCTATCCATGTATTCGTCGAGATGCCTTTTGAACGCCCGTTAATGTATCTGCTTCCACAACCTTCCCTGGCAACGCGTTCCAGGCACTCACCACCCTCTGTGTAAAAAACCTGCCTCGCACATCTCCTCTAAACTTTGCCCCACTGACCTTAAACCTCTGCCCCCTGGTGACTGACCCCTCCACCCTGGGAAAGAGTGCCTGCCCATCCACTCTGTCCATGCCCCTCATAATCTTGTAGATTTGCAGTGTTTACAGTTTTCTTGCATTTTGATTTAAAAAGTAGCAAGAATGGGGAGAATCTGAATACCCAGTTGAACGATGAAGATTAACGTTCTCTTGTACTCCATGTACAGTCGAGCCTGCTAATGTGCATTTAGGATGCATAAAGATTTAAGTCTCGTGCTCGCTCGCTGTGTGTCCTTTCGATTCATTGTGTTTGTGTGTCTCCTTACGCCTCGATGTAAATGTTCTCATTTATTACTCTCTGATCCAGAAGCTTGGGAGTTCCAATCCCCCTTCAAAGAATTGAGCACATCATTGAGGCCAGCTCTCCAGTGCAGTACTGAGGGAGTGCTGCGCTGTTGGAGGTGCTGTCTTTCGGTTGCAAAATGGGTCCTGCCTGCTTTTGGTTGCAGACAGACAAGATCCCAGAGCGCTATTTTGAAGGAGAACAGAGTACCGTACTTCTCTTTGGCACCCTGACCAATATTTATCCCAAGAAAATTTGACGGCAGCTTTCAGGATGCCCAAAGCACTCCACAGCCAATTAAGGTCTTTTCGAAGGGTTGTCCCTGTTGCGAGGTAGGAAATGCAGAAGCCAATTTTCCCACACCAAATTCCCACAGACGACAATGTTACAATGACCAGATTATCTGTTTCTGAAGGAATCATTGGGATTCAAATGTTAACTCTGGGCGCGATTCAATTAATTGGGAACAAAGTCCCTTAGCGAGCGCGTCTAGCCGCGAGTTTCCTGTTCTCGCAGCCGCACATTGCCCCATTGTGCACTCTGAGGAGCTCCGCTCGCCGCAACTCCCCAGTGTAGCGAGAGATCAATGGCGTCCCAATATCTGAGACCCCGAAGCGACCCCTGACCCTCCCCAAGCCCGAACGCACTATGGAAGGGTCCCCGGCCCCTCCCCGCATCCATGCAGGGCACCCCAGCCCGATCACGAGCAAAAATGGCAACCGGGCACTACCCGTGTCAGCTGGCTGTGCCACCCAGGCACCTTGGCAGCCCCAGGCTGGCACCCAGGTGACACTACTAGGGTGCCCAGGTAGCACTAGCAGTGCCAAGGCACCACCCTACCCAAAGGGCATGCAGCTTCGATCCCCTGGGAGACTCCCACGAGTGCCGTTCCGTCTCATGCCCATTTGTGGGGACTGTGCTGGACAACACTCGCCCAAGATCTCCGAGGCGAAGGGGCTGAATCCCAAAGCCTTGGATACCTCAGGAATCTGCACATTAGACAAGCTGTCTCACTCTAATATGCGGATTTGCCAAAATTGATCCCGCCCAAAATTCTGTTTTCAATCTGTTTCTACGCTGGCGATTAAAGGCTCAACATTGACCGCGACACTTGGCAGAACGCCCCTGACCTTCCTCAAAATAGTCCCACGGGATCTTTTTCATCGACCTCAGGGGGCAGACGGGACCTTGACAACAGCTTCAAATTGCCGCCAACTTCCTTCTTGTCTCCCCTGACATCATTTCGAGTTCGGTGACTCTCAGCCTGACTGTCAGTGCACTGATTTATCCACTTGTATCCGGGACACTTTTTTTCCCCACAAAAGAGTAATGGAAACCTGGAACATCCGGCCTCCATCCCAAGAAAATGTTGTTGCGGCCAGGTGTCATTATCTTTAGTGTTTGTTAACCACCCACTTAACCTCTCTCATTGCGAAATGTGATTGTTCCCTGCCATAAACCTTACTCATTCTGACATTTATGTCACCTATTATGACTGGACAACAAAACACAAGTGCATTGTCTTTTTTTTCCCTTCCTGTTCATCGCGTCAATGTTCGTTCAGCAACAATCGCCTGAAAATGAATATGCCTAAACTGAAACTCGGGAGTTGCGAAATTTAGTCGTCACGGAGAAAGGAGTCAAAAGATGGTTTATTCCCAAAAGGAAAGTCTTTACAAGCAACAGTCCGAATCCCGGCCGAGACCACTCTGCAGCTCCACTCCTACCCGGCAATGAGCTAACGGGCCCCCTCATTGGCCTCCGCCCCATGGCGATGGAGCTCGTATCCCACGAGGCTCAGGGGGAGATTAATCGTATCGTGGGGTGACAGCACAAGATTCAGTCTGCTACCATCGCTCCAGCTTCGCAAAAGACTTTCTTTAAAAATTTGCTTTTTTGTTTTCCAAAGCTAGCTCCCTGCGCAGAGCATTGGGCGGCCAGGAGTCCATGGCGACAGTCACTTGCTACCTGTTTCCCGAAGGACACGTGCACCATGCTGAAATTCCCGAAATAAATCCTCAAATTCGGTCACAGGTGACTTGCTGTCGGTGAGTGAAGTTAGCAGATCGCTAAGTCCACGATATGTTTTTGGCTCCAGTTAATCTGCAGTTTCCTCCACCTGTAACAATTAACCTGTAATTGACCTCCACAGGAAATGAATGCCTCCCTCCCAAAGTTTGACACTTTATGGTATGATTAATGCTTTCAGATCATCCATGTAGATATACATTTTTTAAAGAAAATTCCAATTAAGGGGCAATTTAGCGCGGCCAATTCACCTACCCTGCAGATCTCTTTGAGATTTGGGGGTGAGACCCACGCAGACACGGAGAGAATGTGCAAACTCATACGGATAGTGACCCGGGGTTGGGATCAAACCCGGGTCCTCGGCGCCGTGAGGCAGCAGTGCTAACCACCGTGCCACCCGCAGATATAGATGTGAACAGCGTTGAAAATTAATAGTTTTACTAGGTGCACTCAAGATGCCTTACTGGGAGTCCACGTGGTCCTGGAAGGCCCCTCTCGCCCTGAAAACGAACAGTAAAGATGCACAAATTAATGGCTAGCTTATAAACTAGAAGCAAGCAAAGATGACCCTTTACTCCGGTCAGCAGATCGGAAATATATCATGCTGTGTAATGTCAGGATTGAACCTGTCCAGATCAACACCCTCTAAACAACGGTGCTCACGTTTAAAATAGCTAAGTTTTTTATTTGTTTTTTTAAATACAAATTTAGAGTACCCAATTATTATTTTTTTTCCAATTAAGGGGCAATTTAGTGTGGCCAATCCACCTACCCTGCACATCTTTGGGTTGTGGGGGGTTAAACCCACGCAGACACGGGGAGAATGTCCAAACTCCACACGGATAGTGACCCAGGGCCGGGATTCGAGCCCGGGTCCAAAGCGCCGCAGTCCCAGTGCTAACCACTGCGCCACATGTCGCCCTCCAAAATAGCTAAGTTAACACATTTGCAGAGAGCGGGCAAACAGATGTCGCCTAAATGGGTCGTGACTGATATCGCACTGGTACTGCTTTGTTCCATGTCCAATTGATTCAGAGAAAATTCAACAAATTCCCGTTGGTACGTACCAGTAATGGTTAGCTAGCACCTTTAGTTAGAGGGTGAAAGGTCGACTTCCCAAACAAAATTAAACCAACATCAGAATGAATCAATTAAATTAGGCGTTTGTCTTTATAATGGTGGCTGTCAGCACAGCTGTATTGCACAGAGGTCTGTGTATCCATTCACCATTAACTGCCGTCTTGTGGAATTTTGTACATTAGAAACAAAATAGAGAGATGGTCTGAAGGGTTTGGTGTCACGTCTTCACTTCTCTTGCTGGGGTCTGAGCATGGTTATGACGGTTAGATGGTAACCGGTGCACTTTAATACTTTTAAGGTCATCCAAAGTGTGATCAATGCTGTCAGAAGACAGGTGGCACGGTGCTTAGCACGGCTACCTCACAGCGCCAGGGTCCCGGGTTCAATTCTGGCCTTGGGAGTGGGCAGCATGGTGGCGCAGTGGTTAGCACTGCAGTCTCACGGCGCCGAGGTCCCAGGTTCGATCCCGGCTCTGGGTCACTGTCCGTGTGGAGTTTGCACATTCTCCCCGTGTTAGCGTGGGTTTCGCCCCCACAACCCAAAGATGTGCAGGGTAGGTGGATTGGCCACGCTAAATTGCCCCTTAATTGGAAAAAATAAATTGGGTACTCTAAATTTTTTTTTTTTTTTAATTCTGGCCTTGGGTGACTGTCTGTGTGGAGTCTGCACGTTCTCCCCGTGTCTGCGCGGGTTTCCTCCAGGTGCTCCGCTTTCCTCCAACAGTCCAAAGATGTGCGGGTTAGGTTAAGTGGTTATAGGGTGGGGGAGCGCTATTTCAGAAGGTCAGTGCAGACTCTATGGGCTGAATGGCCTCCTTCTGCATAGTGATTCTATGTATTGATTTAGCTGCCAGCCTATAGAGTTCAAGGACTTGCACACTGGCCTCTGATTCAGTAAGTACAGTTAGATGAATCCCTCTTCCCAGATTTGGAATGCATTTCATTGACATTCAGTGGCATTACCATCACTGAATCCCCAACTATCAACATTCTGGCGGGGGTGGGGAGGTTTATCATTGACCAGAAACTAAAATGGACTAGCCATTTACAATGCGACTACAAGAACGGGTCAGAGGCTTGGAAATCTGCACCTCCTAACTCACCTCCTAACTCCCCTCCCCTCCCCCAAGCATGTCCAGAATCTACAAGGCACAAGTCAGGAGTGTGATAGAATACTCTCCACTTGCCTGGGTGAGCGCAGCTCCAACAACACTCAAGACGTTCGACACCAACCAGGAAAAAGCAGCCCCATTTGGGTGGCACTCCCTCCTCCACCACATGCGCACAATGGCAGCCGTGTGTACCATCTACACGATGCATTGCTGCAACTCACCTTCGTCAGCACCTTCCAAACTTGCGACCTCTGTGACCTGGAAGGACAAGGGCAGCAGGTGCAGGGGAACACCACCACCTGGAGGCTCCCCTGCAAGTCACTCACCGCCCTGACTTGTAAATATATCCTTGCCCCCTTCACCGTCGCTGGGTCAAAATCCTAGAACTTCCTTCCAAACAGCACTGTGGATGTACCCACACCAGGTGGACTGCAGCGGTTCAAGAAGGTAGCTCACCACCACCTTTCCAAAGGCAATTGGGGATAGGCAATAGGTGCTAGCCTAGCCAGCGAGGCCCACATCCCATTGAAGAATTAAAAAACATAATTGTGGCTATCTTTCGTAAATGGCCAGCACAGTGGCAGATTAAATACATGTCTGGACATGTGCAAAGTGCTGCACAATGGAAGGTAAACCACATGTACACACTCTAGGAATAGTGTTGAAATGGGGAGAAAGTTGATGGTGACGGCAGCAAGGTTAATAAACACCAAGCAGCGATCAATAATACAACCAAAGCTGCAGATTATAAATCAGAAGAGGTCACGAATAAACAGTACAGGGGCTCAAACGGCCGCCTCGACTCCACTCTCGAGTCCAGAAGGACAGAAGTTTTGCATCCTCTCCTGGGTTCGGAGCACTTCCTCTCGAGTGCCGACTCCGGGTCGGAGAAACTGCCCTCTTTTGGGCAAAAAAACCCTCATACTTCTCAGGTGGATTCAAAAGATAATATTTGAAGCAGAGCAGGGAGTTATCGTGTTTTGATGGCACCATTCCCTCCTGGACTGACGTCGTTCCCAAACCCCTGTCTCTTCTGCTTTCACCGGTCCGTGCCAATTGAAACCACGCCAACTGTGAAGCATTCTTGTTTTGTTTTGGTATGTTCCCTGTACTTTTTCTCCGCTGAGGCGCAGCTCACCAGTCATGGTGGCGTCCACTTCCTCATCCACCCACAGTGTTTTATTCGGGTGCTGAATCTCCACAGGTGAGGCTAAGCAATCACTATTGGAAGGCTCGTTAACGGAGAAGCATCGCTAGGCCCAAATTCGCCCACAAATGGCCATCTTCCAGTCTGAGTCACTAGATGGTGGGCAGCACGGTAGCACAAGTGGATAGCACTGTGGCTTCACAGCGCCAGGGTCCCAGGTTCGATTCCCCGCTGGGTCACTGCCTGTGCGGAGTCCGCACGTTCGCCCCATGTCTGCGTGGGTTTCCTCCGGGTGCTCCGGTTTCCTCCCACAGTCCAAAGACGTGCAGGTTAGTTGGATTGGCCATGATAAATTGCCCTTCGTGTCCAAAAAGGTTAGGAGGGGTGATTGGGTTACGGGAATAGGCTGGAAATGAGGGCTTAAGTGGGCCGGTGCAGACTCGATGGGCCATAAGGCCTCCTTCTGCAATGGATGTTCTATGTATCGTGAGGGCAGAACGGCAGCACAGCGGTTAGCACGGATGCTTCACAGCTCCAGGGTCCCAGGTTCGATTCCCGGCTTGGGTCACTGTCTGTGCGGAGTCTGCACGTTCTCCCCGTGTGTGCGTGGGTTTCCTCCGGCTGCTCCGGTTTCCTCCCACAGTCCAAAGATGTGCAGATTATGTGGATTGGCCATGCTAAATTGCCCTTAGTGTCCAAAAAGGTAAGCTGGGGTGACTGGGTTACGGGGATAGGGTGGAGACATGGGCTTGAGTAGGGTGCTCTTTCTAGGGGCCGGTGCGGACTCAATGGGCCAAATGGCCTCCTTCTGCACTGTAAATTCTATAATTCTATGGTAACTGGCGGGGGGCGGTCGGGGGGGGGGGGGGGGGGGGGTGAATGGAAGGGCAGGGTGGGAGGACCTATCACCTCCTTCAGCCTGGGTCATGAGGTCAATTTCAATTCACGACTGTAATTCTGACTCACGTCAACAAAGGATCCCCGAGATCTCTGCAGCCTGTAGCGCTCCATAGGATTGCACCAGTAGGTCTGTTTTAATGCCAGATAATTTCAATAGGGTGAAAAGTGGTTCCTATGGAGTGTAGACACCAGCACAGATCAGTCAGGCCCAATGGCCTGTTTCGGTGCTGTGCATTCTGAGTAATTCAACCCTTAAACCTATGGGGATATGGGCACTGTCTCCAGAGCATCCCGCCCAAGCAGCATTCGATGTGTGAACAGGTCGCAAATGAGAAAATCGGGGTGGCACGGTGGCGCAGTGGTTAGCACCGCTGCCTCACGACGCCGAAGACCCGGGTTCGAACCGGGCCCTGGGTTCGATACCGGCCCCTGGGTCACTGTCCCAGTGGAGTTTGCACATTCTCCCCGTGTCTGCATAGGTCTGACCCCCACAACCCAAAGATGTGTAGGGTAGGTGGATTGGCCACGCTAAAGTGCCCCTGAATTGAAAAAAAAAGAAGAATTGGGGCAGCAGGGTAGCATGGTGGTTAGCATAAATGCTTCACAGCTCCAGGGTCCCAGGTTCGATTCCCGGCTGGGTCATTGTCTGTGTGGAGTCTGCACGTTCTCCCCGTGTGTGCGTGGGTTTCCTCCGGGTGCTCCGGTTTCTTCCCACAGTCCAAAGATGTGCGGGTTAGGTGGAGTGGCCATGCTAAATTGCCCGTAGTGTCCTAATAAAAAAGTAAGGGGGGGGGGGGTTGTTGGGTTATGGGTATAGGGTGGATACGTGGGTTTGAGTAGGGTGATCATGGCTCGGCACAACATTGAGGGCCGAAGGGCCTGTTCTGTGCTGTACTGTTCTATGTTCTATAATTGAGTACTTTAAATTATAAAAAACAGAGGGCAGCACGGTTGCGCAGTGGTTAGCCCTGCTGCCTCACGGCGCCGAGGTCCCAGGTTCGATCCCGGCTCTGGGTCACTGTCCATGTGGAGTTAGCACATTCTCCCCGTGTTTGCGTGGGTTTCGCCCCCCACAACCTAAAGAGTGCAGGGTAGGTGGATTGACCACGCTAAATTTCCCCTTAATTGGGAAAAATGAATTGGGTACTCTAAATTTATTTTAAAAAAATAAAAATGATAAAAAACAAATGAGAAAATCCGAACAAAAATATACATGAATACATGAAAATAAAATGAGAAGGGGGAAACTGTACCTTTAGTCCGTTCTTTCCTGGTGTCCCAGGTGTGCCCTAGAAATATAACAGATCATTTTAGTCTGCAAGATATCATATCGTCTGAGAGTTGTTAGCGGTGGGTGTTATGTTAATGGAAGGGCTGGACCCCATAGTGACGGGCAATGAATGCTGGACTAGCGATACCCACATTCCTTCAATGAATGAGAAAACCCTCTCCTGCAGATGACAGCTTGCCTCAACATTCTGTCACCCTGGCCTCCCCTCCCCCTATTTCAGTCATTTTCTCCAGACCCACAGCCCGTTTGAGATATCGGCCCTTCTCTAATTCTGGCCTCTCGCGTATCCCCGATTTGAATCGCTTCACCGTGGGTGGCCATACCTTCAGCTGCCTGGGTCCCAAGCTCTGGAATGTCCTCCCTAACCTCTCTTTCCTTCCTTAACACACTCCTTAAATTGGCCTCCTGGATGAAGGATTTTGTCAGTTTAATAAGGACACGGGGAGTCGGCACAGAGTAAAAATAAAGAATGACGGGGTTTTTTATCATTTTTATTTTTTTTAAAATAAATTTAGAGTACCCAATTAAGGGGAATGATGTAGCTCACTGGGCTACATCGCTGGCTTTTAAAGCAGACCAAGGCAGGCCAGCAGCACGGTTCGATTCCCGTACCAGCCTCCCCGGACAGGCGCCGGAATGTGGCGACTAGGGGCTTTTCACAGTAACTTCATTGAAGCCTACTCGTGACAATAAGCGACTTTTATTTCATTTTCATTTATTTCCAAACGATATATATAATACTTCCCTGTGGGCCCCGACCGGGTTCCTGCTTGGTTAGCGCCTTACTGGCCGACCTTATATGCACTGGGTAATTGAGATACCCGGCCCCCAGCGGGGAATCTCGCACTCCGCAAGGAACACGGGGAAGATGAGCATTCCCATCCCGTAGATCGCATGTGGGCTATTACAGTGAGTTGCTCTAATATCTTATGTGGTACAATGTCACATTTTGTTCGATAATTCCCCTGTGAAACACGTCATGAACCTGCAAACGCCACATGTACAAGACAAACATGAAACCAAATGCTGCCGTGAGAACAGCTCCAGGGCACTTTAGCAGCTAATGATGATGCAGGGACTCACATTCCCTCTTTTAAAAAAAAGTCCTTAAAACAAATCTGATGCTGCACACTGTCATGTGAGAGTACCTTTAAGAAATGGGTATTTAGGAAATGTTCCTTTAAGAAATGGGGGTTTATCAGTGATGTCAGAGTGTGGGTGGAGCTGGGCTGTCTGTCAGCTTTTTACTTTCGTTTTAGGCTGTTTGCTGCAGGGTGTGTTTTAGTTTCGTTTTCAGAGCTGGATAGCTGCAGTCACAGCCAGAAGGTGTATGAGTCTCTCTCTGTAATCTAAAAACTGTAAATCAATCCTTTGGTGATTCAAAATTAATAACTGCTCTCAGTAATGACTTTAACCTGATGGTCACTCACTCACCACTGGACCGCGTCTTCCCCTCTTGGTGTGGGATTGATCAGGGATGAGACCCATGGGGCCCATATCACCTCTGGGTCCACGAACGCCTGGAGGCCCCATAGGCCCAATGCTGCCTTTTGGGCCTAGATTTCCTGGTGGACCTTAAATGAGAAAACAATGTCACCATACTTAACGGCAAATTAGGTTAATCAATCTCAGTTTGGGATATTGCTGAAAAAGAGCATCATGTTGACCAAGGCTTTTCGTCTTCCACTCATTAAGACAAATGCAAGAATGCCAAATTTCAAAAGATCACAACAATTTATACAACACGAGATAAGTTTTTTTCCCCCCTGCAGTATCAATTGTTGTGAACGTTTGAAGTTTGGTGTTCTTGTGTTTGTCCCGATGAGTGCAAGACAAAAATCTTCTGCAACACGTCCTTTTTCCCCCCAGCAATACACAAGATTTTTTGCGACTGACTGTTTGTATTTAGGCGATGCCTTTAATGTAATAAATCATCCAAGGCAGTCCACTGTTTATGTTGGGGGTGCCGGAGTGTAGGGCCTAGACAGCTGGAAGAGCAGCTGTCCATTGTGGAGCACAAGAGGCCAACATTACAGCGATCGTAGTGGGTTTCGGGAAGTTTAGACAGGGGGAGGGGTGACACCATGGAGGGCTTTGAAATCAAGGGTGAGCATTTAAAGATCAAGGTAATGCGGAACCTGGTGTCCATGTGGGTCAGGTAGCCCACGGTAGTGTGACTGGACCTCGCCTTGATTTAAGGCGCACACAGTGAATGAGTTTATGAAGCGTGGAAGCTGGGAGGTTGGCCACGAGAGTTCCGATATAGTTGAGGCTGGAGGTAAACAAGGCTGGGTGAGGGCGACGGAGCAGAGGAGCTCAAGGAAGGGCAGAAATGAGTGTATTATAGAAACGGGCGGAGGTAGTCCTGGCGACGGAGGGAATGTGGGTTCAGAAGCTCAGCTCAGGCCCAAACAGGGTACCAAGGTTGCAAACAATTTGGTTTGGCTTCAGTCAGCAGGCAGATAGAGGGATGGAGTCAATGGCAGAGGCACAGGCTGCAATCTAACCACAATAAAACAGAGTCCGTTTGGGGCGGAATTAGAGGGGTCATTCCCGGTGCTCATAGTGCCAGGAGCGACCCCGCTACCTGGAGGACTCTGTCTTGTTTCCATAATCTGACACGGAATGAGGCCCGAAGCCACACTCAGCGTCATTTCCTGTTCTGAGGAGCTACAACAAGCGGAGTTCGTCAGTGCAGGATGAGATCAGGACGTCATTTATAAATGGACGACACTTCAGCGCAGTGGTTAGCACTGATGCTACACAGCCGTAGGGCCCCAGGTTCGATGCCCGGGTCACTGTCTGTGCGGAGTCTGCATGTTCTCCCCGTGTCTGCGTGGGTTTCCTCCGGATGCACCGGTTTCCTCCCACAAGCCCCGAAAGACGTGCTTGTTAGGTGAATTGGTCATTCCGAATTCTCCCTGTGTACCCGAACAGGCGCCGGAATTTGGTGACTAGGGGATTGCCACAGTAACTTCATTGCAGTGTTAATGTAAGCCTACTTGTGAAACTGATTAAGATTAGTATTATATTATTATTATAAAATGGCGCCCCAATCTCTCGACACCCCAACGCAACATCCCAGAACCCCCCAACTTACCTGTTGGGGCGACCTCAGGCACCCTCCCCACCTCTTAAGGGCATTGGCACATGCCAGCCTGTCACCCTGGCAGTGCCACCGGGGAACCCTGGCAATGCCACCGGAGAACCCTGGCAATGCCAGGCCGGCACCCAGGTTGCACTGCCAGGGTGCCTGGGTGCCACCCCTCCCCAGTAGCTGACCATCCGGAGGCGGGGGGGGGGGGGGGGGGGGGGCTCCAATCACCTGGGAGACCTCCCCCCGGGTACCGCTATGCCTGGTCCCCCTTTGGTGACATGTCCTGCCCCAATTCCCCAGTTTCCCTCATTCATAACTTTCGTTATGCAGACCTCTAGACGTAACAATTCCCAATGCATTCCTGTCTGGCCTCCCACATTCCACCCCCCCCTCCCCCCTCGTAAACCCAAGCTCATCCAAGACTCTGTTGCTCAAGGCTCAACTCACCGCAAACGCATTCCTCTAACAGCTCTGCGCTCGCTGACCCAATATTGGCTCCCAGTCAAGCAGTGTCTTGATTTTAAAATCCTCCTCCTCGTTTTCAAATCCCTCCGTGGCATCGCCCCTCCCTAGCTCTGCCATCTGTCCACAACCCTCCGAGAACTCTGCGCTCCCATACTTCCACCCTCCTGGGCATGCCTACATTTTAATTGTCCCACCATTGGTAGCTTTGAGTTGCCTCAACCTGAACCTCTGGAATTATCTTCCTCTACCTCTCCATCTCGTTTTCCTCCTTTAAGACAGTCCGCAATACAGTCCGCAATTCCTCTTTCAGCAAGCATTTGGTCACCTGATCTAATATCTCATTTTGTGGTTCGGTGTCATCATGCTCCTATGAAGCATCTGGGCACATTTTGTTCTGACAAAAGGCGTTCAGAAGGCTGACACTGCTACCAAACGCTATCGGCTGATACCTACAGTGAATAAGAGAAGCCTGAGAGAGAGAAAAACAAGTACACGTTCTTGTCATTCTCCTCATTTCTCTGTCGGACTTTCAAATAGAAAAATTGATGATCGCGCCTCCTCCTTAATTCCGCTTTTGCATATGTGTGTTTTGGGGGTTTGCACTGAATTGATTCCATCGCTCCCAGCGTAGTTGGATTCAAAGCAGCAAGAATGTGGCACAATTGACAAAAAGAAAACTCCCGTCTGCTTGAGTTTACGTTGGACTTCAGCCATGGCAAGCACAAAACAGTTTACTTAGTCACGAAAGCATTCTTTGAAGGCGCAATTCTAAACAGAATACTTTGACGGTATATCTTGTCAAGTGTAAACAACCAACATAGGTTCCAATTATCCACGCTGATTATATAAACACTTCCTCCCTCGCTGTCATATTCTCACCGATTCAAAAGTCCCTTTAACAGAAACTGAATTGAAATCTAATCGGAAGTGGGAAGTGAGTTCACTCGACTTCAGGCACGATCCTAAGATTTGAAGGAATCGAGGAAGAAGTTCAAAGACAGCAACAATCCTGCCTGTGCTTGCCTCATATTCTCAATCTCCGACTCTTTTGAAAAAAATTTAGAGTGCCCAATTCTTTTTTTTCCCCCCCACCAATTAAAGGGCAATTTTAGCGTGGTCAATCCATCTACTCTGCACGCCTTATTGGGTTGTGGGGGCGAAACCCGCGCAAACACGGGGAGAATGTGCAAACTCCACACGGACAGTGACCCAGAGCCGGGATCGAACCCGGGCCCTCAGCACCGTGCGGCAGCAGAGCTAACCACTGCGCCACCGTGCCACACCATTATCCTGCTTTTAACGGATTGATGCAAATTTATTTGTTGCAACTACATTCCTGTGCTGGAAAATAAATCAATATTTGTGAAGCTGGAAGTGGGTAGGCGAGTAAATAAATAAATAACCTTTTATTGTCTCAAGTAGGTTTACATTAACACTGATGTGGAGATGCCGGCGTTGGACTGGGGTGAGCACAGTAAGAAGTCTTACAACACCAGGTTAAAGTCTAACAGGTTTGTATCGAATCACTAGCTTTCGGAGCACTGCTCCTTCCTCAGGTTAAAGGAAGGAGCAGTGCTCCGAAAGCTAGTGATTTGAAACAAACCTGTTGGACTTTAACCTGGTGTTGTAAGACTTCTTACTGTACATTAACACTGCAATGATGTTACTGTGAAAATCCCCTAGTCGCCACATTCCGGCGCCTGTTCGGGTACACAGAGGGGAATTCAGAATTCTCAGCCGTTACGGGAATTGAACCCGTGTTGCTGGCCTTGTTCTGCATCTCAAACTAGCTGTCTAGCCCACTGAGCTAAACCAGTCCCCTCATAGGAGCAGGGTGGACAGGGGAAAAGAAACAAAAAGCTTTGCATTTGCATGCCATCTTTCAAATGCAAAGGTCATTCCAAAATACTTCGCAGCCAACCAAATCCGCATTTGAAGAGTCGTCGCTGATTTAACACAGCGGTCATCCCGCTCAGCAAGATCCCACAGAGAGAATTGTGATA
The DNA here is from genome assembly GCF_902713615.1 of Scyliorhinus canicula. NCBI lineage: Eukaryota > Metazoa > Chordata > Chondrichthyes > Carcharhiniformes > Scyliorhinidae > Scyliorhinus > Scyliorhinus canicula. Next base: position 8,894,331 of record NC_052169.1, on the reverse strand, counting down.
AATGACCAGGTATTGGGTGATACGTTTTGGCTATCGCCTCCTGGGAGGACTCCCTTGGTCGTCTTCACTGTAAGCACCATTGGATCCCTTAGGTCCATTCGAAAAAACAGACAGGTAAATGGGACTTTTGGATAAGTTTAGGATTATGAAGGGTGTTAAACTAGGAAGTTAGCCAGGATGGCTTGGGAATAGTCAGATCTACGGGCGACAAAGGCACGGCTGAGGGATTCAAACGAGAACACAACATGATTTGTCCCACCCAACACTGGCAGGTGTGAAACCTGAGATCTCCCTATGTTGTATGGCTCAATAACTCACTCTGCAATCCAATCAAACACAGTGTATTCAGTGACACCATTTCTTAAATATCCTATCAAGTCTTGCAAACAATGCACTCACAACACGAAGAAAATAATTAATGATTCACATACAATCCAGCTATGCAGGTACCTTTTTGCATACAGCTCTCAAACTTTGTCCTTGTGGTTATGATATCAAGTGTTACACCCATGTGATACATTCCAACATAATGCTGGGCTTCATGCATTGCCTACTGCAATCCAGACGAATTACACCACAGAAAATGTAAACGCAGCATTGCCATGAAAGTCTTAAAATAGAACCTGATGCAGACACTCGCAATCCTAGTATCTCAATGAAAAGGACCTTCCCTCCCCTTGTTGCACTGAGCTGAATTCCTGCCAAGGGTTTGACAGGGTGGATGGACCGAGATGTCACAATTGGCTGGAAAGTCGAGAACTCGGGGTCGCTGTTTCAGAATGTGGGGTCGGTCATTGAGGACGGAAATGAGGAGAATGTTCTTCACTCACCGGGGGGGGGAGGTGGTGGTGGGGAAGGGGGGGATCCCTTATCCCGACAAGTTGTTTGCTCAGGACCATAGAATCCCTCTCGTGCTGAATCGAAGAATAGAAGCCCCACAGTGCAGAAGGAGGCCATTCAGCCCATCGAGTCTGCACCAACCCTCTGAAAGTGCACCCCACCTAGGCCTACTCCCTTGCCCCTTTGTCTTTGACTATATTCAAGACAAAGAAGAATAGATTATTGGACATTAAGTTTTTTTTTATTCGTTCATGCCCTTGTCCTTCTAGGTGGCAGAGGTTTTGAAGGTGCTGGCGCATATACCATAGTGGGATGCTGCAGTACACCTTGTAGTGGGCACGCACTGTTGCCGCTGTGCATCGGTGGTGCGAGTGCCAACAAAGCGGGCCTGCATTGTCTTGGATGGTGTCAAGCTTGTTAAGCGTCATTGCGGCCTCACTCACCCAGGCAAGTGGAGAGTATTCCATCATGCTGCTGGCTCGTACCTTGTAGATGGTGGACAGGCTTTGGGGAGTCAGGATGTGAGTTACTCGCCGCAGAATTCCCAGCCTCTGACCTGCTCTCGTAGCCACACTGTTTAAATGGCTGGATCCAGTTCAGTTTCTGATCAATGGTAACCCCCCAGGATGCTAGTGGGCGACACAGTAGCACAGTGGTTAGCACTGTGGCTTCACAGCACCAGGGACCCGGTTTGGGTCACTGTCTGTGCGGAGTCTGCACGTTCTCCCCGTATCTGCGTGGGTTTCCTCCGGGTGCTCCGGTTTCCTCCCACAGTCCTGAAAGACGAGCTGGTTGGGTGAATTGGATGTTGTGAATTCTCCCTCTGTGTACCCGAACAGGCACCGGAATGTGGCAACTAGGGAATTTTCACAATAACTTCATTGCACTGTTAATGTAAGCCTACTTGTGACACTAATAAGAAGAAAGAACAAAGAACAATGCAGCACAGGAACAGGCCCTTCGGCCCTCAAGCCTGTGCCAACCATGGTACCTGCCTTGCGGAGTCCGTATTCTTCCATTCCCACCCTATTCATATATTTGTCAAGATGTCCCCTAAATACCGCTATCGTATCTGCTCTCACCACCTCCCCAGGCATCGCGTTCCATATATTTACCACCCTCTATGTAAAGAAACTTCCCTTGCACATCAGTTCTAAACTTTTCCCCACGCACTTTAAACGTATGTCCCCTCTCAATCCAGGAATGAGTCAGGTGAACCTTTGTTGCACTCCCTCTAAGGGAAATATATACCTCCTCAGATATGGAGGTCAACATGGTACCAGGCGTGGTTTGTTATATTTCAGTTTGTTTGTGTCAATTGCATTCAGCTTACTGGAGCAAGGAGAGCGGAGGTGGTTTGAGGGGGGGTGCACAGTGCCGAGGGATGGGGAGTGAGGGGGGGGGGAACATTTGTTGAATGTATTCTGCTGTTGGAGGAACCAGGTTGACCCTTCAGGCTTTGCTAAGAGTTTCCCTGTTTTTGTTCTTAAACTAGACGGGTACAGGCCGGTGGTCTTACCAGGGGGTCCTGGGGCACCAGGCAAATGCGGAGGGCACGGCAACGTTTCTGTACATTTCCTGGCATGTAGCGTCTTTTCACTGGAGTTATCGAGATTGGCAAACAGTAGCTGGGGAAAGGGAAGTTTCAGCTGTTAAGTTGTGTTGCAAAAAAAACATAAATCCGTTATTATTAAGCCCCTGGATTCAACACAAAAATGTTTCATTCAAACTATAGCCGATCAGCTGGGTGAAAGGTTCATTTGATTGTGTGAGCAAACCCACGTGCAGCAATAACAGAATGGGGGGGGGGTGGAAATTGGACATGGGCTTGGATGCACCACAGGTGGCAGCAGAACAAGGCCAGCAGCGCGGGTTCAATTCCCGTACCGGCCTCCCGGAACAGGCGCCCGAATGTGGCAACTAGGGGCTTTTCACAGTAACTTCATTGACGCCTACTTGTGACAATAAGTGATTATTATTATTATTTACTGCCCGTCACGCATTTATAAACCGCCTTTCAAGTACTTTGGTGGGCGGCACGGTGGCGCGGTGGTTAGCACTGCTGCCTCACAGGCCAGGGACCCGGGTTCGATTCCAACCTTGGGTTACTGGCAGTGTGGAGTTTGCACCTTCACCCTGTGTCTGCAGTTTCCTCCCACTGTCCAAAGATGAGCAAGCTAGGTGGATTGGCCGTGCTAAATTGCCCCGAAATGTCCAAAGGTTGGGTGGGGTTACAGAGATATAATGGGGGATCGGGCCTCGATGGGGTGGCCTTCGAAGGGTCGGTGCAAACTCAATGGGCCGAATGGCCTCCTTCTGCACTGTAGGGATTCTATTATTCTGTGAGTCAACTGAGCACTTTTAAAGTGTAATCACTTATAATGTGGGAAATGCAGCGGCCAATTTGTGCTCAGCAAGATCCAACAAAGAGTAATTTGACAATGAGCAGATTATCTGTTAATTGAGGGATGAATGTTGGCCAAGGACCAGGGAGAACTCACTTGTGTCATCTTTAAAATAGCACTGTGGGATCACATATGCCTATCTGAGAGAACAGGTAGGGCCATTATTTAACAGGGGCAGCCCGGTAGCATTATGGTTGGCACAGTTGCTTCACAGCTCCAGGGTCCCAGGTTCGATTCTCGGTTGGGTCACTGTCTGTGCGGAGTCTGTACGTTCTCCCCGTATCTGCGTGGGTTTCCTCCGGGTGCTCCGGGTTCCTCCCACATTCCAAAGATGTGCGGGTTAGGTGGATTGGCCATGCCCATAACCCAATAATCCCTCCTAACCTTTTTGGACACAAAGGGCAATTTATCATGGCCAATCCACCTAACGTGCACATCTTTGGACTGTGGGAGGAAATCGGAGCACCCGGAGGAAGCACACACAGACACGGGGAGAACATGCAGACCCTGTGCTGTGAAGCCACAATGCTAACCACTGTGCTGCCCTCTGTGAAGACTTCGATAAGGAAGACAAGGATCTGTTTTGGGGCCACTGCTGTTTGTCATTTTTATAAATCACCTGGAGGAGGGCGTAGAAGGATGGGTGAGTAAATTTGCGGATGACACTAAAGTCGGTGGAGTTGTGGACAGTGCAGGTTACAGGATGTTTCAGGTTACAGAGGGACATAGATAAGCTGCAGAACTGGGCTGAGAAGTGGCAAATGGAGTTTAATGCACAAAGTGTGAGGTGATTCATTTTGGAAGGAGTAACAGGAATACAGAGTTCTGGGCTAATGGTAAGATTCTTGGTCGTGTGGATGAGCAGAGAGACCGCGGTCTCCATGTACATAGATCCCTGAAAGTTGCCACCCAGGTTGATAGGGTTGTTAAGAAGGCCTATGGTGTGTTAGCTTTTATTGGCAGAGGGATTGAGTTTTGGAGCCATGAGGTCACGTTGCAACTGTACAAAACTCTGGTGCGGCCGCATTTGGAGTATTATGTGCAGTTCTGGTCGCCGCATTATAGGAAGGATGTGGAAGCATTGGAAAGTGTGCAGAGGAGATTTATTAATCCAACCATTTTTTCTCGTGTCAGCCCACATTTATTTACTGAATTCTGTTTCCCAACTTGTTAAGGTGGGATTTGAACTTGAGACTTCTGATACCATAAATACAATGTTACCTTATCTTATAAAATATTCAACAGTGCAGACTGTCCATTGCACAGTTCAGTAGTGAGGAGTGGTGTTGTGTGAGGAGTAAGTATTGGCCAGGACACTGGGGAGACTTTTCCTGCTATAGGATGTTTCACATTCATCTGAGAAGTCAGACAGGGGACTCAGTTTAACGTTCACCTCAAAGACAGAGGTTATGTATAAAACACTGATTAGGCTACAGCTAGAGAGCCGGAGAATCTGGCAGCCAGCGGGGCGGGATTCACGCCGCCTCCCGGCGATTCACCGACCCAGCGGGGCGTCGGAGAATCCTGCCCCTTATCGTTTTAATAGAGGGAGTCAATAACTAGGGAAGATAGATTTAAGGTAAGAGGCAGGAGATTTAGAGGGGATTTGATGAAAAACCTTTTCACCCAGAGGGCGGGGGGAATCTGGAACTCGCTGCCTGAGAGGGTGATGGAGGCAGGAACCCTCACAACCTTTAAGATGCATTTAGACAACTACATGAAACGCCACAGTAAACAAGGCTATGGACCAAGTGCTGGAAAATGGGATTAGAATAGATAGGTGCTAGAAGGCCAGCATAGATTTGATGGGCTGAAGGACCCCTTTATGTGCTGTACAGCTCTATGGGCGCGATTTACCGGCTTCATCCCACAGGAATTGGGATAAGACGTGGCTGGCAAATCCTGCGAGACGTCTCTTCCATGATTCCCAACGGTCGTTATGCCCCATGAGATCAAACGAGATGTCGCCATCTGGATCTGTGCCCAAAATGGGCAAGATTCAGACTTGCTTGGTTAAGTGAGTTTTAACTTCTCACTTAACCAAGTGAGAATCTAACCAGCCTCTGGGATCAATGGGCCTCACCGAGGAGATCTCAGCCCGGGCGCTGTTTAGTACTGGTCTCCCAAGCAACACCCTGGCACTCCTGATGGAACCTGGGCACCCAGACAGTGTCACCTGTATGCCTGCCAGGCACTGCAAAGGTGCCCAGGTGGCATTGCCAGCCTGGCCACCAGGTGGCATTGCCAGGGTGCCAGTGCCAAGGTGCCTAGGTGACGTTTGGCCTGCACCCGGGATCGAGCCCAGGGGGTTCCCTGCCCGTGTGAGGTGGGGTGCGAGGGGGCTCGAGGACCACCAACAAATTAGTTGGGGAGGTCTGGGGGTTGTGAAGGGAGGGTTGCAAGATCGGGGTGCCATTTAAAAATGACGCCCCGATCTCTTCCTCCACATGGCGAGCGGAGGGCAGGAAAAGCAACTTGATTCCAGTGCAAAGAATTGTCCTCGACCGAGTGTTGCAGACTGGCACATTCCAAGGTCCAGGACTACGTGCTGAGGGACGCACTCAGGCTTGGGGCAGCTGCCGCCAAGGCGCAATGGGGAAAGACCACTGTGTAAGGTCTGACCAGCAAATGTACACCGAGGGGTGGGTAACAGTGTAAAACCCCTCAGTCCGGGTCTTCAATACTACAATGTATAAAGGCATTGAAAGAAACATGACAATGTAAATACTGACGAAAGAATTGTAAAGTAAACAGGGAAACGTGCAGAATGTCATCCCAATTGAATGTAAGAAAGCCAAGTGAATATGCAACTTTGATGGAAATGTACGGTGACAATTTGAAATGTTCTGTAATGTTTAGAGATTTTATGAATAAAGTATATCTTTTGGAAAAAAAACATTCAGCGAGGTGTTGAGGGCCAGGGCTTGTCAGAGCAAAAAGAATGAGAACCATCAAATCGCCCAAGACGGATTTAACAGAATGACTTTGTAAACAAAGCGAGAAGAACAAATGTTTTTCTTGCAGATTTGCAACTTTAAAGTAAATGTATGCCAAGGAGTGAGTGATGGCTTCTTTCCCTGAAGGCAGATCCTTGGCTCATTCTCCACTGAAGCTAACGAGGAGGAATGTCTTCACTCAGAGGGCAGTGAACCTTTGGCATTCTCGGCCCCAGGGGACCCAGGAAGCTCGATCATTGAGCAGATTCAAGACTGACATCGACAGATTTTGTATTAAAAACACTGCAGGACACAGGATAGTGCAGAAAAATGGCGACGTAGTGGAGGATCAGCTTTGAACTCATTGAATAGAGGAGCAGACTCAAAGGGCTGAATGGCCTCCTTGTGCTTCTATTTCTTATTGATCTTATGTTGTTCATCCTGAACTGTTGTTCATGTGAGAAGTGTGGGCGGGGGCCAGTGGAATCACGCGCACATGTTTTGGGGTTGCGAAAAATTGGGAAGATTCTGGGCAGGAATGTTCGCAGACTTAGCCAGGAGAGTGGAGGAGGAGGTGGACCCGGACCCTCTGGTGGCAATATTTGGAGTTTCAGACTAGCCGGTGCTCATGGAGAGGAGGAAGGCCAATGTTGTGGCCTTCGCCTCTCTGATTGCACGCCGGCGAATTTTACTGGAGTGGCGGTCGGCATCGCCACCGGGGGGTAGCGACACGGTTGGGTGACCTGTACGACTTCCTGCGGTTGGAGAAGATACAATGTGAGTTAAGGGGCTCTGCAGAGGGGTTTGAGAAAAGGTGGGGGATGTTTGTAACCGTGTTTGAGGAGCTGTTCGTCGCAGGTGGGGAGTGGGGGGGGGGGGGGGTGAAAAAGGGGAAGAATTTGTACAGACTGGACAGTTGATTGCTGGGAAGTATGTTTCCTGGGGTGTAATAATAATAATCACTTATTGTCACAAGTAGGCTTCAATAAAGTTTCTGTGACAAGCCCTTAGTCACCACATTCCGCCGCCTGTTCGGGGAGGCCGGTATGGGAGCTGAACCCGCGCTGCTGGCCTTGTTTTGCATTACAAGCCGGCTGTTTAGCCCACGGTGCTAAACCAGCCCCTGGTGTTTATGTGTCATACCCCGTTTCGATACATGTTTGTAACAAAATACATTTTAAAATAAATGAACTGTTGTTCATCCTGAGCTGTTTTTCTCGGCTGTTTTTGGCAGTGACGATTGCCCAATGACGTCTATTCTCAGTGGCAGGGCGAGGAGCCAGGCCCCAGGTCTGCCTCAGCCGGAACAGGAATTGAAATCAAGCTAGTGGCGTTTATTCTGAAATACATGCTCACCAGTACCCAAGTACGACACGACAGCGCAGTAATTTATAAATACAGTCTCTGATAGGAGTTAATATCATTTGATATTCATTGCTCAAGCCAAGATTAAAAGTCCATTCAATGTTGGTGGGTTCATAACTATTTTATCTGTTTCTTCACAGTTGTCATTCTGGATGAACTTCAGCATAATAATCAGTCCTTTAACAACGTCACAAATTGATAAATAAAAATAATGTGTAGTAACAAGCAGCCATTCATAATTAGGGTGTGTGACTTGACACCACCATCGGCTAAGCTGATTCCATGACTAATAATAGGTTGCTGACGAATTTAACCATGAAAGCATCTTTATATAGGACAACAAAAGCCACAATGAGCTATTTTTAGAAATAACTTGCGAGTTAGCCTGAGAATCCCGAGCTCCCGAGTTTCACAAATTTGGCCAAATCTTCTGCTGTCCGATTCAAATTCCCGGGAGCGGGAATCTGTAAATTCCTGACTAGGGGTGGGGATTAGTGGGTCACTGCAATTGAGTCCGGCACCTTTCAGACCATCAAATGCTCAAAGGTACACCTACAGGGCTGCACGGCAGCACAGTGGCTAGCACTGTTGCTTCACAGTGCCAGGGACCCGGGTTCGATTCCCGGCTTGGGTCACTGTCTGTGCGGAGTCAGCACGTTCTCCCCGGTGTCTGCGTGGGTTTCCTCCGGGTGCTCCGGTTTCCTCCCACAAGTCCCGAAAGACGTGCTTGTTAGGTGAATTGGACATTCGGAATTCTCCCTCAGTGTTCCCGAACAGGCGCCGGAATGTGTCAACTGGGGGATTTTCACAGTAACTTAATTGCAGTGTTAATGTAAGCCTACTTGTGACATTAATAAAGATTATTATTATTGTTACATGGATGTTGGAGGAATATAGATCAGTCTTGGGCGTGATGCTCCGACGGCTGAATGGTTTGAGGTCGTTCACCGTGGATCGAGCATCGCCACGTGTCAAAGGTGGGGTGCGTATTACTTGGGGTGTCCAGGACTGAAAGGGTTAATGCGTATGACTGCAGGAACAGTACCGCCCATATGATGTTGTAAGAGAGAGTCAGGTGACTCGGAGCCTAGAAAGAGACATGTCATGGCTGAGGCAGAATAATACCTGCAATCATGTACGTCTATAAATAGTTCTTACAATAAATCAGTTATTGTTCAGACATCCATGGCTTTGAAACTGTTCCGCAAACCAGTCACGGCCAACAGGCAGGCCCCAGGACGGTGCTCAGATTGATTGTTCTGCCTCTGTTAGCCTCTGAATTCTGCTGTGGGTCAGAGGGCAGTGCTCTCAGCTTGAAATCAGAAGGTCAAGAGTTCGAAACCCACCCCAGAGTGGCTGTACTGTTGGGAGGTGTCGCTTTTGTAGGTGACATTAACCTGAGGCACTAGCTGCTCGGGCGAACATCAACAGACCCCGTGGCACTATTCTGAAGAAGGGGCTATTTCCCAATGCTCCAACTAATATTTACCCCTCGTCCAATGAAGTAGCATTTTGAAGTGTAATCAATCACTACTGTGGCAGCCAATCAGTGCACAGGAAGCTCCCACAGACAGCAATGTGCTAACGAGCAGACAATCTGTTTTGAGTGATGTTTGATTGAGGGATAAATGTTGGCCGGACCATTAACAACGATCGCGTGTGGGACACAGATTGCTGCCAAGAGCAGCACTTCACCCACTGGAAGAATTTGCATCGATCGCGGAGCAAGAATTTGATCACATTACCTTCTGTTTGAGCTGTGCCAAAGTCTGCTTCATCTGCAAAAATTCTTCACACGTGACAGAGCAAGCGGCAGCACTCATCAGGTGGTGAGATTTAATCGCACTGCTGTCTGAAAGAGGGAGGAACAGTGAAGGTCTTCTCCGGTTAGTCGGTCGCAACTCCAGCGTTCAATATTTGAGATCTTTTAATTACCCAGCGAGCTGGCAATCTAGCTCCGTAACATAACAGCTCAGCTGTGCGAACCAGGGGAATAGGAGGTTACAGGCTCCCTGTTCCTCCATCCCATAATTTCTCACATAAGACCATAAGACATAGGAGCAGAATTAGGCCACTCGGCCCATCAAGTCTGCTCCGCCATGCAATCATGGCTGGTATTTTCTCATCCCCGTTCATGTAGGCCGCCCCCTCAAACTGACCCACCACCCCCGGCTAGGCGATCTGGGAGGAGTGCCTCCTAAGAGAAGGAAGAGGAGTGTGAGCTACGCTACTCCACTCGGGCACCCCCACCTTGGCACTTCAGAGCCACTGGGAGTTGGTCACCCACCAGTTGTCCTGGCACAGCTTGGGGCAAAGGAAGAAGCATGGCTGGGTGAGACAGGAAGTGCTGGCGAGCAGCGGGGAAGAGGGGAAACAGGCTCAACGTTTCAGGCCTTTGACCAAGTCAACCAAAGGTCAAGAATAAATGGGTCCTCGGGTGAGGAGACGAGCTCAGAACTAGAACATAGAACATTACAGCGCAGTACAGGCCCTTCGGCTCTCGATGTTGCGCCGACCTGTAAAACCACTCTAAAGCCCATCTACACTATTCCCTTATCATCCATATGTCTATCCAATGACCATTTGAATGCCCTTAGTGTTGGCGAGTCCACTACTGTTGCAGACAGGGCATTCCACGCCCTTACTACTCTCCGAGTAAAGAACCTACCTCTGACATCTGTCCTATATCTATCTCCCCTCAATTTAAAGCTATGTCCCCTCATGCTAGCCATCACCATCTGAGGAAAAAGACTCTCACTGTCCACCCTATCTAATCCTCTGATCATCTTGTATGCCTCAATTAAGTCACCTCTTAACCTTCCTCTCTCTAACGAAAACAGCCTCAAGTCCCTCAGCCTCCCCTCATAAGATCTTCCCTCCATACCAGGCAACATCCTGGCAAATCTCCTTTGCACCCTTTCCAATGCTTCCACATCCTTCCTATAATATCGGCGACCAGAATTGCACGCAATACTCCAAATGCGGCTGCACCAGAGTTTTGTGCAGCTGCAGCATGACCTCATGGCTCCGAAACTCAATCCCTCTACCAATAAAAGCTAACACACCGTTCGCCTTCTTAACAACCCTCTCAACCTGGGTGGCAACTTTCAGGGATCTATGTACATGGACACCGAGATCTCACTGCTCATCCACACTACCAAGAATCTTACCATTAGCCCAGTACTCTGTCTTCCTGTTATTCCTTCCAAAATGAATCACCTCACACTTTTCTGCATTAAACTCCATTTGCCACCTCTCAGCCCAGCTCTCGTAAAACAGTACCTGAGTTTTAAAAGGAGCAGAGTTAGAATTGGAAAAGAGATGCACCTGGGCATTCATTTTGTGCGTGAACCATTAGAAGGAAACTTTCTCTACAGGTTATGAGGACACTCTGGAGGGCCTCTTTTCCAACTAAGTTTCGCCCCTAAATCTTCCTGGTTACAGACATGACCATTTCCCTCTGGTTGCTCAATCTACTCTAAGATTTGAACATTCCCACAGCCTCCTCCTCCTCCTCAATCCCCTCGATTTCAACATTCAGAGTCTTTGTTCGGCAAGGGCTCCAGAACCAAGGTGTGGTCGATGGAATTATGACACAGATCAGCTAGAAACCGACTAATAGCAGAACAGGCTCGAGGGCTGAATGTCCGCCTCCTGTTCCTCGGTTCCTCTGATTTTTTGGGGGATATTTATTCATTCATGGTATGCGGGCATCGCTGGCCAGGCCAGCATGTATTGCTTATCCCTAATTGCCCTCGACAAGTTGGTGGTGAGCTACCCTTTTTCACCTACTGCAGCGTACTCTCACAAACTTCTACAGATGTCAGATAGAGAGCATCCTATCCCGGCTGCATCACAGCCTGGTATGGCGACTGCTCGGCCCAAGATCGCAAGAAACTGCAGAGTGTGGTGAACTCAGCCCAACGCATCACACAAGCTTGCCACCCTCCCATTGATTCTGTCTCCACCTCCCGCTGCCTCAGGAAGGCAGACAGCATTATCAGAGACCCCTCCTACCCAGGCATTGCCCTCTTCCAGACCCTTCCATCAGGCAGAAGGTACAGAAGTCTGAAGACTCGCACATCCAGACATAGGAACAGCTTCTTCCCCACAGCTATCAGACTCCACAACGACTCCCCCTCGGACTGATCTGTTCCCTGTAAGAACACTATTCACGACGCCCTCTGCTGCTCTTGCTCATGTATTTGCTTTGTTTGGCCCCTTCTTCTGCACTGTAACCAATCACTGTTTGTCGATGTACCATTTGTCAATGTTCTCTGTTGATCATTCTTTTGCCTACTATGTACTTACTGTGTATGTTCCCTCGGCTGCAGAAAAATACCTTTCACTGTACTTCGGAACATGTGACAATAAATCAAATAAAATAAAATATCCGGCAAATTCATTTTCAATTGGTTGCCAGCCTCAATAGCTTTGGGAGGGAGGTAGTTCCAGATTACCACTCCCCTTTTGCATAAGGAAGTCTTCTTGACATCACCAAGATTGGCCAGACTCGAATTGTAAGGTTATCACCAATGTTCCCTTTTGTTTTTCACACTTAGGCTATTTCTTTAAATTCCTTTCTGAGGCTGCACACGCAGGTTAATTTCAATTGGCCAATTTACGTGTGGCCTGAACAGTGATATTTGGGTTGCTGTATTGACCACGTGCCTTAGATGGAACATTAGATCAACTAACCTTGTTCTGATCACCCTCACCAGAGATAATATTTTCTCTGAATATACCTGACCAACTTGTTTACTGATCTTAAACCCCAATTAGATTACTCCTTAACCTTCAATACCCGGGGGTATACAAGCTTGATCGATGCAAACTTAACCCTTTCGATCCTGTATCGTTCTGGTGAATCTTCACCGTGCCCATTCCAGAGACGATACTCAAGTGGCTCATTATTTTCTACAATCTGAAGGTGGCACGGTGGCGCAGTGGTTAGCACTGCCACCTCACGGTGCCAAGGACCCGGGTTTGATCCCGGCCCCGGGTCACTGTCCGTGTTGAGTTAGCACATTCTCCCCGTGTCTGCGTGGGTCTCACCCCACCACAACTCAGGGTAGGTGGGATTGACCACGCTAAATTGCCCCTTCATTGGGAAAAAAAAAAGAATCGGTTTGGTTACAGCAATACCTCTGGAGCAGGAAGAAATTATAAGGCATTCTTGGCAACATTACGGAGGAGAGTTTCCTCAAGGAAATTTCCTGCAACAGCCGTCGCAACGTAAGGAGATGTTTGCCAGAAGCCCCTTTTTATGAGCAGAAGAGGGCGTCTGCCAAACCTTCACCAAAAATTTGGGGGCGGCACTGCTAAAACCATGAAGACATTCCGCCATTGATTATCAAGGAGAGAGAGCGCCACCTCTGGAGGCATTAAAAATAGCACGTGTTATCAATGGAGGCAGAGATTATAAAAGCGAGGAAGTTGTGCTGAACCATGATAAATGGCTGGTTAGGACTATGGCGCTTGGTTTGAATTAGATAACGTTTTCAAAGAGTCAGTACTGACTCATGGGCCGAATGAACTCTTTCTGTGCGACATGATCATTGATTGCACATTACCCATTGATTTCAGCATCATTGGTGCATGATCATATCAATAACTCAGGCATTTCAATATAATTATGCAATGAATATTCTCACAACTCCCAATTATGCTGAAAGAGTTTAGCAAAACTAACTTTCTTGTGGAAGTGATTGTTTTAATAGTGAACGTATAAGTTTGAAGAACGAAAGGGGGGGGGGAAATGTTTAATCATCAGTAATAATGATTTTATTTGAAACTGAGCAGAATCTTTCAAATGCACTTTACACCATTGTGTATTATAATAAAAATGGAGCTTTCTCCCTTACCATTAAAGGTTCTGAGACAGGATTTGCCATTCGCACTCAAGTGAAACCCTTCTTGACACTCACACATGTAGCTTCCGAGCGTGTTAACACATTGATGATCGCACAGCGTGCCATTATTGACGAAACACTCATCGATGTCTGTGGAGAACAGCAACAGGTACATGTTACTGGTATAAAAGTAGTAAACTCACCATCCCTAAAGCTATGAATGATTATTTGAGTCGAAATGATGGCCCGGAGTTTCCTGAAAATTGTATCAAAACAGGTGACAGTGTTTTGGCCTATATGGGCTGCTTCTTTGGAAATTTTTTCAGTTTAAGCATCCTCATCCTGGTTTTCAAATCCCCCTTGAGGTCTGATCCCTTCCCTATCTCTGCAACCGCCTCCAGCCCTGCAGACGTTTTATATCATGTTTTGGTTTTTAAAAAATAAATTGAGAGTACCCAATTGAGAGCACGGTAGCATTGTGGATAGCACAATTGCTTCACAGCTCTAGGGTCCCAGGTTCGATTCCGGCTTGGGTCACTGTCTGTGCGGAGTCTGCACATCCTCCCCGTGTGTGCGTGGGTTTCCTCCGGGTGCTCCGGTTTCCTCCCACAGTCACAAAGATGTGCAGGTTAGGTGGATTGAACATGATAAATTGCCCTTAGTGTCCAAAATTGCCCTTAGTGTTGGGTGGGGTTACTGGGTTATGGGGATAGGGTGGAGGTGTTAACCTTAGGTAGGGCGCTCTTTCCAAGAGCCGGTGCAGACTCGATGGGCCGAATGGCCTCCTTCTGCATTGTAAATTCTATGAAAAAGATTATTTTGTTTTCCAATTATGGAGCAATTTTGCGTGGCCAATCCACTTAATCTGCACATCTTTTGGGTTGCGGGGATGAAACCCGCGCAGACACGGCGAGAATGGGCAAACTCCACACGGACGGCGACCCAGGGCCGGGTTTGAACCCGTGTCCTCAGCGGCGCAGTCCCAGTGCTAACCACCGCGCCACCGCTGTTTTCTGTCACGATGCACGTATGGAGAGCTGACTCTGGGCCAAATGGTCTCCTTCGGAGCCCCAACAATTCTACGATTCGAGCTCTCCTGCACTCTTCAAATTCTGGCATTTTGAGATTTTCGACGCTCCGTTAGTGGTGGCCATGCCTTCAGATGCCTGTTGCCTGAGGTCTGATAGCCTGTCCTCAACATCTGCTCCTCTCCAGCTCTCTCCTCTAAGACGCTCCTTGAAAGCTGTCCCTTTGAGCAAGCTTTTGGTCACTTGTTCTAGTATCTCCTTACGTGGCTCCGTGTCAATTTTTGGCTGATTACAATTCTTTGATGTGCTGTGATGCATTTGACTACATCAGTAGTTCTATAACAATGTCTATGATTGTTAGTGCCTTGGCAAAGATGTATGGAAGGGATTATCAATGACACCACTTGCTGAGTTTAGTATATTAGGCATTATGCATTTTTACACACCTTAAGAGATAATTTACTTATGAGTAATATGAAGCACCAAAATAAAAATAATTAAAGATTGGGGCGGCATGGTGGCACAGTGCTTAGCACTGCTGCCTCAAGCGCCAGGGACCCGGGTTTAATTCCCAGCCTTGGGTCACTGTCTGTGCGGAGTCCGCAAGTTCTCCCTGTGTCTGTGTGGGATTCCTCCGGGTGCTCTGTTTTCTCCCGCTGTCCAAAGATGTGCAGGTGAGGTAGATTGACCATGTTAAATTGCCCCTTTAGTGTGCAAAGATGTGCGGGTTAGGTGGATTGGCTATGCTAAATTGCCCCTTCGTGCCCAAAGATGTGCAGGTTAGGTGGATTGGCCATGCTAAATTGCCCCTTAGTGTTAGGTGGAGTTGCAGGGACGTGGGCCTGGGTGGGTTGGCTCTTTCAGAGGATCGGTGCGGACTTGATAGGCCGAATGGCCTCCTTCTGCACTGTAGGGATTCTATGTATCTATTTGAATAGGTATATGAAATTCCATAATTAGTCAATTACTCTTTGTATTAGCATATAGTCACTGCTAAATAATAGGTTTTCAATGAAAAGAGAAAGTGCTGGAAATACTCACACAACCTTGAAACAGTTAAAATTTCAACTTTCATCAGAACTACTTAAAGTTCAAGATTTAACCATTTTTAGGCAGGTACAGGGGCAGAGAAAAGTCGAGGGTGACAAGTGTGGGTTGGGGGCTGCTAATGGAGAAAGTGAAATTGGAAAGATCTACGATAGGAGTTTAAAAATTAGTTTCATGGGTTATGGGTGTCATTGGCTACGCCAGCATTTTATGCCTATCCCTAAATTTCCCTCGGGAAGTTGGTGGCGAGCAGCCCTCCTGGAGCGCTGCAGGAACATCCACAGGCACTGTCAGGAAAAGGAGCTCCAGATTCCTGAGCCAGTGACAGTGAATGTTAGACGTATTCGATGCTGAGGTATGAAGAGACAAACGTTCTGCTCCTTTTTCATCAAACCACTTTTATTTGTTCCAACTGACTCTGCACAGAACTCTACACATCACCTGATCCAGAGGCCACCTGAAGCCCCTTTACATATGAGTGTCAATCATTGAACACTTAACATAAATGAGACAATCATTGAACACTTAACATAATTGAAACAACTAATTGCAATGTCTCTTAACCCATTACTTAACAGTGAAGGCACAGCGATATCGTTCCAAGTCAGCATCATGTCTGGCTTGGTGGGTAACTTGGAGATGGTGGCGTTCCCATGCACGTGCTGGCCTTGCCACTCTGAGTGGCAGAGGTTTCCCGTCATAGGAGCTTTGGCGAGAAGCTGCCATGCGTCTTGCAGATGATGCACACTGCCAGTTTGGGTCAGGCAAGGAGGGATTATTAAATGCCAAAAGGGATGTTAGGGAAAGGCAAAGATTTTCCCTGAAGGACAAATTTACTTTCTTTTCACCATTCAGCTCCATTAAGCTTCATTCATCTCTTACTCAGCATCTTTAAGACTTAACGAAATTCAAAGAAGTTGGTTTTCGGAAGAAACCCATTGTCGCAACCGCAATTGATAACACATTGGTTCATTTTCTCTTTTTCCTGATCCCTGTTTAAAAGTATTCCACAAATCAATATGGAACAACGGTTACCGGGAACCAGTTTAGCTTGGCTTGTGATGCAGAGCAAGGCCAGCAGCACAGGCTCAATTCCCGGAATAGTCCCGGTTCAATAACCGGCTGAGGTTATTGATGAAGGTCCCTCCTTCTCAACCTTGCCCCTCGCCTGAGGTGCGGTGACCCTCAGGTAAAATCCCCACCAGTCAGCTCTCCCCCCTCAAAGGGGAAAGCAGCCTCTGGTCATCTGGGACTACGGCGACTTTACTTATTTATTTATTTTTTTAATTCATATTTTATTTTTAAATTTTTATTATTGAGGGGCAATTTAGCGTGACCAATCTACCTACCCTGCACATCTTTGGGTTGTGGGGGATGAGACCCACGCAAACACGGGAAGAATGTGCAAACTCCACACGGACAGTGACCCGGGGCTGGGATCGAACCCAGATCCTCGGCGCCATCATAGTTTATCATAGAATTTACAGTGCAGAAGGAGGCCATTTGGCCCATCGAGTCTGCACCGGCTCTTGGAAAGAGCACCCTACCCAAGGGCAACACCTCCACCCTTTCCCCATAATCCAGTAACCCCACCCAACACTAAGGGCAATTTTGGACACTAAGGGCAATTTTGGACACTAAGGGCAATTTATCATGGCCAGTCCGCCTAACCTGCACATCTTTGGACTGTGGGAGGAACCCGGAGCACCCGGAGGAAACCCACGCACACACGGGGAGGAAGTGCACAGACAGTGACCCAAGCTGGAATCGAACCTGGGACCCTGGAGCTGTGAAGCAATTGTGCTATCCACAATGCTACCGTGCTGCCACGAGGCAGCAGTGCTAACCACTGTGCCACCGTGCCGCCAGACTTTACTTACTTTATGTAACAAAGGTGCATAAACTGGGAGCATGGACCACAACATAATTCCGGGCCAGCTGCATAAACTTAAGAAACCTTTTCGCATGGAAAATACATTTCTGTTAATTCGACACAAAGTCTGTTTGATCAACAAGTAATTAATCTGAAATTAAGCAGGTCATTGTCACTTTGCAACAATCGCGACTTTGTTGATTACTAAGTATGCAGCTAGAACATTCATGTGGAAAAATAAATCAGGCTTCTTACGATATTCAGGAACATTTGAGTTTCACTCCTCAAAGTATCATTGCACTCTGAATAAAAGGATTTGCATTTATCATAGGTCAGACCTGTAGGAATTGGCATTGTCACATGACATACTGCTCACCACATTTTGGGGAGAAGTCCAGATACTAGAAAGCAATGAAGGTGTCAAGAATTTTGCGTGATGAGGAAAGATTAAGGTAGATTTCATTTGGAAAAGCTGATTCAAACACATTGTTAGTTGTCATCATTGTATAATTATGATTATTAATTGGATATCAATTGTGTTTTAATTATATGTAGGTGAAAGGCATTAATTGAGGTTCCACTTAAGCATATAAAAAGAGGCACTTACTGAAACTGTGGTGTGTGGTTGGGTTAGGAGGTATATGCTTGCAATGTTTCATTCTGTAAATAAATGTAAGACTGAGTAAAAATTAGCTACAGTATTATCCTTCACCAACTGGCTTTTCAGAATTGAACTCCCATTGCTCACTGCCGCAGTGTATTTGAAAAGTAGCGGATCCTCGTCGAAATGTTTCATTGTTGCCGTAATATGAAAAGTTAGACAAAACAGTTCCCCCAAAGAATAATGGACAGGTTCAGTGAACTGACATCAAAACGGGTTGTGTGAAACAACTCCAGGGGCAATTAGGTGTGTTTCTGGAATGACAAAGGATTGATCGAGATGGATGGGTAGCTGGGATTGCTATGACGGAAGGAAGGGACAAGGTTGAATGCATTTCCTGATGCTTGTATTGTGCTACAGTCTGGCTTGAATCATCAGCATAGCTGGGCAGCATGGTGGCACAGTGGTTAGCACTGGTTAGCAGTGGTTGGTACTGCTGCCTCACAGCGCCAGGCACCCGGGTTCAATTCTGACCTTGGGTGACTGTGGAGTTTGCACTTTCTCCCAGTGTCTGCGTGGGTTTCCTCCGGGTGCTCCCGTTTCCTCCCATAGTTCAATGATGTGCAGGTAAAGTGGATTGGCCGTGATAAATTGTCCCTTGGTATCCAAAAGGTTAGGTGGGGTTACTGGGTCATGGGAGTAGGGGGGGGGGGGGGGACCTGGGTATTTAACATGCCCAATTTTCTTTACCAATTAAGGGGCAATATAGCGTGGCCAATCCACCTACCCTGCACATCTTTGGGTTGTGGGGGTGAGACCCACACAGACACGGGGAGAATGTACAAACTCCACACGGACAGTGACATGGGACCGGGATCAAACGGGGTCCTCGGCGCCGTGAGGCAGCAGTGCTAATCACTGCGCCACCATGCCGCCCTATTTTTTAATTGTTATGGATTTTCTTTTCATATTGCAGCTGTTTAGAACCTTAGTTAGGCCACACTTGGAGTATAGTGTTCAATTCTGGTCACCACACTACCAGAAGGATATTGAGGCTTTAGAGAGGGTCCAGAAGAGGATGCAGAAGAGATTTACCAGGATGTTGCCTGGTATGGAGGGCTTTAGCTATGAGGAGAGGTTGAATAAACTTGGTTTGTTCTCACTGGAACGACAGAGGTTGAGGGGCGACCTGATAGAGGTCTGCAAAATTATGAAGGGCATAGACAGAGTGGATAGTCAGAGGCTTTTCCCCAGGGTAGAGGGGTCAATTACTAGGGGGCATAGGTTTAAGGTGCGAGGGGCAAGGTTTAGAGGAGATGTACGAGGCAAGTTTTTTTACACAGAGTGTAATGGGTGCCTGGAACTCGCTGCGGAGGAGGTGGTGGAAGCAGGGACGATAGTGACATTTAAGGAGCATCTTGGCAAATACATGAATAGGATGGGAGTCAGAGGGATACGGACCCCGGAAGTGTAGAAGATATTAGTTTAGACGGGGCAGCATGGTCGGCATGGGCTTGGAGGGCCGAAGGGCCTGTTCCTGTGCTGTACTTTTCTTTGTTCTTTGTTCTAAATTTAGATTATTTTTCCCAATTAGGGGGCAATTTAGCATGGCCAATCCATCTAACCTGCACATCTTTGGGTTGTGGGGGTGAGACCCACGCAAACACGGGGAGAATGTGCAAACTCCTCACGGACAGTGACCCAGGGCCGGGATCGAACCTGGGGCTGTGTTTTTGAGCTTTGACTGAGACGAAAATTGGGGTCAATCCAATTTACGGTGAAGGCTATCACAGATGATCCCTAATCCGATCCTGACCTATTGTTCTCATCAATCCCATTTCCAGCAGGGGTCAGGAGCCCTGGCCAATTGACCCCTGCCTGACAACAAAATGAATTCTAACACCCAGCACGGTAGCATTGTGGATAGCACAATGGCTTCACAACTCCAGGGTCCCAGGTTCGATTCCCGGCTTGGTTCACTGTCTGTGCGGAGTCTGCACATCCTCCCCGTGTGTGCGTGGGTTTCCTCCGGGTGCTCCGGTTTCCTCCCACAGTCCAAAGATGTGCAGGTTAGGTGGATTGGCCATGATAAATTGTCCTTAGTGTCCAAAATTGCCCTTAGTATTGGGTGGGGTTACTGGGTTATGGGGATGGGGTGGAGGTGTTGACCTTGGGTAGGGTGCTCTTTCCAAGAGCCGGTGCAGACTCGATGGGCCAAATGGCCTCCTTCTGCACTGTAAATTCTATGAAATGTAACCCAGCACGTGGTCTCCAGCTGAAACCAGCAAAGTGAAGGGACAGGTCAAACATTAAACATGGGACTTCCTTTGTCATTATGACTTGCCACTGATGTGCATTTGATAGATGTGATTTTTTTTCTCAAGGTAATGCAGGGATGATGCTAATTTCTGAGCCCGTGGGAACAATATTTACAGAATTTAAAATGTCTACCCCTCATGCTTTCAGCAGCATCCAGCTCCATCTGTTTAGGCCGTGTGCTTTTCTCGGAGTCAACGCCCAGGCTGAAGCCATCAAGCGCAGTGAGCAAAGGTCAGTTACCAGACTTTGGCGATCAAATACAGGACAATTGAACAACTGAACTCTGTCGCTACCACACTGCGCAGTGCATTTACCCACTGCACCATTAGGCTTGTTTCAAGGGTTTGTCTGGGCCCAACACGTTAGGGCAGATGTCACGGACTTGGAGAAGGTGCAAAGGAGATTTATGAGTGTGACATCAAAGCTGAGGGGACTTTGTGGAGAGATCGGAGGCACTGGAATCATTCTCCTTAGAACAGAGAACATTAAGTGGAGATTTAATAGAGGTTCAAAAACATAAAGAGTTTGGTGGTTTACGAAGGAATTGTTTCCATTGGCAGATAAAATTGGCAACCAGAGGACACAGATTGAATTGATAGAAGGGTTGGGGTGACAGGAGAATCCTTTTCATGCAATGAATTGTGTTCTGAAATGTACTCTGTCCATACGCAATGGTCCAAATGTGCCGTGCAATTCTGTGATAATATGTTGCATTTAAAGTAATAAAAACAAGGTGGGGTCGATCCCGTTGTTGAGGGTGGAGATCAGCACCTTGCAGATAGAGTCTTACCTAAACAATAGGGGCTCTGATGGTTTCTGTGCCGCTCCCGGTCAAAGCGGTATCCAGGGTAACAGGTGCACACAACTCGCCCAAAGTTATCCGTGCACTGTTGCTCGCAAGGTGAGCCAGCGCAGACATCAGCATCTGGAGAGGAGGCAACAGGTAAAGTCAGCCGTCAAAGCCCTCTGAACAGTCCCCCCATGATTTGCCAACGAGGTTAGGTTGTTCCAACGGGTTCCGATTTACCTCACCACTGTGCTGACACCAACATTTGAGAGAGTTGCGAATAAGATTGGCTGCACCACGTGGTCAAGAGTCGACTCTGGGTTTTTGAATGTGCCTGGATTGCGGAAGGAACGCTGTGAGGTGCTGGGAATGAACTTATTTAGAATTGACGATGGTTTTTTAAAACAAAATTCTATCAAGGTGTGCGGGCATCACTTGCAAGAACATAAGAATTAGGAGCAGGAGTAGGCCATCTGGCCCCTCGAGCCTGCTCTGCCATTCAATAAGGCCATGGCTGATCTTTGTGTGCACTCAGCTCCACTTACCCGCCCGCTCACCGTAACCTTCTATTCCTTTACCGTTCAAAAATCTATCTACCTGTGCCTTAAAAACATTTAGCCAGGTAGCCTCAACTGCTTCACTGGGCAGGGTTTCTGGCGGCCATCATTTGTTACCCATCCCTAACTGCCCTTTAACTGGGCGAATTCAAAGGGCACTTACGAGTCAATGACATTGCTGTGGATCTGGAGTCAAACCAGGTAAGAACAGCAGAGCTCCTTCCTTAAACTGAGTGGCTTGTGGGGCAGCACGGTGGCGCAGTGGTTAGCACTGCAGTCTCACGGCGCCGTGGTCCCAGGTTCGATCCCGGCTCTGGGTCACTGTCCGTGTGGAGTTTGCCCATTCTCCCCGTGTTTAGGTGGGTTTCGCCCCCACAACCCAAAGATGTGCAGGGTAGGTGGATTGGCTACGCTAAATTGCCCCTTAATTGGAAAAAATGAATTGGGTACTAGGGGCTGGTTTAGCACACTGGGCTAAATCGCTGGCTTTGAAAGCAGACCAAGGCAGGCCAGCAGCACGATTCAATTCCCGTCCCAGCCTCCCCGAACAGGCGCCGGAATGTGGCGACTAGGGGCTTTTCACAGTAACTTCATTTGAAGCCTACTTGTGACAATAAGCGATTTTCATTTCATTTTCTTGAATTTCGATCTTTTTAATTCTCATACATATAAAACAATTATTCTAAACAGCAGTGTTAATTAAAATGATTTTAAAAAAAGGAACAATAGTGGGAACTCTAAAGTCATACAGTGCAGCCTCAGGCACATCATATCTGTCGTAAGTAATGCCTGGTTTAGAAACATTGGATGCAAAATGTTTAATTTTTGAACACCTTTCACAAAGGTTTAGAATGCATCAAGCCAAGAAAAAAAAAAAAAATATTGTGGCCTGTTTGAGTTCATTCTGCTCTTTAATATCATGCTTTTTTTTTTATAAATTTAGATTAGCCAATTATTTTTTCCAATTAAGGGGCAATTTAGCGTGGCCAATCCACCTACTCTGCACATTTTTGGGTTGTGGGGGCGAAACCCACGCAGACACGGGGAGAATGTGCAAACTCCACACGGACAGTGACCCAGAGCCGGGATCGAACCTGGGACCTCAGCGCCGTGAGGCGGTTGTGCTAACCACTAGGCCACCGTGCTGCCCTTTAATATCATGCTTAATGCTGACACGCCTGTTACAGGATGTGGCTGTTCAGATTTATTTGATATTGGCTTGATAGGATTTATTTTATGCACAGCAAGGTTCTGGCGATTACTTTGTAGACATCAACACTTGTTCTTTACCTTGCTTTCTTGGCATTTAATGTAAAGCAGCTCTTAAGTGCCTGAAACTCTTTTGCACACGTGTCCTTTCTGAGATCCTTGCTTCCCTGGGTATTTACAACCACGCATCGCCCATATGCTGATGCTTCCTCAGCACACGCTGCCACGAGGCACAGGAAGCTCCTGAGCCGATCCCGGGCGCGGGTCCTCACCTCCTTCCCCGGCATGGTCAGCAGCAGGCCGCCGTCAGGCCGCAGGCGGGCGCCGCCATCTTTCATTTCACTTTCATTCATTCAAATTTATTTATTTTTTTAAAACTGAGTGGCTTGCTGGGCCATTGCAGAGGACAGAGTTAGGAGTCTAGCGTAGGCCACGATGACAGATTTCGTCCCCAAAGGACGTGATTCAGATGTTTTTTTACGACAATTGAAGATAATTTCCTGGTCCCCATTACTGAGGCTAGCTTTCAATTCCAGATTTTCTTAACTGAATTTAAATTCCACCAGCTGCCCTGGGGGAATTCCGACCCATGTCCCCAGAGCTTTAGCCTTTGGATGACTAATTTGGAATACAAGAACATAAGAACTCGGAGCAGGATTAGGCCATTCAGCCCCTCGAGTCCACTCCACCATTCAATACCATCATGGCTGATCTCATCCTGGCCTCAATTCCATTCCCCTGCCCGTTCTCCATAACCGTTCAACCCATTACTAATTAAAAATCTGTCTATCTCCTCCTTAAATTTACTCAATGACTCGACATCCACCGCACTCTGGGGTAGCGAATCCCATTGATCACTTTTGAGAGAAGTAATTTCTCCTCATCTCTGTTTTAAATCTGCGACCCCTTATTCTAAAACTATGACCTCTCGTTCCAGATTGCCCCACAAGAGGAAGCATCCGCTCTATGTCTACTTGGTCAATGCCTTTTATCATTTCACACACCTTAATTAGATCTCCTCTCATTTTTCTAAACTCGGGAGAGTATAGGCCTAAACTGCTCAATGTTTACACAAAGGACAAGCCTCGCTTCTCTGGAACTAATCTAATGAACCTCCTCTGAACTGCCTCGAATGCAACTACATCTTCCTCAAATAAGGGGACTCAGTACGCCAGGTGTGATCTCACCAATGCCTTCTACAGTTGCAGCAACACTTCCCTACTTTTCTACTCTATTCCTTTCGCCATGAAGGCAAAAATTCCAGAGTGGGACAGTCCACACTTAAACACTTCCAATCGCTGGTCGATTAGCTTGAGCTGTGTGGAAATGACTTTCTCTCCAGTCAATCTTTCCTCGCAAAGCTCCATAGAAAGAAAGAAAGAACTTGCATTTATATAGCGCCTTTCCTGACCTCAGAACGTTCCAGAGCTTCTGCAGACAATAAAGTTCTTTTGAAGTTGGTTACTGTTGTAAAGTAGAAAGTGCAGTCGCTTGTTTACTCAAAGCAAGATCAGAGAGCCAAGGCTGTGTCAAATGACCAGAGAGTCCACGCTCTGTGTTGCTGGTGGGGGGATGAAATAGTAGCAGGAACTCAGCTGCCACCATTCAGATTAGTCCCTGGTTTTACATCCACCTGTTAGGGTTGACTGGGCCTTGATTTATCATCTCACAGGAGACACAACGCTCCTGACAGAGCAGCACTCCCCCAGCGTCGCCCTCTAGTGCTCAGATCTCTGTCAGAACCTTTTCACCTTCATGACTCAGAGGCGATAAGCCTCCAACCAAGCCAGTAGCGGCACTGGGAACACAGCCGAGGGTTGTGGAGCTTCACTCCACTAAGGAACACCAAGGGGGAATGTTTTTTTTTAAAATTTAGATTACCCAATTATTTTTTCTATTAAGGGGCAATTTAGCGTGGCCAATCCACCTACTCTGCACATTTTTGGGTTGTGGGGGCGAAACCCACGCAGACACGGGGAGAATGTGCAAACTCCACACAGACAGTGACCCAGAGCCGGGATCGAACCTGGGACCTCAGCGCCGTGAAGCGGTTGTGCTAACCACTAGGCCACCGTGCTGCCCTACCAAGGGGGAATGTTAACTGAGATTGGGATTTGCACGGTGAATTCCCAAGTTAGAAGTCAAACGCAGTGGCATTGTAGCTGTTGGCGTGGAGCCAGTTTCTTTTTTAATTCCTTTGTGGATGGTGTACGTGCATAGGCAATCTGCCCCATCATTCAGTCATTCCAGAAGCAATCCTCCAGAGACTGCAGCCGCCCCCTGAGTCTGGTCCTTACGCTAATTGGCAGGCCTATTCGGATCAAGCAGCGGGCAAACCGAGGCTAGATTGGAGGTAGGCGAGGAAAGTCAGCCAAACACCATCGAGCTGGCACTCATCAGACACGAACGAGCAGCGGTTTCGACCACTCCCATGGCTTACAAGCGTCAAGGTGCTAAGTGAGCCCTCGCACACAGCGCGGCAGCTAAAATTCGCTAAAAAATAAAAGTTTACAGCTGGCACAGACAGGATGGGATGGGATTATGTTTCATGGGACCGAGAAGAAACAAGGCGGGTTGGGGGGGGGGGGGGGGGGGGGGGAGGAGCAAAGATCAGTGGGTTAGCAGAGTTCACAATATGTCAACACTGAAAAATACTTGCCTTCACCCTATTAACAGCGTTAACTCTCATATTATGCAATCAGTTAATCGCATGACAGGCTCTGGAAGACAGCTTGAGCTTTCACACGCTAATGTGCCTTCTGGCAGTGTACATGTCAATGGAATGCTTCTAATGTACTGCTGGAAATGAGGACACACAGTTTACCAAGCAACATTTTCCATTCATGAACCGTCAGAAATTAGGCGCTGTTTGTACAGCCTCCTCGTCCTCACCTCTTCCCATCCTGCTTTTACCTGGCTTTTCCTGCAACCTTCTGGGCCGACTCGCGGAAGGAGGGAGGGAGGGTGGAGGAGGCAGCCAAGAGTGGGGCTGAGGCAAGAGGACTTTGAATATAAAGCTGCTTTGAATCATAGAGGGATAAGTGTGCTCAGGAGGCCATTCAGCCGGTTACATCTGTGCTGGCTCCTTGGTGAAGTTTTCCAGTTCATCCCGCTCCCCTGAACCTTTTCAATAAGGTGCAAGGTGCTTCACTTAAAAAAAAAAATTAGAGTACCCAATTCTTTTTTTCCCGGGGCCGGGGTCGATCCCGGGTCCTCGGCATCGTGAGGCAGCAGTGCTAACCACTGTGCCAACATGCCACCCCTCAAGATGCTTCCCTTCACGAATTCATCCCATACTGTTTTCAATATTCTTATCAAACCCGCTTCCACATCTCCGCCCCTCATTTCAGGCAATGCATTCCAAATCGCAACACCTCACTGTGTAAAACCAAAATGCGATTCCCCCTTTCGGTAGTCTCCTGAAATTGATTGTCGGCCTTGCGACCACCTCTCCTTCCTTACTCTGCCAAATGGTTTTGAACATTTCTATCAAATCTCTTTGACCCTCTCTTCACCGAGGAAAAAAAAACTCAGCTTTAACCGTCTCTCTACATAAAGGCAAAAAGACCTTGGGAAAATCTACCGGTTCTACCTCACCCGTTTCCACTCACCTCCACACACAACTCATTCAAATTAACGGGGAGAATGCCATTACTTTAAAAAAAAAAAAATTTAGAGTCTCCAATTCATTTTTTCCAATTAAGGGTGGCCAATCTACCTAGCCTGCACATAGAACATAGAACAGTACAGCACAGACCAGGCCCTTCGGCCCTCAATGTTGTGCCGAGCCATGATCACCCTACTCAAACCCACGTATCCACCCTATACCCGTAACCCAACAACCCCCCCCCCCCCCAACCTTACTTTTATTAGGACACTACGGGCAATTTAGCATGGCCAATCCACCTAACCCGCACATCTTTGGACTGTGGGAGGAAACCGGAGCACCCGTAGGAAACCCACGCACACAGGGGGAGGACGTGCAGACTCCACACAGACAGTGACCCAGCCGGGAATCGAACCTGGGACCCTGGAGCTGTGAAGCATTTATGCTAACCACCATGCTACCCTGCTGCCCTCCATGCTACCCTGCTGCCCTAATCTTTGGGTTGTGGGGGCGAAACCCACGTAAACACGGGGAGAATGTGCAAACACCACACGGGCAGTGACCCAGAGTCGGGATTGAACCTGGGACCTCGGCGCCGTGAGGGAGCAGGGCTAACCCACTGTGCCGCCGTGCTGCCAGAATGCCGTTACTTTTGACAAGTCTCCAATGAGGTGATTGTGCTGATATGCCTGTAAATAATATTGCAGGTGGCTGGTGATGCAACCTCCAGCCACCACGCGGTCTTGAGACAGTGGTCATGTGACAAGGCACACGGATATAAATGGCGGGGGGAGGGCACACCCATACCCGGTGATCGGCAGATGGTTATAAGACGTAGAAGAGGTCAGTTGTGCCTACGAGTAGTTCCGGGGGAGTACAAAGAAACTCCATGATAACTTGTTCTGTAACAGACCATTATCTTACCGCGTGTGATTCAATAAAGATCCTGGTTTGGACAAGTCACAAGTCATTGGGTAGATCTTTTGCCAGACATCGAACACCGGACACAACAGTAACGTCTTCTTCTGAGCTGGGAGAGCTTTGGTCTTACGTCGGACACTCAGCCACTTCCTCTTCTTTGTTTCCAGCCCCAAAAGTCTGATCTACTAGTTTTGCAACAGTAACATAAACATTGCATATAAAACTCCATTTGCATTGCTTGTGTCTGAGACAGATTGTGCTGAGTACTCAGGAGCCTGTCTTGTGCTTTAAAAAAAATATACATTGTTCAAGGGACATGGGTTTCACTGGCTAGGCCATCATTCATTCGTCATCCCTTTTTTTTTTTTTTTTAATTTTTTTTTTATAAATTTAGATTACCCAATTATTTTTTCCAATTAAGGGGCAATTTAGCGTGGCCAATCCACCTACTCTGCACATTTTTGGGTTGTGGGGGCGAAACCCACGCAGAACGGGGAGAATGTGCAAACTCCACACAGACAGTGACCCAGAGCCGGGATCGAACCTGGGACCTCAGCGCTGTGAGGCGGTTGTGCTAACCACTTGGCCACCGTGCTGCCCCATTCGTCATCCCTAACTGGCCATCATGCGATTGATGGGAATGAGGGTTTGCCCCGTCCTCTTGTCGGTCACTTGCATTTTGGTCCAACCCGCAGACTATCCGAAAGACGGTTGTAGACCACACTTTGAGAACCATGACTTTAGTCTATCATTTGGACACTTGTTCGGACCTGATGCAGATTTTCTGTTCTCTACCTCAAGCCTTGGCTCCAGGATCATGATGTGGAGTTGCCGGCGTTGGACTGGGGTGAGCACAGTAAGAAGTCTTACAACACCAGGTTAAAGTCCAACAGCTTTGTTTCAAACACGAGCTTTCGGAGCGCAGCTCCTTCCTCAGGTGAATGGAGAGGTATGTTCCAGAAACATTTATATAGACAAAGTCAGAGATGCCAGACAATGCTTGGAATGCGAGCATTAGCACTGACAGAGTACCCTTCGTCGTCCAGTACTTTCCTGGGGCAGAGAAACTACGACATCTTCTTCGCAGCCTTCAACACATCATCAATGAAGATGAACATCTTGCCAGGGTCATCCCCACACCCGGACTATTGGCCTTCAAACAACCGTGCAACCTCAAACAAACCATTGTTTGCAGCAAATTACCAAACCTTCAGAACAGCGACCACGACACCACACAACCCTGCCAGGGCAATCTCTGCAAGACATGCCAGATCATTGACTTGGATACCACCATTACACGTGAGAACACACCCACCAGGTACGCGGCACATACTCGTGCGACTCGACCAATGTAGTCTACCTCATACGCTGCAGGAAAGGATGTCCCGAGGCGTGGTACATTGGCGAGACCATGCAGACACTGCGACAACGAATGAACGGGCATCGTGCGACAATCACCAGGCAGGAATGTTCCCTTCCAGTCGGGGAACACTTCAGCAGTCAAGGGCATTCAGCCTCTGATCTCCGGGTAAGCGTGCTCCAAGGCGGCATTCAGGACACGCGACAACGCAGAATTGCCGAGCAAAAACTTATAGCTAAGTTCCGCACGCATGAGTGCGGCCTCAACTGGGACATGGGATTCATGTCGCATTACATTCATCCCCCACCATCTGGCCTGGACTTACAAAATCCTACCAACTGTTCTGGTTTGAGACAATTCACACCTCTTTAACCTGGGATTATCCCTCTCTCTGGATCTGTAACGATTTGATTACCTGCTAATGGGTGGTGGGGCTGGCGGAGGTGGCAGAGATCTGGAGTGGCTGGAGAGAGACCTGAAGACAAGGGTGGGAATTTTAAGATTGCGGTTCCCGTTTGCTGCTCCCAGTAATTTCTATCCCTTCTTGCAGGGTCAGAAGCAACTCCACAATATGAGTCAGCATTATTGGTTCGTCAATTATTGTGCAACCAAAACCCCTAAATAAACCCAAACACTTCCTTTAGGATTTAAATGTTGATCTCATATAAAATTGCCGATGGAATACGCAAGCATCCTTGAAAGTGCAGACAAATAACCTACTCCCATGTCACCTTTTGATCTATCCTCATCACAATAATTTCTTGTAACTTTCCCTATAGATATTCCTTTGTGTAATAACAGCCTCCTCTTATCTCACCCTCATTGTAGAATGATTTGTTTCCTCCTTGAACATTTACGTCATTTCTAGTTGTGTCTGTACTCAACACTTTCCACATCTGCCCACAACAATAGCTTTGCAGCTCACTGTTCTCTGCAGTCGGGTCGATGGCCAAATCACAAATGGATCGGGTAAAGTCGCCATAGTCCCAGGAGTAGCCACAGGCTGCTTTCCCCTTTGACAGGGAGTGCTGACCGGTGGTGATTTAACCGGAGGGTCACCACACCTCAGGCGAGGGGCAAGGTTGAGAAGGCGGGGTCTTCATGAATAACCCCAGCCGGTATGGGAATTGAACCCGCGCAACTGGCCTCGTTCTCCATCACGAACCAGCTGTCTAGCCGAGTGGGTTAGCACAGTGGCAGTAGCACAGTGGTTAGCACTGTTGCTTCATAGCGCCAGGGACCTGATTTTGATTCCCGGCTTGGGTCACTGTCTGTGCGGAGTCTGCACGTTCTCCCCATATCTGCGTGGGTTTCCCCCGGGCACTCCAGTTTCCTCCCACAAGTCCCGAAAGACGTGCTTGTTAGGTGAATTCTCCCTCTGTGTGCCCGAACAGGCGCCGGAGTGTGGCGACTAGGGGCTTTTCCCAGTAACTTCATTGCAGTGTCAATGTAAACATACTCGTGACACTAATAACGATTATTATTATTATTATTAATAATATATGTTTGTTTGTGTGCATGCGTGCTTGGGTTTTAGTGTGTGCATGTATATGAGGGAGAAAGTGTGTGTGAGGGTGTGTGCGTGTGAGTGTGCAAGGGAGAATGTATGCATGAGTGTGGATGTGTGCGCATTAATTCCTCTTCATTAAATTCTAAGCTCCTTTTATTTCACAATGTCATGTCCATTGCCACTGAAATTAAACATTAGGAAGCAAAATGATTTACTCACACTTCCTTTCCAATGATGTTAGGTCAAGATTTAGGAGGATCCCAAAAGTTTGCAAATTGCCTAGTGTAGATAAATAATCCATTGGGGCATGCATAACATGTCCTTAAGACCCTATAGTCCAATTTGGACGCAACCCGCCTGAGGCAATTGTTAAATCGGGGGCTGGTTCACATTCCATTCGGAATGCTTTCCTGCCCAATTCCAGTTTAACCCAGGTTCACCTCAGGTACGGGACAGGCAATAACCTGAAATCAGGGCCCAATGAAGACATGGAGACGCCAATGCAATTGTTACTTGAAATCATGCGGGCCTCCATTCAGTCAAACCCACCCAGCTCCTGCCACCTTCCCTCCTACCCGCCCCTTCCCAACTTGGTCCGTAGATTGTGGGACACATGATACAGTACTAATTCTTTCAGGGGTGGGCGTCGATTTCTAATTTCCCTCGGGAGGATGGAGGTAAACCACCTCCTGAACCCCTGCAGGCAATGTGGTGCAAGTGCATGCACGGTACCATGTCCAGGATTTTTACCCAGCGACAGCGAAGGGACAGCAATATAGTTCCAAGTCAGGATGGTGTGCGTGTTGGAGGGGAACTTGCAGGTGGTGGTGTTCCCTTGTGTCTGTCGTCCTTGTCCTTCTGGATGGTAGAGATCGAGGGTTTGGAAGGCGTTGTTGAAGCAGCCCTAGTGAGTTCCTGCAGTTCATCTTGTAGATGGTCCCCACGGCGGCTATTGTGCGTCGGTGGTGGAGGCAGTGGATGGGGTGCCAATCAATCAATCAAGCACCTTTGTCCTGGATGGTGTGGAGCTTCCGGGGCGTTGTTGGAGCTGCGCTCATCCAGGCAACTGGTGAGTATTCCATCGCACTCCTGACTGTGTGCTCAGTCCTCTACTGTACTCCCTCTACACACGAGACTGTGTGACAAGATTCAACTCCAATTCAATCTATAAGTTTGTAGATGATACGACTGTGGTGGGTCGCTTCTCAAACGCCGACAAAATAGACTACAGAAGGGAGATAGATCACTTGGTTGCATGGTGTATTGAAAACACTTCTCTCTAAATGTTGAAAAGACAGAGGAACTGATCATCGACTTCAGGAAGCATAGCACGACACACACTCCCGTCTGCATCAATGGCTCCAAAGTGGAGATGGTCGATAGCTTTAAGTTCCTGGGGGTCACCATCACCTACAGCCTGTCCTGGTTCACCCACATTGATGCAACAGTCAAGAAAGCCCAACAATGTCTCTACTTCCTACGGAAGCTAAAGAAATTCGGCATGTCTGCATCGACTCTCACAAACTTCTACAGATGTGCGATAGAGAGCATCCTATCCGGCTGCATCACAGCCTGGTATGGCAACTGCTCGGCCCAAGATCGTAAGAAACTGCAGAGTGTGGTGAACTCAGCCCAACGCATCACACAAGCTTGCCACCCCCACATTGATTCTGTCCACACCTCCCGCTGCCTCAGGAAGCCAGACAGCATTGTCAGAGACCCCTCACACCCAGACTTTGCCCTCTTCCAGACCCTTCCATCAGGCAGAAGGTACAGAAGTCTGAAGACCTGCACATCCAGACACAAGAACAGCTTCTTCCCCACAGCTACTAGACTCCTCAACCACTCCCCCTTGGATGATCTGTTCCCTATAAGAACACTATTCACGACACCCTATGCTGCTCATGTTTGCCCTTGTTCCGCACTGTAACCAATCACTGTTTGTCGATGTACCATTGTCAATGTTCTCTGTCGATTATTCTTTTGTCTACAATGTACGCACTGTGTACGTTCCCTTGGCCGCAGGAAAATAGTTGTCACTGTACTTTGGTACATGTGACAATAAATATCAATCAATCAATCAATCAATCAATCAATCAACCTGTGCCTTGTGGATGGTGAACAGGCTTTGGGGAGTCAGGAGGTGAGTTACTCATCTCATAGAATCTACAGTGTAGATCGGCCCATCGAGTCTACACCGGCCCCAGAAAGAGCACCCTACCTAAGCCCACACCTCTACCCCACCTAACCTTTGGACACTACGGGGCAATTTAGCGTGTCCAATCCACCTAATCCGCACATCTGTGGACTGTGGGTGGAAACCGGAGCGCCCGGAGGAAACCCACGCAGACACGGGGGAGAACGCACAGACAGTGACCCAATTCGGGAATCAAACCCAGGACCCTGGTGCTGTGAAGCAACAGTGCTAACCACTGTGCCCCCCCCCCCCCCCCTCCCCCCATGCTGCCCATAAAATAGTCTCAGGACTATTTTAAACAAACCTCTGGTTAGTTGTGTCATTTTGGTTGCTGCAAGTCTCTGTAAGCATGGAGGGATTTTAGTGGCACTCCAGTACGGTGCGGTGCGGGTGTTTTAGCTGCGATTCTAAATGAGGCCACACATCTTCTCAGGTGGGCAGAATGGATGCCGCTGAATTATCTGAGGGCGAGCTACACGGCTCTCCCCAGTGTGCCCGGCAACATACACCCCTCAACTAACATCATTAGAACAGGTTTCTCTACTGCTTTGCAAACGACGCCATTTCAAAAGTCCCTGATTGACCGCCAAGCGGCATCGTGAGGTTCTGACAGACGTTGCAGAAATGCAAAGCTCCCTTCCTCCATCTCCCTGCAACCCGTGGTGGGTGACGCACCTTGGGAGGCTGGTGAAATCGAACCGTCAATTTGTAACTCAAGTTGAAGAGGTCAGTGAGAGCCACTTGCAGGTTTCAGATTCTTGGCAACCTACTCTGCGGCCCTGGGGGGGTCAGGGGTTCATGACAGCCGGCTCTCACGGTCTTCCACCCCTGATCTCACTGTGCGTGCAGGAACGACCACTAATCTCTGGCACTGCGCGGGATTCAGTAGTGCAAAGGGTTAACAAAATGGCAATGTCAATATACGATGTGGATGATGCTGTATCACTGATATTAGTCGGTCACGTGTTAGACCTGAGAGGGAGAGAGGGAGGGAGATGGCGGAACACCATGGCTAGGGTCTCTGAACCTACTCTGCAATACTAATAAAGAAGTGTTAAGCAAACAGAGTCTAGCTACAGTCTGCAACAGTAACCAACAGTAATCAAGAACCATGCCCAGGCCACCTCAGCTTTCAGTTGCTAGACACCAAGAGAAAACAAACACTATGGAATTATCAAATTTACAGTGCAGAAGGAGGCCATTCGGCCCATCAGATCTTCACCGGCCCTTGAAAAGAGCACCCCACTTAAGCCCATGCCTCCACCCTATCCCCATGTAACCTTTTGGACACTAAGGGCAACTGATCATGGCCAATCCACTTAACTTGCAGAACTTTGGACTGTGGTAGGAAACCGGAGCACCCGGAGGAAACCCACGCAGACACGGGGAGGACGCGCAGACTCCGCACCGACAGTGACCCAAGCTGGGAATCGAACCTGGGACCCTGGAGCTGTGAAGCCACAGTGCTATCCACTGTGCTACCGTGCCACCTCTTCAACCAACATGAGAGGAATTCTGTCTTTTATTGTTCACACGATAAGATTCTGGGACAGCGGGCAGCACGGTGGCGCAGTGGGTTAGCCCTGCAGCCTCACGGTACCGAGGTCCCAGGTTCGATCCCGGCTCTGGGTCACTGTCTGTGTGGAGTTTGTACATTCTCCCCGTGTCTGTGTGGGTTTCGCCCCCACAACCCAAAGATGTGCAGAGTAGGTGGATTGGCCACGCTAAATTGCCCCTTAATTGGAGAAAATGAATTAGGTATTTAAAAAAAGATTCTGGGACAGCAGTCGTTCCCGTTTGCTCCACCGTTGCGCATCTTTCCATTTTGGTGGGATGCAAGCGCCGCTCACAGTTCCTGACTTTAACCTGCCGTTGAAAAAGAGTCTTTGTCTCTGTGTTTCGTAACTCAGAAGCGATGCGACTCGTCATTCGCTTCAATGAGGTGACAACAGGGAGCAGCCCCACCTAGTGTTTTAAAGCTGAATGGCAATGCGGCCAACAGACTTGCCTGCAAAACGAGGGTTGCATTTCTGTCGTCCCTTTCAGATCCCCAAAGCGCTCTGCTTTGGGAGAGCTGACTGATGGTGATTTAACCCAAGGATCACCGCACCTTAGGCGAGGGGGTTGAGAAGGCTGAGCCTTCATGAATAAACTCAGCCGGGCACGGGGATTGAACCCTCGCCCTGTTGGATTCGCTCCGCATCACGAGCCAGCCATCCAGCCAACTGGGTTAAACCTGCCCCCCTCTTCAGGGCGATTGCACCACTGAATTGGATTGCAACTGCGCTGTATCTGAACTCCACCCACCCAGCCTTGGGTCTAATGCCCTCATGTAACAAAGGTTTGTGCATCTCGGCCTTGAAATTTTCAGCTGGCCCTCAGCCCCAACAGCTCTCTGGGGGTGAGGGAATGTGGAGGGAGTGGGGCAGTGGGTGGGTGGAGTGAGTTCCAGATTTCTATTACCTTTCGTGTAAAGAAGCCGTTCCTTATGCCACCCACTCGGTGGTCGAGCTCAAGTTTGCTCGGAACTCCTTCACCCGATTTAGGCATTCATAAACAGACTTGTATTTCCGTAGCCCCCTTCGTGAGCTCAAGACATCCCAGCGTGCTTTGAAACTTTGGAAGGGAGGTCTCTCGCCTG
This sequence comes from Scyliorhinus canicula, assembly GCF_902713615.1. Classification (NCBI taxonomy): domain Eukaryota; kingdom Metazoa; phylum Chordata; class Chondrichthyes; order Carcharhiniformes; family Scyliorhinidae; genus Scyliorhinus; species Scyliorhinus canicula. The sequence goes on along the minus strand of NC_052169.1, from coordinate 8,859,276 downwards.
CTCTTCTTCGAACGAATTTAGACAGGGACGCGATTTAATATCTCACCCAGAAGACATCGGAGCGTCGGCCTCTATTTTGTGTCCAGACTTCTGGAGCGGGACCTCAGCCCACAGCCCTCGTCACTCAGGTGAGAATGATAGGGACAAAGCCATGGCTAACACTGGCTTCTCTCAATGTACCCAATCTCCCCCTTGGGCACAGCAATCCTCTCGCCCCTCAATTCCCTCATTTTCAGAAAATTCCCCCATTTCCACAGAGAAATATGACATAATTTTACCTTTTCGGATTCCCTGGTGAAGCATTATTACCTAATTTCTTGAGCATCTTTCGCATCAAGTTAACATCTAATACAATCATTTTTCCCTTTGATACAAACAGCATCAAAATGCAAAGAAGCCTCCAGCAGCAGCTGTATCCTATTGAATGAATGGGCTGAATGGCCTACTCATTCTCCCAATCCCATGTTCTTCAGTTTATTCGGTTCTCATCAAGTGTCTCCAGACTGGAAATTTCTCAAACGGTGGGAAATTCTCTGGACACTTGAATGACAAGGGTCAAAACAACAGAACAGAACACCACGTTGGCAGAACAGAACACCACGATTTAATGTTCTAATGTAACATGTTCTAATGTTCTAATTAAGTGGTCACTGGATAGACATATGGATGAAAATGGAATAGTGGAGGTCAGATAGGCTTCAGATGGTTTCATGGGTCGGCGCAACATTGAGGGCCGAAGGGCCCGTACTGCGCTGTAATGTTCTAATGTTGGCAGAATAGAACACCACGTTGGCAGATTGATGTGAATGGAGGAACGGAACTGGGCCATTCAGCCCTTCAAGACACCTCCTTCTTCGGCAGCCCCTCGGGATTGAGGATGATGTTTTTCCACGCCGGGGTCAAAGCGGCGCGCTGAGAATGACGCTGAGAATGACGTGCGGCGCCTAAGTGACGTCAGACGCGCATGCGCAGGTTGGCCGGCTCCAACCCGTGCATGCGCGGTTGCTGTCTTCCCCTCCGCTGCCCCGCAAGACGTGGCGGCTTGATGTTGCGGGGCGGCTGAGGGGAAAGAGTGCATCTCTTAGACAAGAACAATTTTACCTCGGTGGGCACCGATCGCGGGCCAGTCATCTCCTGAGCACGCCCGTGGTGCTCGATTCTCCCTCCGCCCCCCACAAGGCCCCGCACTTACCTGTCGCGCGATGTTCATGCCGGCAGCGACCAGGTGTGGTTGGCGCCGGCGTGAACTGGTCGGCTTCATCCGACCGCTCGACCCATCCGGGCCAGAGAATCGCCGGTCGCTGTGAAAAACGGCGAGCGGTGATTCTCCGAGCGGCGTCACGCAAAACGCCATTTTAGGGGGGGGTGGGAGAATTGCGGGGGGTGCCAGGGCGGCGTGTCGTGATTCGCCCGGCCCTCCCGCGATTCTCCCACCCGGCGTGGGGAGCGGAGAATCGCGCCCCCCATCTTCCACCCTCCATAAGGTTGAGCTCATCAGACACTTGTAACCAAAACTCACACCTTTTCCTGCCCACCCACTGATGCCTGTACTCGCTGATCCACACCGTCACCCACATGACTAGTGCCTTGATTTTCAGATGCAAGTCCTTGTGTTCAAATCACCACGTGGTGTCCCAGCCCACTATCTCTGCAGCCTTCTCTTGTCCTACAACCCTCAGATACTTGCATCTATATCAATGATTTAGATGAGGGAACACAGTGTTTTGCTGATGATACAAAAATGAGTGAGTATGTAGAGGCAGCACGGTGGCACAGTGGTTAGCACTGCTGCCTAACGGCGCTGAGGTCCCAGGTTCGATCCCGGCTCTGGGTCACTGTCCGTGTGGAGTTTGCACATTCTCCCCGTGTTTGCGTGGGTTTCGCCCCCACAACCCAAAGATGTGCAGGGTAGGTAGATTGGCCATGGTAAATTGCCCCATAATTGGAAAAAATGAATTGGGCAATCTAAATTTATTTTTAAAAAAGAGTGAGTATGAAATGAGGAAATGAAATGAAAATCGCTTATTGTCACGAGTAGGCTTCAATGAAGCTACTGTGAAAAGCCCCTAGTCGCCACATTCCGTCGCCTGTTCAGGGAGGCTGGTACGGGAATTGAACCGTGCTGCTGGCCTGCCTTGGTCTGCTTTAAAAGCCAGCGATTTAGCCCAGTGTGCTAAACCCGGAGGAGGCTCGTTAAGAACACGGTGTTTTTATAATCTTGCCCCCCATATTCCCTTCACCCCATTATTAGTGTCTATTTCTCATTTCTCGGCCTTTTGAATAAAATCAAACATAGGATCAAGCCCGAGATTAGGTGTAAGCTTGTTCTTGTCAGCTTCGATCTGGGGTATTTATCTCTCGTGGGGGACCAGGAATTGGATTAAATTTGACTTTGAATTGGTTTTCGGAGCGAGAAAGAAAATGGGTGAAGGGCTTGCCCAGTCCACTCTGCACATTGGCTTTGAAACTCTGAGAATGGAATATAACTTTAAAAACTAGCAGTTGTTTCTTCAACTGTCTAGACCCAGAGCTCCAGAATTCCCATTCCTGAAGATTTCCACCTCTCCCTCCTCTTGTGAGGCATTGTTTAAAACCGATCGCCACCAGGTATTTAATCACCTATCCTAATGTCCCTTTCTTTGGCTGTGCGTCAAGTTTCACTGATTCATGATTCTGTGAAGCACTGCTGGACGTTTCACCATCTGAAAGGCGATATATAAATGAAAGTCATCGTTGTAATGAACGGATGATTCTGACTGGGTCTGAAAAACATGTATGCATGCCATAGCAACAGAATAAGGCAATATTCTTGTCTTACCCACGCAGACACGGGGAGAACGTGCAGACTCCGCACAGTCAGTGACCCAAGCTGGGAATCGAAGCCGGAACCCTGGAGCTGTGAAGCAACAGCACTAACCACTGTGCCTCCGTGCAGCATTCAGACAATACATAGTATCATCCTCCCACGCTGATAAAACCTCCAAGTACAAACTATATCAAAAGGCTCATGGAATGTTGTTTCTTGCACTGCCTGTGGAAGTAGTTGAGTAGGAAACATTAGGGACCTTCAAGGGGCTATTGAATAGGTACATGGATTACGGTAGAATGATGGGGTGTAGATTAATTTGTTCTTAATCTAGGACAAACGTTCAGCACAACATCGTGGGCTGAAGGGCCTGTTCTGTGCTGTATTTTTCTATGTTCTATGAAGCTAGGATATAAAGAGGAGGATGTTTTTCTACAGTTATGCAAAGCCCTGGTTAGACCACATACACAATGCTGTGTACAGCGCTGAGCATTGGAGCTTGGAGGGGGTATATTGGTCTCCGAACTGGAGGGGGAAGCGGGGCCGATTCCCTCGACTTTTACCAAGGATCCAAATGTTAGATTATGAGCGGAGATCACAATCTCCAGGCTTATATTTTATTCTTTCAGGGGATGTGAACATCACCCACTCGGCCAGCATTTGTTGTCCGCCCCGGATTGCCCTCAAACTGAGTGGCTTGCCAGACCGTTTCGGAGGGCAGCTGAGAGTCAACGGCATTGCCGTCGGTCCGGAGTCACATGTAGACCAGACCAGGGCAGGACTGTGGATTTCCCGACATTGGTGAACCAGGTGAGCTTTTTTTTTTAAACAAACAATTTTAATGAGGTATTTTTGGCATTACAAACAGCAACAGTATAAAAACAACGTACAAAGAACAATAAACGTGGTGCAAACACCGACACCCATCACTCCTAGATCCGCCTATTTAACCCCCTATTCTACGCTACCCTAGCCCGCCCACCGGCTGACGATTAATTCTCCGTGACGAAGTCAATGAATGGTTGGCATCTCCGGGTGAACCCTAACAACGACCCTCTCAAGGCAAACTTAATCTTCTCCAGGTCGAGGAAGCTGGCCATGTCAGTTAACCAGGTCTCCGACTTCGGGGGCTTTGAGTCCCTCCAAGCTAATAGTATCCGTCTCCGGGCTACCAGGGAAATAAAGGGCAGAACGTCCGCCTCTTTCTCCTCCTGGATTCCCGGCTCTTCCAACACCCCAAAAGCCGCCACCTTTGGACTCATTGCCACCCTTGTTTTCAATACTCTGGACATGACATCCCAATATCCCCTAAGTTCTGGATGTCAGGTGGGCTTTTAACGACAGTCAAGGAGAGTTTCAGGGCCACCTAGTTATTGAGACTAGCCTTCGATTCCATAGAATTTAAACCCCTCTCCCCTGAGCACTAAGCCCCGAGTCTCCGGATTACCAGCCCGCCGACATTGCCACTAACGCCGGCGCCGCCCCAAAAAACATACCGGCCGGAATTCTCCGGCCGTCGGGATTCCCAGCGGCGTGGGGGTGGCCGCAATGAGAATTCACATTGGCGAGCGGCGCAGCGAGAATCCCGCCGCCGAGCTGAGAAACACGCGACTGGGGGGGACCGCGGAACGCAGCCCAACATGTTACCTGGGATACGGAAGGGGAAACAGTGATTTGCCTGAGGGCGTGTGGATTTTGGAAGGATTGAAGGAGGTGAAGGATCTTTCTTTTCTGCTGGCGTCTCAATTAACGAGGACGTGAGCTTAAAATCACAGGCAGGAAGGAAGTTGGGAAACTTTTATTTACGCAGACAGCAGTAGCAGTGTGGAAACCTCCCCCACCCCAACCAAAAAGACTCAATGAATGATTTCGAATCTAAGATCAATAAGATTCTTTTTTGCTAACCAGAGGTATTGAGGGATGTGAGTTAAGGTGGGTGGATGGAATTAAGAATGAAATGAAAATGAAAATCGCTTATTGTCACGAGTAGGCTTCAATGAAGTTACTGTGAAAAGCCCCTAGTCGCCACATTCCGGCGCCTGTTTGGGGAGGCTGGTACAGGAATCGAACCGTGCTGCTGACCTGCTTGGTCTGCTTTAAAAGCCAGCGATTTAGCCTTGTGAGCTAAACCAGCCCCTGATACAGATCAACCGTGAGCTCACTCGATGGTGGGCCAGGTTCGAGGGGCTGAATGGCCTCCTTCTCGCAGTTGCCTGTGATCCAACTTGGGGAAAGCGGGGGGGGGGGGGGGGGGGGGGGGGGGGGGGGGGGAATGACCAGTCTTCCAAGGAAATAAATTCCATTTCCCTTCGCCGTGAGGGAGTTTCGCCAGGGGCAGTAAACGACGTACGACGTACCTTCAGGAACGCACTGGCCGTGGACAAATCTGTAACCCTGGCAACATTTCTTCCTGAGTGTGGAGAAAGAAACGCAAAATATTAGCACACCGAAAAGTCACTCCATCATTTTTTGGCGCGTTGGGTCTCTGGACTGACATTACCGGCCCCGCCCGTACTGCAGCACAAGACCTTAAAACTGCACCATCCCGCCCACTGGGGAAGTCTCTCTGTTCTCGGATTAGTGGGCAGCACCCTCGTCTCGGAGTCTGACCCTGGTGGGACGAAGCCCCGTCCTCGGACTAGAACATGTGATGTCGGCCGACACTCCAGTGCAGTACATGTGGGGGGGTGGGGGGGGGGGGGGGGGCTGTGTTTTCAGAGGTACAATCGGGGGGGGGGGGGGGGGCTGGTTGGAGAAGGGTGGATGTGTGTCCCTCATTCAGTGGTGACTGACAGAAAAAGTTTGTGCTGTGCGCAGTTTGGCCGCCAGGTTTCCTCCGTTACGGCGGTGACGACACTTCGAAAGCAACTTCATTGGCTTGGAAGTCCCTTGGGGCCTCCTGAGGATGTGAAAGGTGCTTTCACAATGCAAGTTCTTCCATTCCTGTACGGGCACAGTGGTAAGGGTCTCACGCCGGGCCTAGCGGTTGTACGAAACCTTCGGGCGCTGGATGTCTAAAAGAAAAAGAGACGGTTCCTTTCCCCAGCATCACCGTCACTCGCTTTGGCTGCAAAATCCGCAAAAGAAAAAGTTTGCAGAAGATTTTCTTTGAGAGCAAACTCCAGCTGTTTGTAGGTTGATCAATGACGGTGACCGACCAATAGATCTCCTGTAAAACTGTGCTGCAAAGTGAAGACACTGCCTGGCCAAAATGAATAAAAACATTGGAGCAAATCATGTTTGTGGACTGAGGCCACCATTCATAGAATCATAGAATTTACAGTGCAGAAGGAGGCCATTCAGCCCATTGAGTCTGCACCAGCCCTTGGAAAGAGCACCCTACTTAAGCCCACACCTCCACCCTATCCCCGTAACCCCACCTAATCTTTTTTGTTGGACACAAAGGGCAATTTATCACGGCCAATCCACCTAACCTGCACAGCTTTGGACTATGGGAGGAAACCGGAGCACCCAGAGGAAACCCACGCAGACACAGGGAGAACGTGCAGACTCCGCACAGACAGTGACCCAAGCCGGGAATCGAACCTGGGACCCTGGAGCTGTGAAGCAACAGCACTAACCACTGTGCCTCCGTGCAGCATTCAGTGAGTGAGCAGCGGTCCCACCAGAAGGCTGCTGTTTGAAGCTGTTCTCTCCGTTTTTCTCCACTTCCCTCCTCCACCCCTCGAAAAACAAACGGAAAACAAGCCGGTGGGCGACTCGGTGAGCGGCTATTTTCTCCCGGGCTTGTCTGGACGACAGTGCTCCGGACCAAACTGTGAGTGTCCCTCTCCCCGCCGCCCCCCACCGCTTTTGCCACCACCCCACACCCCAGTCGACCGCTGCACTGAATTTACTGGACCTGGGTCAATGTTGCAGCGGCTGATCAGCATTCCCCCAGGTAGAGAGGGAGATGGGAGATCAGCTCGGGCTCCGAACCACTCTGCGTGTTCCTTCTGGATAATGCCCGTTGGCTGAGCTCGGTTACAGTGCCCTTTGAGGTGGAGATGCCCATTGATGCCCATTGCCTAGACTCTTGGGTGAAAGATAACCATTTTAATGAGGTACCGTTTGCACATGTTTAGTGGGGAGGTGGTGGCGATATCGTCACTGGAGTACTTAACCAGAGACCCCGTGTGTGAGTGAGTTTCCTCCGGGTGCTCCGGTTTCCTCCCACAGCCCAAAGATGTGCAGGTTAGGTAGATTGGCCATGATAAATTGCCCCTTGATGTCCAAGTACATGCAGATTAGGTGAAGATACAGGGATAGGGCAGGGGAAAGGACCTGGGTAGAGTGCTCTTTCAGAGGGTCGATGCAGACTCGATGGGCTGAATGGCCTCCGTCTGCACTGTAGGGATTCTAGCATGACTTTGACCAGGGCAGGCCTTCTAACGAGATTTCAGCAAAATAAACCAGCCAAACTAAGATGTTTTTATGATGATATCAATTCTTAATGGTCAAAATGTTAGCTTAAACTGCAGGCCACATGCAAAGCTGTCCACTAGGTGGAGCAGTGGTTCCACAGTCACCTGCAAAATCCACCCTGTGTGAAACTTGGATGACAGCGAACCTTGTTCAATTAATGGAATGAAATGAAAATCGCTTATTGTCACAAGTAGGCTTCAATGAAGTTACTGTGAAAAGCCCCTAGTCGCCACATTCCGGCGCCTGTCCGGGGAGGCTGGTACGGGAATTGAACTGTGCTACTGGCCTGCTTGGTCTGCTTTAAAAGCCAGCGATTTAGCCCAGTGAGCTAAACCAGCCCCTTTATATAGTTATAGTTATATAATTATATAGTGAACGGTTAATACTAATGTAATTCATTACTGACCGAGCTTTGGAGGGCAGGTAAACCAGATTTAACCTGTCTGGCAAACACGACAAGAGGAAAAGATTGTTTGTGCGGAGAGTTGTTGTAATCAGGAACACACTGCCCAAAGTGGGGGAAGCAGATAATGGCTATCTAAAGACAAATTGAATGAATATTTCAAGTGTATTTGTTTGCTGGGCTGTGGGGAAACGGCAGGGGACTGGGACTAATTGGATAGCTTTATCAAAGGGCCAGCATTGGTACGATGAGCCGAATGGCCTCCTTCTGTAACATTCCATGATTCTATGCTGAGTTTACGACGACAGAGACTGGTGAGTAATTCTATTTCCTAGTCCACAATTCACATTAAATAATCTGGAAAGTTAAGGCATGGCAGGGCAGCTCATCCGCATGGAATGCGCATCCTGTGATGTGTGGGGAGTCACGGATGCTCCCTGTGGCCGAAATGACCACATGTGTAGGAAGTGTCAACACCTGCAGAAACGTGGACAACTTGAGTGACAGCGAGAATCGCTTTCCTGTTTTGGATACCAGTAAGGGTGATGATTCCTTGGAGTCTGCAGCCAGGGCCAAATCCATGGCTTCCATGAGCGATTCAGCTGCAGAGGAGGCAAGGACGAAGAGTGTAAAAGCAGTAGTGATGGGAGATTCAATAATAATGGGAACGGACATGTGTTTCTGCAGTTGTAAATGGGACTCCAGGATAATATGTTGCCTCCCTGGTACCATGGAATCCCTGCAGTGCAGAAGGAGGCCATTCGGCCCATCAGGTCATTCCAACCCTCCGAAAGAGCATTTTACCCAGGTCCGCTCCTCCACCCTGTAACCCCACCTAACTTTGGACACTGAGGGGCAATTTATCATGGCCAATCCACCTCACCTGCACATCTTTGGACTGTGAGAGGAAACCGGAGCACCCGGAGGAAACCAACGCAGACACGGGGAGAATGTGCAGACTCCGCACAGACAGTCACCCAAGATCGGAATCAAACACGGGTCTCTGGCGCTGTGAGGTAGCAGTGCCAACCACTGTGCCGCCCAGGGTCAAGGATGTCACTGAGTGCCTGCAGGGAGAGGCTCAACATCCAGAGGTCATGGTTCACATCGGGACCAATCACATAGGTAGAAAGTGAATCAAGGTCCTCAAAGAGAGCTACGAAAGAGATTAAAAAGCAGGACTTCAAAGGCAGTGAGCTCAGGATTACTCCCAGTGCCCCCTGCCCGTGAGTACAGAAATATAACGTTAGAATAAATGAATGTGTAGCTGGAGAGATGGTGCAGGAGAAGGCAAACTAGCGAGAAACATAAAAACGGACTCTAAAGGCTTATATGTATGTTAAAAGGAAATTATCAAAGACAAACGTGGGTCCAATGCAGGCAGAGAGAGGAGAATTTATAACGGGATCATCGCGGGAAGATTTAGAGAGTGGCCAAAAGTCAAACTTTTCCGTTGCACTCGTCTCAACGCCCGATGCTGGCCCGAAAATGGGTGCATTGGTGGTCACCTTCCAAAACGCTACAGATTCTGGAACAGTTCCTGCAAGGGAGAAAGCGAAAGTCCGCCATTGAAGAAAGGAGGGAGGGAGATCTGTTAGCCTGACATCAGTAGGAGGGAAGTGCTGGAATCTATTACAAAGGATTTGATAACTGGATACTTGGAATATAATGGTTGGATTGGGCAGAGTCAATGCTGGTTTATGAAACTCCAACCACCATGCTTGACAAGCCAGTTGGAGTTTGCTGAGGATTTAACCAGTAGAGTAGATAAGGGGGAACCAGTCGATGTGGTGCATTTGGATTTCAGAAGGCTTTTGATAAGGACCCACACAAGATTGCACTGTTGCTTCACAGCTCCAGGGTCCCAGGATTGATTCCCAGCGCCTTATCTAGGCCCACTCCCCCCCCCCCCCCGCCCTATCCCTTTAACCCTACCTAACCTACACATCTTTGGACTGTGGGAGGAAACCGGAGCACCCGGGTCATTCTCTGTGCGGAGTTTGCACATTCTCCCCGTGTCTGCGTGGGTTTCCCCCGGGTGCTCCGGTTTCCTCCCACAAGTCCCGAAAGTCGTGCTTGTCGGGTGAATTGGACATTCTGAATTCCCCCTCTGTGTACCCGAACAGGCGCCAGAATGTGGCGACTAGGGGATTTTCACAGTAACTTCATTGCAGTGTTAATGTCAGCCTACTTGTGACAAGAAAGACCATTATTCTTAAGAGGTTAGTGTGCAAAATTACAGCACAGGGGATTGGGGGGGGGGGGGTGATATACTGGCATGGATTGAGAATTGCCCACGCATTTCCCCACCAGCGTGGGATGGCCCACAATGGGAAACCCCATTGGCCGGCTGCAGGAACGGAGAAACCCACGGCCGGCGGGGTTGTGCCTTGTTGGAAAACGAGGCTGGGGAGATGGGGAAATCCCACCCTTGATGTTTTGCGCTGGAAGGCACGGAGGGAGGGGTGTTGGGATTCTCCGGTCCACCAGCCGTATTTTCCTGGCCGGCCGCATCCTCGCCATCAGCGGGATTCTTCGTACCCGCCCCCTGCCACTTGCCAATGGGATTTACCGCTGTGGCCACCCCATTCCGCCAGGAACCCCAAGGGCGTTGGTGCGTTGCAGGCGCAACGGAGAATCCAGCCCTGGGAGCCCGCACCGAGCGATGACAAAATAAACTAAGGTTTATTTACAAGGTTTACGGTCCTGGTGGCGCCCAACTGAGCCAGACACGGCCGGAGTGCCTCCCCCACCCTTCCCCCGTTTAAATTCTCATCTGAAAGCTGCCACTTCTGACACTATCGCATTCCACTACCGCCTAGATTTTTGTGATGAAGAAAGAATAAAATAGAATAGAATCCTCACAGTGCAGAAGGAGGCCATTCGGTCCATCGAGTCTGCACCGGCCCTCTGAAACAGCACCTTACCTAGGCCCACTTCCCCCCCCCCCCCCCCCCCGCCCGCCGTATTCCTGCAACCCTACCCAACCTGCACGTGTTTGGACTGTGGGAGGAAACCGGAGCGCCCGGAGGAAACCCACGCAGACACGGGGAGAACACGCAGACTCCGCACAGTCATACAAGGCCGGAATCGAACCCGGGTCCCTGGCCCTGTGAGGCAGCAGTGTTTTTTATTTAAATTTAGAGTACCCAATTTATTTTTTTTCCAATTAAGGGACAATTTAACGCGGCCAATCCACCTAGCCTGCACATCTTTTGGGTTGTGGGGGGGGGCGAAACCCACGCAGACACGGGGAGAACGTGCAAACTCCACACGGTCAGTGACCCAGAGCCGGGATCGAACCTGGGACTTCGGCGCTGTGAGGCAGCAGTGCTAACCACTGCACCACCGTGCTGCCCGTGAGGCAGCAGCGTTAACCATTTGAACGGCTGATTGTGAGCAAATGAAGAACAATAAGGATTCCAGCTTTGGTACCTTACAGACAAGTCAATTCTTCATCCCCATCGCTGTCTGCGGGGGCTCCCTGTGTGCAAATTGGTTGGCGCGCTTGCTACATGATAACAATGGCAACAAAAGTATATCATTTTTGTTGAGCATCTTAGATCTGTGCCTACATCGCTAAATTGTCATCCCAGACAATTGATTTTCTATCAGCCTCACAATCACTTCTGACGTTTCCTAACCTTGAGAGGCGAGACCTCCGTTCGTGCTTCTAAAGTCCAGGGTCAAAGGGTCTTGTTTAATAACAGTCCGACAGTGTGACCTTCTCTTCAAAGCACTGCTCCACACAGTGGCCCCTTGTCAAGACGATCACTGTTGAAGAACCCCTCGTGGCGTTATGGAATATCAATGGGCTGTGTATGTGAGAATTGCCCTGGGCCCCGACGTCCTTCACAATAGAGCAGTCTTCGCTCTCGGACAGGAATAATGTGAACTTGAGTGAGGTTTTCCTCCTTTATCCTTTCTTGGGATGTGGGCCTCACTGGGCTGGGCCAGCATTTGTTGCCCATCCCTAATTTCCCTTGCAATTGGCTTGCTCGGTCATTGTAGAGGGCAGCCCCATTGCTGTGGGTCATTTGTAAGTCAGGCCAGGTGTGAATAGCCTCTACAAGGTGTTGAGTCAACCAGGTGGACTTTTACAACAATGATAGTTTCACCGTTAATGTCCACCAGCTGCCATGGTAGTGGGGGGGGGGGGGGGGGGGGGGGTGCGGTTGGGAGATAGGTGGTACTACTCTGCTCAAACAAATGTGAGCTTTTTCTTTGACAAGTGTGGGTGAGTTATGAGTTGCCTGTCCCGGGGAAGAGAATATTTCACCCAAGTCAATACATTCAGCTCGCAGATGGCGACACTAAAGATCATCTTCCCTGTTTAGCAATTAGAAAGGTACTCAAAAATGATTGGCATGTTACTTTTTAAAAAAAAATTTAGAATACCTACCAATTCATTTTTTCCAATCAAGGGGCATTTTGGACTGACCAATCCACCTACCCTGCACATTTTTGGGTTGTGGGGGTGAAACCCACGCGAACACGGGGAGAATGTGCAAACTCCGCACGGAGACAGTGACCCAGAGCCGGGATCGAACCTGGGACCTCGGCGCCGTGAGGCCGCAGGGCTAACCCACTGCGCCACCGTGCCGCCCCGATTGGCACTTTACTTCACCCATCTTCAGATTGAGCAGCTTCACATCGCAAGGCTATTTATTTTCAAAGGGTTAATTTCTGTTATGCTGTTAATTACCTTCTCTTTAACATGACACAAGGCAAGGAGGGAGGGTGAGCTGTGAGGAGGATGCAGAGATGCTTCAGTGTGATTTGGACAGGCTGAGTGAGTGGGCAAAAGAATGGTAGATGCAGTATAATTTGGATAAAGGCGAGGTTATCCACTTTGGTAGCGAAAACAAGAAGGTAGACTATAAATTATGAGAGGGGAATGTGCAACGAGACCTGGGTGTCCTCGTACACCAGTCACTGAAGGTAAGCATGCAGGTGCAGCAGACGGTAAAGACGGCAACTGGTATGTTGGCCCTCATACTGAGAGGATTTGGGTACAGAAACGGGGATGTCTTGCTGCAATTATATCACCGTTCCTTCGCTGTCGCTGGGACAAAATCCTGGAACTCTGTCCCTAACAGCACAGTGGGTGTACCTACACCTGAAGAACTGCAGCGATTCAAGAAGGCAACTCACCAGCACCTTCTGAAGGGCAACTAGGGATGGGCAATAAATGGCGGCCTAACCAGCGATGCTTATATCCCGTAAATGAATTTTAAAAAAAATTATATGGGGCCTGGATGAGGCCCCACTTGGAGTATTGTGAGCAGTTTTGATCTCCTTATCTGAGGAAGGATGTTCTTGCTCTAGAGGGAGTGCAGCAAAGGTTTGCCAGACTGATTCCTGGGATGGTAGGATTGACCTATGAGGTGAAATTGAGTCAGTTAGGATTGTATTCGCTGGAGTTCAGAAGAATTTTAAATGAATAATCTTTATTGCCACAAGTAGGCTTACATTAACACTTCAGTGAAGTTACTGTGAAAATCCCCTAGTCGCCACATTCCGGCGCCTGTTCGGGTACACAGAGGGAGAATTCAGAATGTCCAAATTACCTATCAGCACGTCTTTCGGGACTTGTGGGAGGAAACCGGAGCACCCGGAGGGAACCCACGCACACACGGGGAGAAGGTGCAGACTCCGCACAGACAGTGACCCAAGCCGGGAATCGAACACAGGACCCTGGAGCCGTGAAGCAGCAGTGCTACCCACTGTGCTACCGTGCTGCCCATAGTGACCTATAAAATTCTAACAGGACAGGACAGGGTAGATGCAGGAAGAATGTTCCCGATGGTGGGAGTGTCCAGAACCAGGGGTCACAGCCTGAGGATACAGGGTAGATCAGTTAGGACAGGGGTGGGCAAACTTTTCCGTGCAAGGGCCACATTCAGAAATTCACAATTTTAAAGGGCCGCATAGTATATTAAGTAAAATAATTACTTCACCCGGTTATGATTCTAGGCGCCTCATATAGAACATAGAACAGTACGGCACAGAACAGGCCCTTCGGCCCTCGACGTTGTGCCGAGCAATGATCACCCTACTCAAGTAAACGTATCCACCCTATACCAGTAAGTCAGTAAGTAACCCAACAGCCCCCCCCCCCCCCCATTAACCTTAAAAAAATAATTAAAAATTTTTTTAAAAAAAATTTTTTTTTTAAATTATTTTTTTTAATGACTTGGTGGGCCGCATAAAGACCTTTCGCGGGCCGCCCTGGGGGAGGGCGGCCACCGCGCATGCGCTGGTTGGCACCGGCCCAACTGCGCATGCGCGGGACCCGAGTCTCTGGCGCCCCCTAGCACATGGCGCCCCGGGCGACTGCCCGAGTTGCCGGTACCTTGGGCCGGCCCTGACGAGAGATGAGGAGAAATTGCTTCACCCAGAAAGTGGTCGGCCTGTGGAATTCGTTACCACAGAAAGTAACTGAGACCAAAACATAGTATGTTTTCAAGAAGTAGTTCGATATTGCACTCGGGGGGGGAAGGGGATCAAAGGATGTGGGGAGAAGTTGGGAGCAGGCTATTGAGTTGGATAATCAGCCTTGATCATAATGAATGCTGGAAGAGACTCGAAGGACCGAATGGCCTCCTCCTGCTCTTATTTTCTATGTTTCTATCACTTGGCCTGGGAAAGATAGAACGAGGCTTATTTGGAAGATATTAGTGGAAGCGTTCCAACACTTACTGCTGTCAGTGAGTAGAAAGCAAAGGTTATGACTGGGGATGTATTTTCTGGGATTAAACCCAAACACGCACACTTAAGGAAATATCTAAGATGCTTTAACAGCACTCCGCAACATATGTCAGATCCTTCCTGGAGGTGAAAACAGTCCCAGTTTGTTTCCCCCCTGTATGAGTAATTTTCAGATTCTGCTCCCAGTCCTGTTGGCCCAGTGCAGCCCCTGCGATGTGAAGCGAGGACAGGGCTGGACTCAGTCGTGGTCGGCACCCACCTACTCACCATCGTTCACTCGGTGACTTCGCACAAGGCCAGTTTCCGCTCTGATCTGGCTCCGAGTGCTCTGAATCGCGGTCAAACGAGACAGGCAGAAATTGCACAGATTTCAGCCTGCTTTTCTCCAACCCCGATTTATGTTTTTACGTCGATTAAGCAACCCCCCCCCCCACCCATAAAAACGTCACTAAATTCTGCTTTGAGATGCCATCAAAAAATGGTCAAGCGCGAGAGAGCCGAATCAATTCTCACAACCCCATCCCACACTCTACCCTCCCGTCTCCTCCCTATTGAAACACAAATTGTCATCAGTGTATGGGGCGAGATCTCGTGTGGGGATTTTCCAATTCCCCCACTCGAATTTCTATTGGACACTTGGCCGAAAACTCTGACAAACTGCCTGAAGGGCCATTTATGGCGTTGCCCTTCTGCCAGTCTCCCACTGGCTTTGGGTTTGGGGAGACCGCATGGGGGGGGGGGGGGGGGCGGGGGGGGGGGGGGGGGGGGGGGGGGGGCTCAGTCTCAGGATAAGGCGGCCAATCATTTGGGACTCAGATGAGGAAAAAGTTCTTCACCGGAGGAATCTTTGGAATTCTCCACCCAAGAGGAGTGTGGTTGCTGCGTTGTTGAGTATGTTTAAGGCTGGTCTCCCAGGGAATTAAGGGATATGGGGAGGGGGCAGGGAAAATGGAGTTGAAGTCTTTAGTAATCCAGGAGACAAGAAGATCATAGAATTTGATTATCATAGAATTTACAGTGCAGAAGGAGGCCATTCGGCCCATCGAGTCTGCACCGGCTCTTGGAAAGAGCACCCTACCCAAGGTCAACACCTCCACCCCATCCCCATAACCCAGTAACCCCACCCAACACTAAGGGCAATTTTGGACACTAAGGGCAATTTATCATGGCCAATCCACCTAACCTGCACATCTTTGGACTGTGGGAGGAAACCGGAGCACCCGAGGAAACCCACGCAGACACGGGGAGGATGTGCAGACTCCACACAGACAGTGACCCAAGCCGGAATCGAACCTGGGACACTGGAGCTGTGAAGCAATTGTGCTATCCACAATGCTACCGTGCTGCCCATTTCATTCTATCAACTTGAAACATTGACACCTGTGTCAAAGTTTAAATGCCCCTATTTTTTTTGTTGTGACGTTGCTGGCAAAGAATAGCAGAGTTGTTCAAGATTAATATCCTCAAGTTATACCATTGGTGTGGTGGATGTCTTGAGGCAGAGTGGGTAGCACCTCCTCTGGACCAGAAAGCTCTGGGTTCAAGTCCAGCGCCAGTACTTGTTGGTCTCGGAACGAGTGTTCATAACGCCATTCATCGGACTGATAATCAGCTCGGGAAACCTTCCCCCACTGTTCCCCAAAGGGTGTGTGTGTGTGTGTGTGTGAAGATCTGCTTAAAATACAAATACCATGGGCTCCCAAAGGAAAGGAGGCTGCCTCCCGCAGAACATTCCACAGTATCTTGCATGCACTGAATGACCTTAGAGTGCAGTCATCCTTCCCTGGGTGAATGTGGTTACCGATCTGTGTGCAACAAAGTCTCACAAACGCTCTCCCGAACTGAATCAGCAGTTTGTGTTTGAGACGGAATAATTGGCCCGATCACCGGAGGGACTCCCCGCCGTTTGCCGAGTGGTCCCACGGGAATGTGGAATTTCAGTCAAATGCGTTTACCGCTCATGCAATAATATTCCGGTTTTAACCTCAGGAACCAGGTAGTCCCGAACGGCATCTGGGTTAGTATTTCTGAAGAAATGTGTTTCATTCATTTGACAAACACTGGAATTTTATTTTTAAGCTGGGTGAAAATAGAAAACCCCCATCAATTTGGGCAGCAGGGTAGCATTGTGGATAGCACAATTGCTTCACAGCTCCAGGGTCCCAGGTTCGATTCCCGGCTTGGGTCACTGTCTGTGCGGAGTCTGCACATCCTCCCCGTGTGTGCGTGGGTTTCCTCCGGGTGCTCCGGTTTCCTCCCACAGTCCAAAGATGTGCAGGTTAGGTGGATTGGCCGTGATAAATTGTCCTTAGTGTCCAAAATTGCCCTTAGTGTTGGGTGGGGTTACTGGGTTATGGGGATAGGGTGGAGGTGTTGACCTTGGGTAGGGTGCCCTTTCCAAGAGCCGGTGCAGACTCGATGGGCCGAATGGCCTCCTTCTGCGTTGTAAATGCTATGATCTACTTACTCAAATGGAAATCTGGACTTTCCGCCACCTTTGCCCTTTATTGATCATTGGATGCTTCCCTCCAATTTTATCCTTATTTACAGAGGGGATGACTCGTATTTTTATGGTATCATTCATAACCTGAGGACATGCAAAAGTGCTTTACGGCGATAGAGTACTATTGTTTTGAAGCGCGGACACTGATGTAATGTAGGAAGCACAGCGGCTAATTTGGGCACAGCAAACTCCCACAAAGTGAGATTGGGTAACGACCAAACTCAATGGACGTGGTTGCGTTTGAGAGCCGGAAGATTAGGAGAGAATTTTCCGGTTCTTCTTTTAAAATTACAGTGGGGGTCTAAATTAGCTTTGAACCCCCCCCCCCCCCCCCTCCCCCCCCCCCCCCCCCCCCCCCCCCCCCACCTCAGGAATTAGCTCCCAACACCTGCCGAGGTGGAGCGTTCCCGATGCCGACAATAATCTGAGGGGAAATCATTCTCTTCGTCGCCCCCTGAATCCCAAGCTTCAAGCCGCCACCCAAAGGGTGGTCCAGCCGCCCTATTGCCAGGCTCGAGATTTTAAAAATCCGGAACTTGGGGAGTCAAATCCCGCCATAGCAATCAGTGAGCAAAGCGGGTTGTTTCACTCATGCCCTGCTTGCCCCCATCTGACCTACGGAAGACTCTAGTCCCAAGTGGAATCTTCCATTCTGGAGTCTGGGGCAGGAAGTGGAATTGGCAGTGATTTCCTCTGGAGGGAGAAGAGGCTGAACGTGCAAACTCCACACAGACAGCGACCCAAGCCAGGAATCAAGCGACAGTGCTAGCCACTGTGCTACTGTGCCGCCCAGTAATGGTGGCCATTAATAGGTCCAAGCAGTGGGCGGTCAAGGGGGTCTTCCAACCCAATTGTCTTCCCTTCTCCCGCTACTGTGTTCGCAGCCAGGTGGCGCTGGAGAGGGAGCACGTGGTGGTGCCCACCTGTACACATCAGGTGTTCCGTGACTGGTGGCACCAGGGGGGCTGAGTTGCATCATCCCCCCCCCCCTGTAAAGGATACTTTGGTCCAAGTTAGTTAAGTTCCCTTTGACGTTTTGTTTTATTTAGAATGCTACACCAATGGCTGCCATCCCCGATCATCTTTGTTAATTTATTGACCTTGGGCGCAACTGTCCCACCGCGTTTTGCTCGGCACCGATTTCAGTGCGCTGGGTGCATTGTGGAAGACCCAAATCATGCTTCACACCAGGCGCAAGTCACCCGGCTCGATCTGCATTATGGCCTTGCTGGGCGTGGTCCAGATAATCGTCTTTAAAATGAGCCATTAGGCCACGTTTGATGGCTCCCAGGAGTCACCGGTTACTCCGACGAGGCCTCAATCAGGCACCGATTAGCACTGGTTTCCACTCCAGGCATCTCGGAGGTCGTTGGAGCCCCTGGGTGGTATGGGACAGGGCAATATCCTGGCATGCCTAGGGTACCTGGGCACCCAGAATGGCACTACCAGGGTTCCAGGTTGGCACTGCCAAGGAACCAGGGGCATTGCCTGGGTATCCGGGTGCTAGATTGCTATTGGCAAGAGTCAGGGCCTGAGGGTAGTGGAGGGAGGGGGGGTCATGCTCAGTGACGAATGGGGTGACGAATGCAACCAGGACGCCATCTTTGTCCCCCATTTCGGGGTGTTTTTTTGCTCCCAGTGTCTACACATCTTTCAAACCTCCTCCCTTCCATTTTCTTTCTCTGTATGAAACAAGAGGTCTCCGAATCCACTAGGCAAAATAAGATTTTTTTTCCTTTTGCCTGGACTATGATTTGTCCTATTCGAGTAGTAGCTTACACAGAATCTGAAAGACTTTTGAATCTCCGTTCCCGTTTCACATCGTCACGTCCGTGGTCCCCGCAGCTTAGAGTTTCCCCTCTCCCAACGGCAGACAGGCTTTTGAAGCTTTTGTCCAGTTTACTCATGCTTTGTCATTCTTTTTTGAACAGCCGTTGCTGCCCGAGCGGGTTTTCCCTTCGATCGGCTTTTGAGTCCGGTCCCGAGAATCTGCTCCTCCGCCCTCGTCGCTACTTTCACTTTTCTCGTCGACAGTTTTAGTGCCCCTCCCAGTTTTCTCTCGCCTCAATCCTCGTCGCCAGTTTCTCCTTTTGTTGGACTCTCGATGTGAGGCAAAGAGAAAAGGTAGGTCGGTGCCACACACTTGGGTTTCTTTCAGCCAAACACGATGCAAGGTTTATTGAGGCGATGTTGCCCACACCACGCAAAGTTAGAGAATTAAAACCCGCGCTAAACACTTTGCTGACGTCACTACAGATGACGTGACGTTCCACCAGCGGGGCCTGTATTACTTAAACACATAACGGGACCCTTATTGAAAATTCCATCTCCCGTCCCACCATCCAGACGAACAGAGGCAGATTACAGCCATGAACTCACTGAACGGCGGAGCACACTCAATGGGCTGAATGGCCTACTTCTGCTCCAATGTCTTCTGGCACCGACGGAGATGTTTTCATAGGATGCGGCTGAGCAAAGACCCAGGACCACCCAACGGAGCCCAACAGCTGTGGTAACTGTCCGAGGAGATAGATAACAGATGGAACTGGGGGAATCACTGCATCTGCTGTTGTTTGAAAGAGCTTTTAACGTGGCACACAAGACATTCAAACTAAAGAAAGGACAAATGTTGAGCCTAAGTGGTGTGGCCAAAATTGTTGGAATTTTACCTCCAGAAGATTTTAAGCCGTCCCATGGCAGAAAAGTGGGGAATGAGTGACTCTTGATTACTACGGGATCATTACCTCCATTCACGGAGTCATTCTGTCAAATTGTAAGCAGGATTTTGTCCCCTAAAAATGCAAAACAGCGAAAGAATCGGACGTATTGTGGATTACTGCATTGTATTTGCTCCCCTGATTTTCCTTCCTGACCCGGGATAGGGGTCAGCTCTCTGGGCTTCAGCCATTGCCTTAACTGAAGGAACACAAGTGATTCTAGCTTGTCAGTGCTGTCAAGGTTCCTGCGCATGGGAGAGATTACAAAGCCCCAAACTGCACTCTCACGAAGAAGTGCTTTTCACAGAATCGCAGAAATGTTACGAGGCAGGAGGAGGCCATTCGGCCCATCGTGTCTGTACTATCTCGCCAAATGAGCATCATGACCTCGTGCCGTTCCTCTGCCTTTTCCCCCCCGTACCCCTGCACATTGTTTCCATTCAAATAATCATCCAATGGCTCGATTGAACCCGCCCCCACCACACCTCCAGGCCGTGCATTCCAGATCAGGGCCGCCCGCTGTGCGAAAAAGCTTTTCCTCACTTCACATTGCTTCTTTTGCCAACAACTTTAAATCTGTGCCTAGCACGGTGGCGCAGTGGGTAGCACTGCTGCCTCACAGAGCTGAGGTCCCAGGTTCGATCCCGGCTCTGGGTCACTGTCAGTGTGGAGTTTGCACATTCTCCCCGTGTCTGCGTGGGTTTCACCCCCACAACCCAAAGATGTGCAGGGTAGGTGGATTGGCCACGCTAAATTGCCCCTTAATTGGAAAAAATGAATTGGGCACTCCAAATTTTTTTTTAAATCTGTGCCCCATATTAATTCACCCTTCCATTAGAACCCTACCCCCCTCCTCAGCTGCATGTGACCATTTCTTAAATTATGCCAAGATTCTAACTCCCACTACCCCGAGGTTATTTAAGAATCAACTAACTCACATGTCAACGCAACCCAATTCCTAAATGTCTAAATCCTAAATTCTACGTGGGATCTTTGCTGCAGTCCAGTTGGTGACTATACTTCACAAGATCGACATTGTGAAGCGTTTGGATGTCCTAAATTCACAAAAGGCGCTAGGGCAATGCAAATTCTTTCATCCAGATTCCAATGGATCAACGCTGGGAGCTATGATTGATTTTTAACCTTCTTAATTCATGCCAACCCCGTGACACAAGAATCCCCCCCCCCCCCCCCCCCCTTCTTCCCCCCCTCTCTCTCCACACCCCCACAAACCTTCACTCCCACCCGGAACTTACTATTCACAAGTAGATTAACTTACGTTCAAAATTCTCAACACTTTTTTATTCATTCAGACCTGAGGGACGTCAAAAGCCCTTCAGATTGAACGAAGAACAAATGGCGAGGATTTTGAAGGATGGCTCCCACTGGCATGTGGGAAAGTTCCTCTGTTGAATGGCATCTCGAGCCCAGACCAGTTAAGGGCAGTAGAGTTCCTTCCCTAATCTAATGAGTTTTACAGTCACCGTTACTGATAGTAGATTTTGTTTTTAAATTTCAGCTTTGCTTAATTTGGTGCCAATCCCCCAGATGCCGTTGGGCATTCCCAGGGTGATTCCAACTCATGTCTCAGATTATTAGTCCAGACCCTTGGATTGCTGGTCTAGTAACATAACAACAATGCCATTGTTCTTGGGCAACGATGAGACCTCATTTGCTTCCCTCCCAGTTCTTATTGGACACAATCAGCCTACACCTTGGCGTCACTCACTCACCCCCCCCCCCCACCACCCAGCAGCCCCCACGTCAACCCCACCCCACCGACCCGCCCCCCACCATTGCACTTTCCCAGTTCTCTGTTACCTCACCTAAGAGACACGGCCCTGGCCCATTAGGCCAGGCAGTGAATGTAAACAAGAATATTGAACCACATTGGTGGCACGGTAGCACAATGGTTAGCACTGTTGTTTAACAGCGTCAGGGACCCGGGTTCGATTCCCGGCTTGGGTCACATGTCTGTGTGGGTTTCCTCCGGGTGCTCCGGTTTCCTCCCACAAGTCCCGAAAGTCATGCTTGTCAGGTGAATCGGACATTCTGAATTCTCCCTCTGTGTACCCGAACAGGCGCCGAAACGTGGCGACTAGGGGCTTTTCACAGTAACTTCATTGCAGTGTTAATGTAAGCCTACTTGTGACAATAAAGATTATTATGATGTTATATTATTGCCAATGAAGCAGGAGTAAAAGAACCTGTTAAGCTGTTTGCCGGGAGGTTTTCCACATCATCTTCCATGAGTGTGCCTTTCAAAGATATCTGTTTAAAAGAAGGCGCGTTAGGTTTCCTCACCCACAGCGCTGCCCCCCTGACTGACAGCAGGAGATGAGAGCTGAACACGGAACCATGTCTGAAAGTGTACCTGTCGCTCTTTGGATGTTCATCTCCGTTTATGTTTTCCAGATGGTATCATCTTTCTCGCCCCTGTAGTGGGGGGGGGGGGGGGGGGGGGGGGGGGGGGGGCGGGGGTGGCAGGCAGGGGGGGGGGGGGGGGGGGTTCAAGTCCCGCTCCAGAGACTTGAGCCAGGCTGACCCTCCGAATGCTGAGGGTGCACTGCCGGAGGTGCTACCTTTCGGGCGAGACGTGAAACCGAGTTCCCGTCTGTGACTGGGGGAAACGGTAAAGATCCCGCGTCCGAATTCAGGAAGAGTAGGGGAGTTATCCTGGTGTCGTAGTCCCTGACCGACACTTAAAACCAATGATCTTTCTCTGGGTTGGATTCTCCGATCCGCCAGACGCCCGTTTCTTGGGCGGCGCACGTTTCGCTGGCGGTGGAGATCGATTCTCCCACTGCTTAACTTTATTTCAATAAATTTGGAGTAACCATTTATTTTTTCCCCAATTAAGGGGCAATTTAGCATGGCCAATCCACCTACCCTGCGCATCTTTTTGGGTTGTGGGGGTGAGACCCACGCAGACATGGGGCGAAATTTTCCCATCGGGAGACTAAGTGCCGACGCCGGAGTGAAAACTGGAGTGTTTCACTCCGGCGTCGGAGGCCGCTCCTCGCCCCCTATTCTCAGGGGGCTAGGAGCGGCGTCGCGTCAATTACACGTGCCGGGCCTTGGCGGCGCGTGAATGCGGTGCCGCGTAAATTACGCTGCCGGTGTCGCGTAAATGACGTCACCCGCGCATGTTGGCTGACGCCGACCCGCGCATGCGCGGTTGCCGTCCTCCTCGCGGGCGCCCCGCAAGACATGGAGGATTGATCTCGCGGGGCGGCGGAGGAAAAGAGTGCGTCCTTTAGAGACGCTGGCTCGCCGATCGGTGGGCACCGATCGCAGACCAGACCCCTACTGAGCACCCCCCTGGTGCTCGATCCTCCCCCCCCCCCCCCCCCCCCCCCCCGGACAGGCCGCACACGCAGCGTTTGCGCGCTGTTCACGCCGGCAGCAACCAGGTGTCGTTGGCGCTGGCGTGAACCCGTCGGATTGGGCAGGCCGCTCGGCCCATCCGGGCCGGAGTATCGCCGCTCGCCTGCTACAAACGGCGAGCGGCGATTCTCCGAGCGGCCTGTCGTGAAACGCGGCACGCCATTTTGGAGCGGCTGGGAGAATCGCGTGCGTGTGCCAGGGCGGCGTGGCGGGACTCGCCCGGTCCCCCCGCGATTCTCCCACCCGGCGTGGGGGTCGGAGAATTGAGCCCATGGGGAGAATGTGCAAACTCTACATGGACAGTGAGCCACAGCTGGGATAGAACCCGGGTCCTCGGCGTCGTGATGCAGCAGTGCTAACCATTGCGCCATTGTGCCGCCCAATAAATTTCCGAATCTAGAGATTTTGTCTACTTCAGACCAGTTGAGTATCTTTGGCCAGTACAGGGATCGAACCAGCGACCTTGGTGTTATTAGCACCGCGTTCTAACCGTTTGAGCTAATTAGCCATGGGCGGGGTTACACTGTTGGCGGGAAAGGTGAATCGCAACAAGTGCTGAATTTCGGCCTTTCGTTGATCGCCATTTGTGGGACTGCATTAAGTGCAAATTAGCTGCCAACTTTCCACATTAAAGCAATTTGGAATGACCTGACGTCTCAGTAAGTGGTAGATAAGGTTACGGTTACCCAGTAACCTGAAGATTAACATCAAATTCCTCCGAAAGGGATAATGGACTCCATGTGTGTGGCACACGCCATGCGTCAGTCATCACGAAAGTACAGGCGCAGATTTAAGATGGCATTTCAAGAACTTGTTGAATGTTTGATTATCAAAAGCACCCAGCACTGGGTAGCAGATTTGTAGAGGGGCTTATGTGCTCAAAACCCATAACCATTCTCCTTGGACAGTGCAGAAATAATTGTTGGCAAATATGAACAAACATTTACTGTAATGCTCTCTTGTAACATTCCTCAGATTGCCAATAGCAGATGTTAATCTGTTTATTTTAAGTGAATTAATGTCTCCATTAATAGTGTCAACTCAAGAAGGCTATATAAACTCACATGGTACTCATCAACTAATATCGCCAACAATAATCTCGTCGCTTGTCTGTCTTTCCCATTCATCTTTGTTGCTGTAGGTTTTTATGGCCTCTTTGTGCTGTCGGTTGCAGTTCTCGGTTGGTCTGTGCCAACTTGGCTGACGTCAGTGTGTTGGATTGAATAGTGCCTTGAGGCTACAGGTTGGAAATAAACCATCCCGGGCTCTGTGTTCCGGACAAGCCCTGCAGGATGAAGCAGCTGCATTGACATTGATATGGACGGCGGCTGTGACATTCTGATAATATTAGTGTCACAAGTAGGCTTACATTAACACTGCAATGAAGTTACGGTAAAAATCCCCAGGTCGCCACATTGCAGACACGGGGAGAACGTGCAGACTCCGCACAGACAGTGAGCCAAGCCGGGAATCGAATCCTGGACCCTGGCACTGTGAAGCCAGAGTGCCACCCACTGTGCTACCGTGCTGCCCGCTTCCAGAGAAGGTGAAGGTCACGAGTGGGGTCGCCAAGAACGGGAGGTACAAGGTGTCTGGAGAAGTGAGCACACATAATGAGAAAACGCGGCGAGACAGAGGGACAAGTTAAAGAGCCTGGATAAAATAATGCGCAAAAGCTTGAGAGAGGTGAGATAGCTTTAAAATATTTTTACAAAGCGAGGCAAGAGTTGCAGAAGGGGGGGGGAGGGAAGCAGACAGTTAACAGAGAGGAGAAAGGTTGCTTGTTCCCAAAACACAATAAGTGACTTGTGTGTGTGTGTGTGTGTGAGTGCGACAGACGAAAAAGACACAGCTGAGAAGGATTGGATTGGATTGGATTGGTTTATTGTCACGTGTACCGAGGTACAGTGAAAAGTATTTTTCTGCAAGCAGCTCAACAGATCATTCAGTACATGGGAAGAAAAGGGAATTAAACAGAATTCAAGAAAATACATGAGAATACATAATAGGGCAACACAATATATACAATGTACTACATAAGCATTGGCATCGGATGAAGCAGACATGGGTGTAGTGTTACTGAGGTCAGTCCATAAGAGGGTCATTTAGGAGCCTGGTGACAGTGGGGAAGAAGCTGTTTTTGAGTTTGTTCGTCCGTGTTCTCAGACTTCTGAATCTCCTGCCCGATGGAAGAAGTTGGAAAAGTGAGTAAGCCGGGTGGGAGGGATCCTTGATTATGCTGCCTGCAGGAGCAGGTTAAAGGGAAAAGTGCTGATCCCGATTAGACTGCATACAAGGTCTTGGGTTTATAGCATGTCATGAATCAAGCGTAATTAATGTTGGCGCGATAAACTTGACATGCAGCCAGAAGGTTTTGTACCCCTGTAACTAATCATCATATCTGCTATGGCATTCTGTTATTGTACAAATTACTGGTAATCCCACATTGTGTTATTTAACACCAGCCTCCGGCAAAGGGAAAATCAATAAACAACAAGTCATGAAAACTTTCCTCCTGTGGGATTAACACTGGATTTCACGCTCTCCTCATGAAACCACTGGATTGGTTTGCAGTAGATTTAGTGTGAGGGCCACAAAGACCCCAGCACGAGTTAGTAGAGTCAAACAGAAAATACATAACATAAGAACGAGGAGCAGGAGTAGGCCATCTGGCCCCTCGAGTCAGCTCCGCCATTCAATGAGACCATGGCTGATCTTTTGTGGACTCCGCTCCACTTTCCGACCCATATGTACACAGCAGTAGTACTTCACCACTGCTTCCTCCTCTAGCCGGTACCACACTGGCCAGCTCTATTTATACTGGTGTAACTGCTAATGATTCCCCCCCCCACCCTCTCTTATTGGGGGAGCTCACACTCCACCTGAGTAGCTCACACTCTGAGGTGTTGGAGGGGAATCCGTCTCTAAGCTCCTGCTGCCTCTGCCTGTAACCCTGCCCCCTGACCTGGTGTGTTGCACTGTGGGCCTGGCTGCCTTTTCTGGACCTTTGAAGCCCGGACAATGGCCAGGGGGAGCGGTGCTACAACCAGTTGGGTGGAGGAGAAGTTGCTTGCCGGGGAAAGGGAGGATGGAGTTTGCCTGCCTGGCACCTGGGACTCGTACTTGTCACGAGCTGCATTTCTGCTGACTGGCTGGGAGTGGGGGGCGGGGGGGGGGGGGCGGGTTCTGGTTGGCCTGCTGCCGGGTTGAAAGTGGAGGAGAACAGACTCGATTTGGTGGTTTTGGACTGGATG
This sequence comes from Scyliorhinus canicula, assembly GCF_902713615.1. Lineage (NCBI taxonomy): Eukaryota > Metazoa > Chordata > Chondrichthyes > Carcharhiniformes > Scyliorhinidae > Scyliorhinus > Scyliorhinus canicula. The sequence continues at coordinate 8,833,070 of NC_052169.1, read as the reverse complement.
GCGCCTGAAGACCGGATGCCAGGACTGTGAGAGCAGCAGGGCGTTGGCTCTATTGACTATGTGTACTGGCTGTACTGCTGTTGGATGTGTTTTATTGTTGGGGGATTGTACGGTTGTTATTTATTTTTGTTGTGCATTGTTATTTTGGACCTGGTGGCTGTGTGCTTGCCAGTTGCATCTGTGCACTGGGGGTTGAGGGGCCCTTCCCAGTGCTAGTGAGGGGGAAGGGTGCTCTCTCTTTCTCTCTCTCCTCAACCGCAAGCTGCCTGTCCTTCTCCTGTGAACTGAGCTGCGGGCGCTTCTTCACCGAACGTGGGGCTGTTGCTGGAGCCGGAGGAGGTTGGGGGAGAGGAGCGTGCGCTGGCTTGAGTGCTGCCGGCTCTGCCTTGTACTTAATTGTTTGTTGAGTTGTTTGCGGTTGTTCTGGTGTTTTGTCTTGTTTTTTTGTTTTCTCAAGCAAGTTCTCCCTCTCTCTCGTCTGCCACGCCCTGTAACGGTGTGTCCTTTCCAATGGTCTGTGCTGCTCACTTGGGTGCCTTTCCGCTGATGTGGTGCTGCCATTGGGGCTGGGGGGGCTGGGGATGGGGGTGGGGGTGGGGGTGGGGGGGCTGGGGGTGGGGATGGGGGGGGGAGGGGGTGCTGGCTTGAGATCTGGTGACTTTGTATTTTTTGTGGTGTCTTCATAGAATTTACAGTGCAGAAGGAGGCCATTCGGCCCATCGAGTCTGCACTGGCTCTTGGAAAGAGCACCCTACCCAAGGTCAACAACTCCACCCTATCCCATAACCCAGTAACCCCACCCAACACTAAGGGCAATTTTGGACACTAAGGGCAATTTATCATGGCCAATCCACCTAACCTGCACATCCTTGGACTGTGGGAGGAAACCGGAGCACCCGGAGGAAACCCACGCAGACACGGGGAGGCTGTGCAGACTCCGCACAGACAGTGACCCAAGCCGGAATCGAACCTGGGACCCTGGAGCTGTGAGGCGATTGTGCTATCCACAATGCTACCGTGCTGCCCCAAATGCTTGTAAATGCTTTTCGCATATTACTGATTTTAGCCGAATGCTGATTCTTTTGTTGATTCTTGAGTTGTCAATAAACTTAAAATATTTATGGGTAACCAATAGTCCCCAGCCAATAGGATTCAGGCAGGTTATAACATTTAGCAAATAGGAGGACCCTTGAGTACTGGCCAAGGTCACTCTCGGAAGCTCAAGGTTTGGGTCCCCACTCCAGCATTGAAACCAGGCTGACACTCCCAGTGCATGCTGGGGGAGTTAAGCCATTACGACGAGGGTAAACTGAGGCCTTCTTTACTCATGCGGGTGGGCGTAAACGCTCCCGTGACATTATTTCAATGAGGAGCAGGGGGAGGCGCCGGGGGGGGGGGGGGGGGTGGGGGGGGGGGGGGGGGGGGGGGGTTCTCCCCAGTGTTTGGGACAACTTCCATCCCTCAACCAACGTCCCTTTAAAAAAAAACCCGGATTGTTCGGCAGCTGTCTCTTTGCTGCTGGTGGGAGCTTGCTGTGCGGAAACGGACAGTCACGCTTCCTGGATGACAGTAGTGGCTGCACCTCTTAGGAAATGAATTGACTGAGATATGTTTGGGACATCCTGAGGTCATGAAAGACGCTATATAAATGCAAATCTTTCCGATCTGTATTTAATAAGGACATGGGTAGTCCACACCGAGTGGAATAAGAACTATGTTTAATTTACAGAAAAGATATATACCCAACCCAGTAGACCCCTGCCGGTTTCCTCTATCACTGGTCAGTATCTTGCTGGCTAACCTTATGTACATTGTTTAATTGAGATACCCCGCCCCCTCGTGGGGGAGCTCGAACTCCGCAAGGAGCACGGGGAAGACAAACATTCTCACCCCACAGGTTCCGTGCGGGATATTACACCGTCAATGATTCATGTTTGTCGTGAAAAATTCTGAATGAAATCGCGAAATGTAATTTCCAAAATAAATTTCCAACTGCTGCTTCGTAACACCGTCCGCTTTGTTCAGTCACCCAACCAGTGGCCTTAATTGTAAATGGATACAAACATGAAATGGAATTCCAAAACCTCAGGCAATAGCATTGGAGCATAAGAAGCACTGCAAAATGCCAAGGCCCATCTAACCTGCTTTGCAGCATCCAGCGAGTGGCATGGCGATGCGCATAATTGGAGGCAAATTATATCACACAATTTCCAATTCCTGGTTCCAATTCTGTGTGCCTTAGTAACCATTCTTCGATCCGATTACCTCAGGAGTCACACTGTTCTTTGTCTTGACGAGACCCGGGATTTCGAATCCCTGCACGTTCCAGTGCAAAGGGCTCAGTGGAGTAATTCCCCAAAGTGACTCCCCAAAGTCTGTCCATCGTCCGCTGGGTTTGTGATGGAACATTTTCCACTTACCAGCATGAGTGTCGCTGCAACAACACTCAAGGAGGTCGGCGCCATCCAAGGCAAAAGCAAGCTTGCTCGACTGGCACCCCATCCACCACAATAAACATTCGCTCCCCATCGCCACCGACGCACAGTGGCAGCCGTGTGCACCATCCACGAGATGCTCTGCAGAACAACACCTTCCAAACCCATGGCCTCCACCACCTCGAAGGACAAGGTGCAGCAGATGCTTGGGAGCACCACCAAGCCACACACCATCCTGACTTAGATCTAGATCACCATCCCTTCACTGTGAATGGTGTCAAAATCCCTTCCTAACAGCACTGTGGGTATACCATCACCAGATAGGCTGCGACTGTTTCAGAGGGGAAGCTTCTCAAGCACAATAAGGGATGGGCAACAAATGTTGGCTTTGCGAGCGACACTCAAATCCCATGGATGAATAAAACAGAACCGACATGGAAAGTCTGATGGGGACTATAAGTTCATCTACTGAGACCATAGGGCCATTATGTTTGGAACACTAAGAATTCTGACACCATAGATCATAGAATTTACAGTGCAGAAGGAGGCCATTCGGCCCATCGAGTCTGCACCGGCTCTTGGAAAGAGCACCCTACCCAAGTTCAACACCTCCACCCTATCCCAATAACCCCACCCAACACTAAGGGCAATTTTGGACACTAAGGGCAATTTATCATGGCCAATCCACCTAACCTGCACATCTTTGGACTGTGGGAGGAAACCGGAGCAGCCGGAGGAAACCCACGCACACACAGGGAGGATGTGCAGACTCCGCACAGACAGTGACCCAAGCCGGAATCGAACCTGGGACCCTGGAGCTGTGAAGCCATTATGCTATCCACAATGCTACCGTGCTGCCAATTAGATCTATGACTATTGTGCACTGTTTAGATAGCTAATTTGAATAGTGCAGTCAGATTTACAGTGGTCGCTCTTTAATAAGGGAGAATGGTCCTCACTACCAATAATGTTGGACACATTCCAGACATTGGCTTTGACCTTTCACCTTTGTTTGATCATTTCCAATGTCAGTGAAACTCGGCAAGAGTGGCCCCAGTGTATTTCCAAGGTTTACAAACTGCCTTCCCCTTGCTTTGATCTGCTGTCCACGTTTTGTATCTGTACAAATCTGTTCTAATCTGCAAGTACTTCAGGAAATTAATTTAGGATTTGTGGAACTAGATTTGACAGGCATTCTTTCTGGGACATTGAAAAGAAAATCATACTTGTGAAACCAGCAAAGGAACAATGAACGGCTTGTCTTCCTGAAAAAGAATTCCTTGAAATTTACATATGTTACTTATTCGGAGTTCTTTGGAGTAAGAATTCTGGTTAATATTTTTGTCCCTTCCAAATAAAACAGTTGCCCCCGCCCCCTCCAATGCCACGGTAGGGGAGATCTTGTGGCGCAGTAGGTAACGTCCCACCCCAGAACCTGATGAACGATGAATCAGACTACAGAAGAGAGATAGATCACTTGGTTGCATGCTTTGCCAAAAACAACCTCTCTCTAAATATTTGAAAGACCAAGGAACTGATCATCAGCTTCAGGAAGAGACGCACAACAGCGACCCCCCCCCCCCCCCCCCTCCTCCACCGTCTAATCAATGGCTCCGAAGTGGGGATGGTTGATAGCTTTAAGTTCCTGGGGGTCACCATCACCAACAGTCTGTCCTGGTCCACTCACATTGATGCAACAGTCAGGAAAGCCCAACAACGTCTCTACTTCCTACGGAAGCTAAAGAAATTCGGCATGTCTGCATCGACTCTCACAAACTTCTACAGATGTGCGACAGAGAGCATCCAATCCCGGCTGCATCACAGCCTGGTATGGCAACTGCTCGGCCCAAGATCGCAAGAAACTGCAGAGTGTGGTGAACTCAGCCCAACGCATCACACAAGCTTGCCACCCCCACATTGATTCTGTCTACACCTCCCGCTGCCTCAGGAAGGCAGACAGTGTTATCAGAGACCCCTGCCACCCAGGCATTGCCTTCTTCCAGACCCTTCCATCAGGCAGAAGATACAGAAATAATAATAATAACAATTACTTATGGGCATGAGTAGACTTCAATGAAGTTACTGTGAAAAGCCCCTAGTCGCCACGTTCAGGGTGGCCGGTACGGGAATTGAACCCGTGCTGCTGGCCTTGTCCTGCATTACAAGCCAACTGTTTAGCCCACTGTACTAAGCCAGCCCCTGAAGTCTGATGACCCGCACTCCAGACATAGGAATTGCCTCTTCCCCACAGCTACTAGACTCCTCAACGACTCTCCCTCGGACTGATCTGTTCCCTCTAAGAAAACTATTCACGACGCCCTATGCTGCACTTGATCATGTGTTTGCTGTGTTTGGCCCCTTGTCCTGCACTGTAACCAATCACTGTTTATTAGTGTACCATTTGACAATGTACTCTGTCAATTATTCTTTTTTTGTCCACTATGTACGTACTGTGTACATTCCCTTGACCACAGAGAAATACTTTTCACTGTACTTCGGTGCATGTGACAATAAATCAAGATGTGGAGATGCCGGCGTTGGACTGGGGTGAGCACAGTAAGAAGTCTTACAACACCAGGTTAAAGTCCAACAGGTTTGTTTCAAACACGAGCTTTCGGAGCACAGCTCCTTCCTCAGGTGAATGGACTCAGGTGAATCACCTGAGGAAGGAGCTGCGCTCCGAAAGCTCGTGTTTGAAACAAACCTGTTGGACTTTAACCTGGTGTTGTGAGACTTCTCACAATAAATCAAATCAAATCAAATCATGGACGAGGAAGATGTGTTCATCATGCGGCCAAACAGATTGAGTGTGTATCGCCATTGTCATCTGGACCATCACTATCCATAGCTCCAGCCTACAGCATGTATGTAATAGTGTGACAGCAACTCGGACTCCGGAGGAAATGTAACACACTGCCATTTGCACAGGAGGAGGATAAACAGCCCCTTGAGCCAGTCCCCTTTCAATTTAATCATAGCTGATGTGTCTTGCAACTCTTATTTACCCAGCTTGGTTCAATACCCCGATTGCAAAAATACAACAAAAATCTAACCCATGTCTGTTTTGACATTTGTTTCCATTGAACTATCGCCTCAGCAGCTATTGTGAGGGGAGGGCTGCATTTTGCCATTATCTGAGGTCACCAGACTAGATACCGCCTCAGGCTTAAACGCGAGCACTAAACCCCCTCAATGCTCCACTGGGGAGTAAGCCAAGACTTTGTGCTTAGGCCGCTGGCTCCCAGCCTCCAGATTCAGAGCCAGAGCTGAGTTTTCGAAAACAAAAAATAGAGAACAACACGTTCAAGTTAATGGATTGTAACTTCCTTAAATGTGCCGTTTGGAACCTTGTTCCACAGGAAAAACTCAATCGGTTTAAACGGTGGGGGAACAGCACCTGGCACAATACAAACACCACAAGAGAAATCTCTTGACTGTTTTACACTGTCTGCCTGTGTGGAGTTTGCACATTCTCTCCCCGTGTCTGCGTGGGTTTCCTCCGGGTGCTCTGGTTTCCTCCCACAGTGCAAGGGGGGGACAGGGTAGCACAGTTGCTTCACAGGGCCAAGGTCCCGGGTTCGATTCCCGGCTTGAGTCACTGTCTGTGCGGAGTCTGCACGGTCTCCCTGTGTCTGTGTGGGTTTCCTCCGGGTGCTCCGGTTTGGATTGGATTGGATTGGATTTGTTTATTGTCACGTGTACCGAGGTACAGTGAAAAGTATTTTTCTGCGAGCAACTCAAGAGATCATTAAGTACATGAAAAGAAAAGGGAATAAAAGAAAATACATAATAGGGCAACACAAGATATACAATGTAACTATATAAGCACCGGTATCGGATGAAGCATACAGGGTGTAGTGTTAATGAGGTCAGTCCATAAGAGGGTCATTTAGGAGTCTGGTGACAGTGGGGAAGAAGCTGTTTTTGAGTCTGTTAGTGCGTGTTCTCAGACTCCTGAATCTCCTGCCCGATGGGAGAAGTTGGAAGAGTGAGTAACCCGGGTGGGTGGGATCTTTGATTATGACTTGGGGCTTGATTATCTTTGATTTCCTCCCACAAATCCCGAAAGACGTGCTTGTTAGGTGAATTGAACATTCTGAATTCTCCCTCAGTGTACCCGAAGAGATGCAGGAATGTGGCGACGAGGGGCTTTTCACAGTAACTTCATTGCAGTGTTAATGTAAACCTATTTTGGACAATAATATTATTTAAAGAAAAGATATGCAGGTTAGGTGGGGTTACGGGGATAGGGCAAGGGAATGCGCCCAGATAGGGTGCTGTGTCAGGGTCGGTGCACACCCAATTTGCCAAATGGCCTCCTTCTGCACTCTAGGAATTCTATGGCTTGCAACGTAAGACCATAAGATAGTGGAGCAGAATTAGGGGACTCTGCTCATCGAGACTGCTCTGCCATTCAAACACGGCTGAGATTTTTCTCATCCCCATTCTCCTGCCTTCTCCCCGTAACCCCTGATCCCCTTATTGATCAAAAACCGATCTATCTCTGTCTTAAAGACACTCAGTGATTTGGCCTCCACAGCCTTCTGTGGCAAAGGGTTCCACAGATTTACCAGCCTCTGGCTGAAGAAATTCCTCCTCATCTCTGTTTTAAAGGATCGTCCCTTTAGTCTGAGATGGTCCTCTGGTTCTAGATTTTCCTACAAGTCCATTCTATCCAGGCCTTGCAGTAACCTGCAAGTTTCAATAAAATCCCCCTCATCCTTCTAAACTCCAATGAGTACAGGCCCAGAGTCCTTTTTTATATGATTTGCCCCCGAAATAATGACCATAATGATGAGGAACTCTACCTGATTGATAACAAATCACTCACATTGTTAACCCTCTCCTTGTGTACTGTTGACCTTGAAAGGTACCAGGACCAAAAACACAACAGACAGGATGTAAGGAATCTTGGAAGAGTGATGACCTTCTGGAACCATAGGGCCAATGTCATCTCTTTTCTCCCAAGAAAGCTACACAAAGACATGGAATTTACAGTGCAGAAGGAGGCTATTCGACCCATCGAGTCTGCACGAGCCCTGGGAAAGAGCACCCTACTTAAGCCCACACCTCCACCCTATCCCCGTAACCCAGTAACCCAACCTTAACCTCTTGGACACTGAGGGCTAATTTAGCATGGCCAATCCACCTAACCTACACATCTTTGGACTGTGGGAGGAAACCGGAGCACCCGGAGGAAACCCATGCAAACATGGGGAGAACATCGACCCAGACAGTGACCCAAGGGAATCAAACCCAGGTCCCTGGCCCTCTGAAGCAACAGTGCTAATCACTGTGTTACCGTGCTACCCATACACCTGATGCATCTTTACACAGATTTACCAGAATGGCTTTAGTATGAGTGATTTTAGCTACAAGGTTAGGTTGGAGAAGCTGGACTGTTATATTCGGAGCAAAGGATGTTGAGGGGAATTTGATGGAAGCAATGAAGATTACGACAGGTTTCGATATGATAAACAAAGAAAAGTTGTTGCCATTCGTTGTTCGTACCATAATAATAATTATAATAATAATCTTTATTGTCACAAGTAGGCTTACATTAACACTGCAATGAAGTTACTGTGAAAATCCCCTCGTTGCCACACTCCGGCACCTGTTCAGGTACACGGAGGGAGAATTCAGAATGTCCAATTCACCCAATAACACGTCATTCGGGACTTGTAGGAGGAAACCGGAGGAAACCCACGCAGACACGGGGAGAACGTGCAGACTCTGCACAGACAGTCACCCAAGTCGGGAATCGAACCTGGATCCCTGGAGCTGTGAAGCAACAGTGCTAACCACTGTGCTACCAGGACCATGAAACACAGGTTTTCCCTGAATTTGTTCCAATTGTTGTAAAATGTTGTGTGTAGTTTGATAGGTCTCATGAAGCGGTTCTCAGTCTTGCAGCGTTTGACAATAAGTGTTTGTCAATCACTAATAACTATGAACATATATACACAATATAAGGTTTAAGCTTGGAGCTGTCTCCACGCTTGCTTCTAGACACTGTCATGTGAGAGTACCTTTAAGAAATGGGTGTTTATAAATGGGTGTGGTAGAAATATCTGCAGTGAGAGTACCTTTAAGAAATGAATGTTTACTACTGCAGTGATGTCAGAGAGGTGGAGCTGGGCTGTCTGTCAGCTTTTTACTTTCATTTCAGGTTGTTTGCTGCAGGGTGTGTTTTAGTTTCGTTTTCAGTGTTGGAGCTGAAGCCAGACAGAGCAGGTGTACTGTTGATCTCGCTGCCATGAAAAGACTATCTCTTGATCATTTGGTGAATTCAGAATTATAAATGTACTCAGTAGTGAATGTTAACCTAATGTGCATCTGTTAAAAGGTGTTTTAAGTCTTATGGATGTTAAAAGGAAAGCTTAAAGGATTACTTAGTGTTGTATTCTTTGGGGGTTGTATTTGAATTAATGGTTGCTAAGATACTGTATGTTTTAAAAAGGTTAACTTGAGATCATAGAATAAACATTGTTTTGCTTTAAAAAATACTTTTCCATTTCTGCTGTACCACACCTGTACAGTGGGCCGTGTGCTCCCCATACCACAATCTAGTAAAAGCTGTGTGTCAGGTGAACTCCATGATACACTTTGGGGTTCTCTAAACCCTGGCCCATAACAACACGTCTCTGTCCAGTCCAACACTGCCCTCGAGAATCCTAGAATCCCTACAGTGCAGAAGAAGGCCATCCGTCCCATCGAGTCTGCACCAACACTCTGAAAGAGCACTCCACCCAAGCCTGCTCCCATGCCATATCCCAATAACCCCTGAACCTAACCTACGCCTCCCTGGATACTAAGGGGCAGTTTAGCATGGCCAATCCACCTAACCTCAGGTCTTGTTACATCACAATGTGGGAAGCACTGTACCCAGTCCCCTGTTAACCCTTTTTGTGCCAGACCCTTTAAGTAATTAACAAAAACAATTAGCCCAAAGAACCAGTTCCTTTCTTGATTTCCCTTTCCGATTAATTTAAACCAGTTGGTTCAAGTACCAAAGAGATCGGAGGCAGTCCGACTTGTTTTGTATCAGATGACATGGAATTCACAGGACAGGAACAGGTCACTCAGCCCCAACAAATGGGCAAGCTTGCCAATATAAATTAAAGAAATATTCCCCTGTGGTGTCCACCATTCGTGGAAGGCCTCGTGTGCCCGCCTGTCTCACTTTATGAAGTGCTTTATTAAACAATATCCTTCATCTGTGTATCTTAACAATATCATTAACATATCATTAACAGAACATACACATGGAATACTGTGTTCAGTTCTGGTCACCCTATTATAGGAAGGATATTGTTAAACTAGAACGAATGCAGAAGAGATTTACGAGGATGCTACCAGGACTTGATGGTCTGAGCTATAAGGAGAGGTTGGATAGGCTGGGACTTTTTCCCAGGAGCGTAGGAGGCTTAGGGGTGAACATATAGAGGTCTATAAAATAATGAGGAGCATCGATAAGGTAGATCGTCAATATCTTTTCCCAAAGGTAGAGAAGTCTAGAACTGGAGGGCAGAGGTTTAAGGTGAGAGGGGAGAGATACAAAGGAGACCAGAGGGGAAATTTCTTCACACAGAGGGTGGTGAACATCTGGAACGGGCTGCCAGAGGCAGTGGTAGAGGCGGATACCATTTTGTCTTTTAAAATGCAGTCAGACAGTTACATGGGCAGGGTGGGTACAGAGGGATATGGGTCAAATGCGGATAAATGAGACTAGCTTTGTGATAGAAACTGGGCGGCGTGGACAAGCTGGGCTGAAGGGCCTGTTTCCATACTGTAAACATCTATGACTCTATGATTCTATGAGACCACGTTCACTCTTCCCAGCAGGAGTTGCTGTACGTGACCAGCTTTCACTTAACATCATGGGACAACTTTCTGAAGTGGCCATCTCAGGGCAGCACGGTGGCACAGTGGTTAGCAGTGCTACCTATGGCGCTGAGGACCTGGGTTCGAATCCCGGCCCTGGGTCACTGTACGTGTAGAGTTTGCACATTCTCTCCCTGTCTGCGTGGGTTTCACCCCCCACAGCCCAAAAGATGTACAGGTTAGACGGATTGGCCATGCTAAACTGCCCCTTAATTGGAAAAAATAATTGGGTACTCTAAATTTAAAAAAAGATGGCTACCTCCATTGCCTAAAGTACCCAGGGCAGTAGATTCATGGGAAGACCATCACCTCCAAGTTTCTTCCCCAGTCACACACCCACCTGATTTGGCTGTCCCCTCACTGTCGCTGGGTCAAAATCAGAGAGCTCCCTCCCTAACAGCACTGCGGGTGTACCTACGCCACATGAGCTGCAGCGGCTAAAGAAGGCGGCTCTCCATCGCCTCCTCGTGGCCAGCTAGAAGTAATGCTGCCCGAGCCTGCGACACCCATATTGTTTCTTTAAAAGAAAAACTCATCAGAGAGTTAGAATTTGGATGCAGAGTTCTGTTTTATCTTTCAGGAAGCAGATATAACGTGGAGTTCTTATTTTGCATCTGGCAAAGTTAGCATTCTCTGCAAATTGTAGAGCTGTTGGAGCATAAACTCTGACTTTAACCTATCGCTGCTATGTGCGAGTTGATTGTACGCCAGATGCAAACATTCTTGTCTGTTTATTCACCCCGCTGTGGTGAGACCACAGTGTGCAGAGTGAACATTTCCATATTGTCATGCAATATTCCCTCAACTGATAAATAGATGAGTATGTGTGCGTTTGCCCTGAAGCAAGTGCACACTTCACACTCCACCCACTTTGAGCATTTTGTAGTTGACACCAAGGATCTAAGACTGCCTGATAAAGAAGTTATGGGAAGAGGATTATTGTTTTAATAGTCCTTCTCTAGCTAATAAGGATTAGGTCGACATTAGACGCGGCTTTAAAATCTGCTGCTTTCTGAACATTTGCCAAACCCACCAGATAACACAACGTTCAGTTCATACTCCATTCCCACCCCCCCCCCCCCCCCCCCCCCCCCCCCGGCTTTGTTTCATACTGGGTCACTGTGTAGTGCTTAATAAACTAAATAAACATAGGTCAGCAGTATTACACAATTGATGTGGAGTAGTTTGGGCTTCGCTTTGATCCACGTTGTGCAGAGTAATTCTGATGTGGGGTCGCCTGAGGTTTGAAGCAGACGAGTGTAGGGGTGGCCAATTAAGGATTGTCCTTAATCGGAAAAAAGAATTACTCTAAATTTATAAAAATTTTAAAAACTTTTTCAGTTTTTTTTTTAGTTCATCAGCTATAAAGATATGGGACAAAATGGCAGTCCAGATGATGATCAGGAACCATCGAATCAGATAACAGCGAGCCTCTGTTTTCCAATTGGACACCCGTGTGCAGAGATTGACATTTTGATGATCCAATGTGGCAGGATGGCGGGGGGAGAGGGGCAGGGGGGCAGGGAGTGGGATGCTGTAGTGCATCCAGTAGTTACCACATCGCATAGCCATGGTACACCACTAGTGAATGATTAAAGTGTTGGATAGGGTGCTGATCAAGTGAACTGCTTTGTCCTCGATGGTGTCGATCTATTTGAATACCAATGCAGCTGTGGGCATCCATTCAAATGGGGAGTATTCCATCACGTGTGTCCTGTAGCTTGCAAAGAGGCATTGGGGAATCAAGCAATGAGCCAATTGCCATAGAATACTCTTCCTCTGCCTGCTATAGCAGCCGTGACATTTATGTAGCTGGTATGGTTAAGTTCCTGGTCAGCGGTGTCCTATGATATTGATCTGTGGGTGTTATGGGTCCGGACCAGAATCCCAATTTTGATTAAGATCCTGGATTATAATCCAACTATCTGCACTTTGATACAATATTTTGTGTCAACATTTTGTAACAGAAAATGTTACTGCACCACAGGAGTGATAACACTAACCAATAGATCACTTTTAATGTTAAAGCAAACTTTATGGGCAGCACGGTGGCGCAGTGAGTAGCACTGCTGCCTCACGGCGCCGAGGTCCCAGGTTCGATCCCGGCTCTGGGTCACTGTCCGTGTGGAGTTTGCACATTCTCCCCGTGTTTGCATGGGTTTCGCCCCCACAACCCAAAAAGGTGCAAGCTAGGTGGATTGGCCACTCTAAATTGCCCCTTAATTGGAAAAATGATTGGGTACACTAAATTTATAAAAAAAAAAGAAAAAAAAAAAAAGAAAACTTTATATTGAACACAGAATTAAGCACATTAGCAACAAAGAAATAGCTTTACAGTTAACAGGTGCAATATGTTATCTTGCTTCCTAAAACCTGCCTCTACATTCCAATTGAGCAACACATTTATTTCAAATACCACCTGTGTAAAAAGTTATCAATCAGGTTTTACTTACTTATCTTGGTACAGAGTCCTCGGAGAGAGAAACTTTTAATTTAGGACCAAGCTGAAAACCTTCTGCTCAACTTAGAGCCCTGGAAGCAACTCCTTTGTCCAGACAGATCTGGTCCCTCCCATTAGCTACAGCAGCTGCACTCGAAGCACATGGCATTCTTTTGTCTCTTGCTCCAGGATGTGCTCTGATTTGTTTGGCCAGGCTCAAACTGTTACAACATTACATTAGTTCTCGACTTGCAAACAGGTAAAATAGTTTTTAATATCTTTTAGTTTTTAATAATGCATTGGAGGCGATGCAATGAAGGTTCACTAAATTTGCCCCTGGGATACTGAGCAGTCTAACTATATAAATACTGTGGCTACAAGAGCAGGCCAGAGGCTAGGAATCCTGTGGCAAGGATCTTGCCTCCTGTCTCCCCAAAAGCCTGTCCACCATCTACAAGGCACAAGTCAGGAGTGTAATGGAACACTCTCCACTTGCCTGGATGAGTGCAGCTCCAACAACACTCAAGAAGCGCAGCACCATCCAGGACAAAGCAGCCCCGCTTGATTGCTCCTCCTTCACAGCTAACATTCAAAGGTTGCAGCCCAATGACATTACTAATGTGAGTCAGCAGCGGGGTTCTGCTCTCCTGACCTGGTCTGGCCTCTTGTGTGATCCCAGACTCACAATAATATCATTGTCCATTCCCTCATTCATGTGTGCTCTGCCCAAAGGCAAGGTCCCTGGTGCGTTATCTGCTGATGCTTCAGCCTGAGCCACTTTCCTGTTTTGGGTTTACTCTTAAATGCCCTCAAATGGCCAGGCAAGCAACTCAGTTGTGGGATGATTTAATAAGGACACCGAGTAAAATTAATAATCGTAGTTTTATTTACACATGATATTTACAGTGCCCGGTAGATCCCTACTGGGTTCCTGTTCTGTACGGTGCCTTATTGGCTGACCTATCTTACAGAGGTTAATGGGGGAGCTTGTACTGCACAAGAACCAAGGAAAAATAGTCATTTCCACCCCGTAGGTCCAACCGAGCTACTACAGGTGAAACCACAATCATGGAATGGAATACTCTCCACTTGCCTGGATGAGTGCAGCTCCAACAATACTCAAGAAACTCAACACTATCCAGGTCAAAGCAGCCCCGCTTGATTTCTCCCCCTTCCACAAACATTCAATCCCTCCACCACCGACCAACAGAGACAGCCTGGTGTACCATCAACAGATGCACTGCAGCAACTCACCAAAGTTCCTTAGACGGCAAACCCACAACCACTGCCATCTAGAAGGACAAGAGCAGCAGATACCTGGGAACCCCACCGCCTGGCGGTTCCCCTCCAAGTCACTCACCACCCCGAATTGGAAATATATCGGCCGTTCCTTCATTGTCGCCGGGGCAACATCCTGGAACTCCCTCCCTAACAGCACAGTGGGTGTACCTACACCCCGAGGACTGAAGCGGTTCAAGAAGTCAGCTCCCCACCTTCTGAAGGGCAACTAGGGATGGGCAATAAATCAATAAGCGCTGGCCTAACCAGCGTCACCCACCTCCCATAATTGATTTTTTTTTTTAATGATTAGCCTTTTGTGCGGAACATGAATTGGATTTGGTTTGAATTTGAATTGGTTTTTGGGGCGAGCAGGGAGATGGATGAAGGGCTTGGCCCGTCCAATTTGTGCACTGGCTTTGTAACTCTGAGAAAGGAATAACATTTATAAAAAAACAAGGTTCACCCGGGACGAGGTGAGCCCCTCGCACTTTGGGTGGGCTGGCACCTGTCATGCCCCCCCAAAAAATGCCCACTTGTTAAGTGGCGCAACACCCTCCTGCTCAAGAGAACTACAAACGTGCACCTTGTCAGCAATGCTGTCATAAAGAAAGAATCGATCCAGCAATCTAGAATTGACTGAACATCAAAGGGGGAGACCCGCACTGGCGACCAATCTGACGCAGGGGGGGCGTTGACAGGTCAAGTATCCAAGACTTGCTACTTTGGGAACTGCTTAGGAATGGGGGTGGACAGCAGTGACCTCCCGCTGGCTCCTCGAGGAATCCCTGGGCCTCCCCAGCATTGTCCTCCCTACCCTTCCCCTCCCACTGGAATCCATGATCCCATAGATAAATAGCCCTCCTTCCTCTGGCTGTCGGGAAAACCTTCCCACGGGAATGCCACCCGCTAACAGGCTCGTGGCCCCTTCCGTACCCTCCTAATAATGAATCAGGGTCACTTCCATATGAAGTTGCCAGCTTTCTTCAGTTTAAATTTTCATTTTCTCTGGGAGACCAACCTGAGAGCTGGCCGTACAGTTTTACAAGCTGTTCAAATCTTGGCTGCGCTCCAGGAGAACTATATCATCTGCAAATATTTATACTAACTATTAAAATGTTTAAACAGTTCTTTCACGAAGGGTTACCCACCCCTGGGGAGACTGTTAAAGCTTACAGTTATTGCAAGGATAGATAGAATGCTTCCTGCTTTATGTGGTTCAACATTGCATGTCATTGTGCTGCCTCATCACCCGGCTCATTTCTTTCCAAATGAATTGTTCCAAATCCTCAAAGTAATTTTTGGAAGCTGCGTTGGTTGCGGCTCAGTTGGTCGTACCTTCCCACCTCTGAGCCTCTCTCCGGGTGATTTAAGCACAAAAGCACCTGAGGAAGGAGCTGTGCTCCGAAAGCTACTGGTTTGAAACAAACCTGCTGGACTTTAACCTGGTGTTGGAAGACTTCTTACTGTGACAACATGAAGCAATGGATTGTCACCACAATGTTATTAGATCACACTTCATCTCACCCCAGATCATAATCCCTTCTGTCCATGGCTTTTATGAGCATGTTTCCTGGAACGGTTTGAGCCGTTCAAGATCAGAGCAGCAGTTTTATCACGAAACGTTTTCATCCGACCTCACGAACGACGCTTGCGCAGGGGGCCAAGTGAACAGTGCAATTTTCTACAAAGGAGTCTCAGACACTCCCTTGTCTTCTCACGCAAGGTACTCCTCTCGGAAGCAGGAGAAGGCCAGCCAGCTCCTTGAAATTGACCCACTGTCCGCTATGGTCACCGCCGATCTGCTACCTCAGCTCCATCCTGCGGCCCGATCCCCATATCTCCCGATATCTTCACGTCCAAAGGTCTGTCGATCTGCGCCTTGAATTTATTCAATGACTGATCATCTACACCCCTCTGTGTTGGAGACTTCCAAAGATTTACAACCATCTGAATGAAAACCTTTCTAACTGTAACGGAACAATTTGTGCCGCGTGCAAAAAGAGTGCTGATTGGTTGGCAAGTGGACTCTGATTGGTAGAGGCGTTGATGGGCGGTTAACTGTTCCATGCTGCATTCTCCAAGGCAATGCCTAAACCAATCAGTGCCCATTTGCCAACCAATCTCTTTGCATGCAGGACAGACTGTTGTTCCCCCATTCTAGCGGTATTTCTCATGAGCTGGCCTGCTAAGTGCAAGCTGAAAAGCTTTGACAGCATGTCTCTTATTTTCAGAAACACTCAAGTTGTGTACCACTGTACCATCAAACAAATCAGTTTCTCCTCATTCATCAGAAACTGACCTTGACTAGACACATTAATACTGCGGCTACCAGGGAGGTCAAAGACTAGGAATCCTGCGGCAAGTAACTCACCTCCTGTCTCCCCCAAAAGCCTGTCCACCATCTACAAGTACAAATCAGGAATGTGATGCAATACTCCCCACTTGCCTGGATGAGTGCAGCTCCAACAATGCTAATGAAGCTCAACACCATCCAGGGACAAAGCAGCCCCGCTTGATTGGCACCCTTTCCACAAACATTCAAACCCTCCACCACTGATGAACAGTGGCAGCCGTGTGTACCATCCACAAGATGCACTGCAATAACTCACCAAGGTTCCTTAGGCAGCACCTTCCAAACCCACGACCGCTACCATCCAGAAGAACAAGAGCAGCAGATACCTGGGAACCTCACCACCTGGAGGTTCCCCTCCAAGTCACTCACCACCCCGATTTGGAAAAATATCACCGTTCCTTCACTGTCGCCGGGGCAACATCCTGGAATTCCCTCCCTAATAGCACAGTGGGTGTACCTACCTACACCTCAAGGACTGCAGCCTACCAAGAAGATAACTCGTCACCACCTTCTGAAGGGCAACTATGGATGGGCAATAAATGCTGACCTAACCAGCAACTCCCACATTCTGTAAATGAATAAAAACAAAAGCTTAGTCCTAAATGGACTAATCCATTATCCTGAGACGATGGGCTGGACTTGTTCTTTTCTTGTCAAGGCGAGTTGAGGGTGTGGGCGCGTGTGAACCGTGAGCCCACATCCTGCACCCCCAACCTGGCCTGCTGCAACCTTTGTGGAGCGGGTCCAGCTTTTCGAGATTCACGGTCCCTTAAAGATGTTGTGAACCATAGTCTGGATGAGAAAACCTTTTGAAAGGCAAGTTCGAAGGTCTTACTCATGCTCCCCATTCCCAACCTGCCAATCCTTCACCTAACCCCCATAATCTCTCTGCGCACCCAAGTCAAACTACACCCCTCCACCTACCTATGTCCCTTCATACCCTCATGCCAAGCTTCCATGCCCATTCACCCAACATGTACTCTATACAGAACCAATGAACCCGAGCGTAACAATGTCATGTGCAAAAAAGCTTTTAAAAAATCATTTATAAATTTCTTAGAAAAAGTGCTTTTATGAGAGACTTTTAAAAGTCCTATGAACCAGACCTTTAAAGTATCAGTAGCAGAAACTGCATGCACTTGACATTTCTTTACCTGACGTAAATAAACACTGAGCAATTAAGAAATAGATCTAAGGGAAAGGTCTGTCATTCAAGCAATGTTTTCCCTTCCGCGCTGCTATTTCTAGAGACAAATGAATGCGTGGGCTCTCAACCAAGAATGCATAATGAGATGTGGCTTATTAGGTCATATTATCCATGTGTAGAATTCCACAAGATAAGGAAGCAATGCACTTTATTTCTCTACAATTGTCTGCTCAATTTCCTTCTGCCAACTAATCCCATCATCATTGTAGAAAATGCACGGGAAAGACACAGAAGTCCCCGGGAATGGCAAATAGTACGGTTAGGTAGTAACAAGAGGAATATTGAAAGATAAGTCAGTCGGGGAAATGATTTACCAACCTCTAGCTGAACATCTACTACACATTATTTATATTGCAAGATATTTAAACAGCTTTTGTTGTGGGAATTTATTTAATACGTATTTTGTATGCCACACACCAGTCAATCATTTGGCAAGTTGATAAATAACATCATGGGTGTTTGATTTCCTCTGGCTGTGCACTGCCCTGTGTGATTGTACAAAAAAATACATTCGTTAAAACCTTTTGGATAGACCAGCAGGAGGCGTGCAAGAGATGAACTTGAGTCACAAAGCCTTTGCTATTTATGATCTTCTTCTCTGAGGCCAACTCAGATCCAACCCACGGTGCCATGATCTCCCATCATGGGTTGGACAAGGAGGCCAGGTCCCAGATGCACCTCAGCAACAACTTGTGAAAAAAAGAGACATGCTGTCAAAGATTTTCATCTTGCACTCAACAGGTCAGCTCGTGGGAAAAACCACTGGAACGGGGGAAACAACAATTTATAGTGCACAAGAAAAAAGAGTGCTGATTGGCTGGCAAGTGGACACCGATTTAACCCCATGCTGATCCACACCGACCGTCCAGCCAACTGAGTTTTTTTTTATATATAAATTTTAGAGTACCCAATTATTTTTTTCCAATTAAGGGGCAATTTAGCGTGGCCAATCCACCTATCCTGCACATCTTTTGGGTTGTGGGGGTGAAACCCACGCAGACACGGGGAGAATGTGCAAATTCCTCACGGACAGTGACCCAGAGCCGGGATTCGAACCCGGGTCCTCAGCGCCGTAGGCAGCAATGCTAACCACTGTGCCACCGTGCTGCCCTCCAGTCAACTGAGTTGACTGTCACCCCCCCCCCCCCAACGCAGGGAGGCAGTGTTGCTGCAGCAACATGCACGTTTACATGCATTTTTATTAGTTGCTCGTGAAATGCTGGTGACGCCAGCATTTATTGTCCATCCCTAATTGCTCTTGAGAAGGTAGTGGTGAGCAACTTTCTTGAACCGCTGAAGGCTCGGATTGACGACAGGATAATCGAGTGAAACAGTAAAATCTGTTTCACATTGTTGGTCTATCTGGAAAGTATTAAATAGGGACAAATAAAAAGGTGGTTCGCATAGATGGGACTTGTGTTACCTAAAAATCTAGAGGACTGAGGAGTGATCAATTTGAGATGATTTGATTTGTTTTGCTTTGTCACATGTACCGAAGTAGAGAAAAGTATTTTTCTGCGGCCAAGGGAACGTACACAGTACGTACATAGTAGACAAAAAAGAATAATCGACAGAGAACATTGACAATAGTACATCGACAAACAGTGATTGGTTACAGTGCGGAACAAGGGGCCAAACAAAGCAAACAGATGAGCAGGAGCAGCATAGGGCATCGTGAATAGTGTTCTTACAGGGAACAGATCAGTCCGAGGGGGAGTCGTTGAGGGGTATTGTAGCTGTGGGGAAGATGTTCCTTGGAAGAAGGTGATTAAGGTAAGCTGGGATATTGGTCAGGAAATTCCTTCTTTTAATGGGGGAGGAGTCCAGAACTGATGGTCACAACTCTAGGGCAATGCTGTTTAGTGGTTGATATCTTTTGCCCTAAAGGTACTCGATTTCTGGCACTCATTCCTCAAAAAAGGAGGTTGGATGAGAGCTGAAAATTTCAAAATTGGGAGATAGATTTTTTTTGGTAGGCAAGGATTTTAAGGAATAAAAGAATCAGGGTTAGTAAATGCAGTTAAAATACAACTCAGCCATGGTCATATTGAATGGCAGAATGAGCTTGAGGGGCTGAATGGCTGATGCCTGATCCTTTACTCTTGAGGTTTGGACATCTGTCAGCACGAATCATCCCTCAATTCTCTGAATGAGGGCAGGTCAGCACGGTGGCCTCTACCATGGGTCAGGCAGGGAGGCAGATCCCAGCCGGAATAGAAATTGAACCCTGTGATCTTGGCACAGATCTGATTCTCACCCAGCTATCCAACCGACTGAACGAACCAGCCTCTCTGTACCCCCCCCCCCCCCCCGCCCCCCCGCATCCCCTCAACAAGGTGTCACGGTTGCTGTGCCAACATGCACTTTGACATGTATGTTGGAAGTTGAGGCTATGGATGGAGATGGTAGAAGCTACATCTTTCTATCCATTACATGGCTGAGCTGGAATCTCTCCCACTCTTACCCCCCCGCCATTGGCGGGCGTTGGAGGGATTCATATGAGCATACAAAATGGGAGTCGGCCATTCGGCCCCTCGAGCCCGAGGTTTCCCATCCCTGGAACCATCCTCTTCTGCACTCTCTACAACGTGCTCAAATCCTTCCTATAGTGTGGGGCCCAGAACCGCGCACAATACTCAAACATAAGTTGTGCACAAGTTTAGTATATCTCCTTTTGGTCTTGTACTCTGTGCCCCAGAATACTATCTACTTTATACAAACTCCACCTCGCGCTGATCTTTGCACGTGTACACCCAGAATCCTCTGCTCCTGCACCCCTTTAAGAATTGTCCCCTCAGTTTGTATTGTCTCTCCATGTTCCTACCAAAATACGTCACCTCGCACCTCTCAGCGTTGAACTGCATCTGCCATCTGTCTGCCCACTCCACCAACCTGTCTATGTCCCTTTGAAGTTCTACTCCATCGTCCTCACACTTTGTAATACTGTCAGGTATTAAACGCGTCTTCCGTGGCTGCTAAGAACAGGAAGGGAACTTGAATCCAGAGCGTCAGGGTCAGAGTCCGGAACGCTACCCACTGCACCACAAGACCGCCATGCCATCACATTTAAGTCAACTGGAAAATCTTTTCCTCGGGAATCTGAACTGGTAGGGGGAAAGATTTGACTTGACAGACGAGCTGATGCTTTGCAGTTTCAGAAGTAGTGAGCTTTAGCTGGTTACCCACAGGAAGTTTAACAAATTAATCCACGGCGCGCGAGCACACACACACACACACACACTCCTCCACCACAAAGAACAGGAAGTAATTCCTGGAACAAATCCAATCCATTAATGAACAAAATAATTCATGCACTGCTATTGACGTGCAGTCATTTTATGAATGCTGGGGTGACACCCAAATTAATGCGGACAGCCCAGATTCCTGATCCAAACAGTTGACAGGGTCATTCGTAAGTATACATCCCAGACTCGACACTGGGAATTACAATCAGGGAAATTAGTGCACAGGTTATCACAAACACCATGTTAACTCCCCCGGTGGCCGAGTGTCATTTCGGGAGTTCCTCCCACCACGGAGTTCGGGCTGCTGGCTGGTGGAGGGTGGATATCACTGCTCCAACACGGGGTTCAGCAAAAGGCCATCATTCACGCCGGCAAAAAACGGGTGCTTTTTATTCAAGGGCACAAGTGTTCCTCGCACATTTGAGTGTTTGAGGACCTGTTGGTTCAGATTTAATTCTGAACGTCTATGGGGGGGAGGGGGGGGGGGGGGGGGGGGGGGGGGGGGAACTTCCCGGTCTTTATGGGCAGCACTGTAGCATTGTGGATATCACAATTGTTTCACAGCTCCAGGATCCCAGATTTGATTCCCGGCTTGGGTCACTGTCTGTGCGGAGTCTGCACATCCTCCCCGCGTGTGTGCGTGGGTTTCCTCCGGGTGCTCCGGTTTCCTCCCACAGTCCAAAGATGTGCAGGTTGGGTGGATTGGCCATGATAAATTGCCCTTAGTGTCCAAAATTGCCCTTAGTGTTGGGTGGGGTTACTGGGTTATGGGGATAGGGTGGAGGTGTTGACCTTGGGTAGGGTGCTCTTTCCAGGACCCGGTGCAGACTCGATGGGCCGAATGGCCTCCTTCTGCACTGTAAATTCTATGATAATCTATGATAATCTTACCCGCCGGCCAAATATTCTGGTGCAGCCGAAGCTGACCCCGTCCCTCCCCGCAGCGGGACGTGTGAGAGATTCAACAACGCCACAGATATTGGCGGGACCAGAGTATCCCACCGGCGGTGAACGGGAAGTTGCATCCGGCGCCGGAAAACTCGGAGGGGGCAGGCGACCCTCTGGAAAATCCCGCTCTATTTATTTTAAGGCGAGATTAATTTTGTCTTCCCAATTGTTATCGGGATGTGGGTTGTCACGACCCCCTGGGCTGGTGCACGGTCAATTTCAGCCCCACTTGACCCGGAGTCCCAACACAAATTAAATTAGATGTTATTTTAATAACCGGAGGAACTTGACTGAGCCCCAATCAACTACAGTTACCAGGTTTGCAAATTTAACACAAATATCCCCCTTCCCTGTCCGTACCCTCAAGATTTCTCTGGACGCAGCCTGCCTCCGTAGCTGAGGGGTTAGCATGCAGCTCGTCTTCTCTCCATGTTCATGCTGCACCCCCCCCCCCTCGCCCTCCTAGCTGCCCAATCGCCCTTCCTGTTGTCAACCTGTCAAACTGCCCCTGTAACTTCTTTCCCTTCTCCAATTCTCCAGGGTGAGGGCCCTCGAATACTCCCTGTACCCCCTCGACTATCGCCCAATAATCGTTTGTACTCCTCTCTCCTTTTCCTATCCCCGTGCACCCTGAACGAGATAATCCCCCCCGAACCCCCGCCTTCAATGCCTCAGCCTCCTGTAATTTTAACACTTCCCTTAATCTACTTAAGAATAATATGCTGATATACAAGATGAATGGGGAGGCGATGGCGTAGTGAGATTGTCAGTAGACTCCAGAGACCCAGGGAATTGCTCTGGGGGATCTGAGTTCTACCCTCGCCACAAGATGGGCAGCACGGTAGCACAGTGGTTAGCACCTGTTGCTTCACAGTTCCAGGGTCCCAGGTTCGATTCCCGGCCTGTGCCACTGCCTGTGCGGAGTCTGCACGTTCTCCCCGTGCTCCGGTTTCCTCCCACAAGTCCCGAAAGACGTGCTTGCTAGGTGAATTGGGCATTCTGAATTCTCCCTCTGTGCACCTGAACAGGCGCCGGAATGTGGCAACTAGGGTCATTTCACAGTAACTTCATTACAGTGTTAATGTGAGCCTACTTGTGACGATAAAGATTATTATTATAACATGTCTCACGTTGTCTTATGAGGAAAGATTGAGCGGGTTGGGTCTATACCCCACTGGAGTTTACATGAATGAGAGGGGATCTCACTGAGTTTATGGAGTATAAAAATCATACTCATGTTGCAGCTGTATAGAACCTTGGTTAGGCCACACTTGGAATATAGTGTTCAATTCTGGTCTTCACGCGACCAGAAGGAAGTGGAGGCTTTGGAGAGGGTACAGAAGAGGTTGACCAGGATGTTGCCTGGTATGGAGGGCATTAGCTAGGAGGAGAGGTTGGACGAACCCAGTTTGTTCTCACTGGAACGACGGAGATAGAGCGGCGACCTGATAGAAGTCAACAAGAGTCTGAGGGTCGTGGACAGAGTGGATAGTCAAGATCTTTTTTTTCCTAGGGTGGAAGGGTCAATTACTAGGGGGCATAGGTTTACGGTGCGAGGGAAAGAGTTTAGAGGAGATGAGTGAGGCATGTTGTTTTACACAGAGGGTAGTGGGTGCCTGGAACTCATTGCTGGAGGAGGTGGTGGAAGCAGGTACGATAGTGACATTTAAGGGGCATCTTGACAAATACATGAATAGGATGGGAATAGGGGGACCCCGCAAGTGTAGAACATTTCAGGTTAGACGGGCAGCATAGTGGACGCAGGTTTGGAGGGCTGAAGGGCCTGTTCCCCTGCTGTATTTTTCTTTGTTCTCTTGGGCCAGAACGCTGGGGAGAACTCCCCTGTTTTGTTTCAAAATAGTGGTTGTAAGATCTTCCTCATCGGCCTGAGAGGGCCTCGGTTCAACACCTCGCCCAGAGAACTACCAACCAAACTTCTTTCTGCCCTCCGGGAAGGCTGCCCCTACTGGGGTTGGGAGTGCTGAGGCGATTGGGGTGCTTGCAAAAACTAAGAATTCTAAAACTTTTTTTCCCATTTAAGGGGCAATTTAGTGTGGCCAATCCACCTAACCTACACATCTTTCTGGGTGTGGGGGCGAGACCCACGAAAATGCGGGGAGAATGTGCAAACTCCACACAAGACAGTGACCCAGAGCTGGGATTGAACCTGGGTCCTCGACACCGTGAGGCAGCAGTTCTAAGCACTGCCCCGCCGTGCCGCCCATGAACTGAGATTAATTGGAAGAGAGGTTGCTATGGTGAGAATTCAATGCTCTGGGACAATCACATCCAATAACAACTCCCAAAATTGTCATTCCCGACACTCTAAACTGTTGCATCGCAACTCTTCTGACAACGTCTTCAAATATTTCTGTGTTGTTTTCTCAAAGATGATACTTGGAAACTAAGGGAGTTACTTTGAACTTTGCTTTCACAAGACGTACTTTCAAAGATTCAAGGATTTTGCCAAGAAGAAAAGTCGCTTTTGATTTGGGATGTAGCGGGTCAACAGTCAACAGTCACCGCTTGTTTGCTTGGGAAATCTCGAAGGTTTCTGCTCTGTCTGCGACACCAAAGCTCGTTCAAAGGAATCAGCAGCTCCTTGCGAGTAATTGTAGGGAAGACAAATCTGTGCCTGCAGAATCAAACAATGAGAATCGCCACGAGGGAGGCCGTGCCGTCGTGGTAATGCCACAGGACCCGTAGCCCAGAGGCCTCGGGCGGAATTCTCCGCTCCCCACGTGGCGTGGGAGAATCGTGGGAGGGCCTCCCGACATTTTTTACGCCCCCCTGGCGCCCCCCGCGATTCTCCCCCCCGCCGCTCGGAAAAATCGCCGCTCGCCGTTTTTCACGGCGAACGCCGATTCTCCGAGCCCGATGGGCCGAGTGGCCGGCCCTTCACGCCCGTTTCACCATGGCAGCAAACACACCTGGTTGCTGCATTCGTGAAACGGGCATCTAGGGGCCCGATTGACACGGGAGCACCACGACTGTGCTCGGGAGGGGACAGGCCCGCGATCGGTGCCCACCGATCGTCGGGCCAGCGTCCAAAACGGACGCACTCTTTCCCCTCCGCCGCCCGGCAAGATCAAGCCGCCACGTCTTGCCGGGCGGCTGAGGAGAAAGACGGCCATCGCGCTTGCGCGGGTTCGTGCCGTCTGCGCGATGAAGTCATCTGCGCATGCGCAGGTTGGAAATGGCAACCCGCGCATGCACGGATGACTTCACATTCTCGGCGTGACGAGGTCGCTGCTGAGAAAGACGGAGGCCCGCTCCTAGCACCCCGGGTGGGGGTGAATTAGTTGCGGCGAGCGGGCTCCGAGGCCGTCGTGAACCTCGGCCGAGTTCACGACGGCCTTCACGAATTCGGCCCCCTGCGGAGAATTCCGCCCCTCGACCCTGAGGACGTGGATTTGAACCCCTCCGTGGCAGCTGGGGAAATCCAAATTCAATCAATGAAACCTGGAATTAAAACGATCAGCGATTGTAGTTAAAATCCCATCTGGGTCACTAATGTCCTTTAGGGAAGGAAATCTGCCGTCCTTACCCGGCCTGGCCTACATGTGACTCCAGACCCACAGCAATGTGGTTGACTCTTAACTACCCTCTGAAATGGCCGAGCGAGACACTCAGTTCAAAGGACGGGTGATTAAATATTGGCGCAGACTGCGGCGTCCACATCTCAAGAAAGCAAAAACAGTAAAGGTGGTGAAAATATGTTATACATAAGCTGAGCTGTCCTGAAACCACTGAGAGGACCCAGTAGTTGACCTCATCAATAATATTCAAGGAGCGAAATGAACTACATAATTCCAAAGATAATCCATTTAAATTGCATTGGCCAAGAATTTGATGGTAAGAATATGGCAAGTTCAATGGCATCATAAAATCATAGAATTTACAGTACAGAAGGAGACCATTCGGCCCATCGAGTCTGCACCGGCCCTCGGAAAGTGCTGCCTACTTAAGTCCACGCTTCCACCCTATTCCCGCAACCCAGTAACCCCACCTAACCTTTTGGACACTAAGGGCAATTGAGCATGGCCAGTCCACCTCACCTGCACATCTTTGGACTGTGGGAGGAAACCGGAGCACCCGGAGGAAACCCACGCACACACGGGGAGGATGTGTAGACTCCACACAGACAGTGACCCAAGCCGGGAATCAAACCTGGGACTTCTGGAGCTATGAAGCAACAGTGCTAACCACTGTGCCGCATCAGCTGTTTTTAACATCTTAATCGCCCAATAGTTTATGATGAGGATGAGTCGGCATTAATTATATAAATGTAAGTTGTTTGAGGGAATCGGTTAATTTTTTTCCCTCTCCCCTCCCTATTTTCCGCCCTCACGGCCCTCCTGTAGCTTCCTGGCTGAGGGGGTTCGCCCCGAGGCTTAGCCTCAAGGGATCACTCACAACCGATTTGTAATCTTAATAATAATAAAAGTAACCGTTTATTGTCACAAGTATGAAGGTACTGTGAAGGCCTCTAGTCGCCACGATCCGGCGCCTGTTCAGGGAGGCTGGTACGGGAATTTAACCCACGCTGCTGGCCTTGTTCTGTATCACATACCAGCTGTCTAGTCCACTGAGCTAAACCAGCCCTACCTTGTCAAGCACTGGGAGACACCGGAGTGTCACACTGAAGATTTCGGGTTCTTCCTCCCCTAGTGGCAGGATGAGGGCTTAGCACCTCAGCACATGGGGCAGCTGAAATCTCAATGAGCACCCCGCCCCCAAGTGCGCTAGGGTTCGGGTTCCCAACCCTTCAGGATTGCCCTGGAGTCTCCGGGACATTGCTGGGAGCAAAGCCCAGGGGGAAAAAAATCATCAGGAATGTGAAATGAAAAATGAAAATCGCTTATTGTCATGAGTAGACTTCAATGAAGTTACTGTGAAAAGCCCCTAGTCGCCACCTTCCGGCGCCTGTTCGTGGAGGCTGTTACGGGAATCGAACCGTGCTGTTGGCCTGCTTGGTCTGCTTTCAAAGCCAGCGATTTAGCTCAGTGAGCTAAACAGCCGAGTTGTGAGGAGTCTGAATGTTATCCATCCCAATTGCCTGAAGAAGGTGTGCCAACGGGGGGATGGGCAACCAATGAGTGGGGGGGGGGGGGGGGGGGGATGGAATGTGGGGTGGGGGCAGGAGAATGGAGGCAACAAGCCACACGATAACACCTCCAGGAATGGGGACATCCAGAATTGGCAACCGTATGCAATGTGCGATCCTGAAATTTGGCTGGTCTTCTAATATACAGGATGTTTTGATAAGACATCATCTCATACTGTGCCAGAAGCCTTGGTCACTTGGCACAATTCAAAGCCTGTAGTTAAAGTGAGTTTTCGGGGAAGTATTTTCATTGAAGTAGTTGCAATCTTTCCCTCTGAGCAAGATATCTAGAAATGTACAGCACTGAATCCCTGCTGCGTTTCCACATGATGACAGCCATTGTTGATTGGACTAATGTTTCCGGATTGATTATTCCCTCGAGGCCGAATGTCAGGTTGGATTAAAGCTTCCCCTCTGCCTTCTCTCCCTTCACAATGACAAGGTTAATAAACTGTCGCAGCCTCTAAAACTGCAGAATGAGCACAGCATGCTCTATGTTTCACCCGGTTAACACCACAATCATTGGGCCAAGGCATCGTGCTTCCGTCAGATGAAGGGGAGGACGTTTTACTGCTTCTTTTCTCCCTCCCCCTTTTCTCTCTCCCCCTTTTCTCTGTCTGATTCCTCTTGAAAGAGCACTTTCCGAATGCTGCTCACTTCTCTTGTAATAGAATTTACAGAGCAGAAGGAGGCCATTCGGCCCATCGAGTCTGCACCGGCTCTTGGAAAGAGCACCCTACCCAAGGTCAACACCTCCACCCTATCACCATAACTCAGTAACGCCACCCAACACTAAGGGCAATTTTGGATACTAAGGGCAATTTATCATGGCCAATCCACCTAACTTACACATCTTTGGACTGTGGGAGGAAACCGGAGCACCCGGAGGAAACCCACGCACACACGGGGAGGATGTGCAGACTCCGCACAAACAGTGACCCAAACCGGAATTGAACCTAGGACCCTGGAGCTGTGAAGCGATTGTGCTATCCACAATGCTACCGTGCTCTTCCAATCTTAAACAGAGGCTGGACTGCACTCAATCCAATTGACACATTCAATTATATTCATTCTTGGGATGTGTGTCTGTTGATGGCAAAGCCAGCATTTCTTTTAAATTTAAAGTGTCCAATTGTTTTTTTTTCCCAATTGAGGAGCAATTTAGTGTGGCTAATCCACCTAACCTACGCATCTTTTTTGCGTTGTTGGGGTGAGACCCAAGCAGACACGGGGAGAATGTGTAAACTCCACACGGACAGTGACCTGGGGCCGGGATCGAACCTGGATCCTCGGCGCCGTGAGGCAGCACTGCTAACCACTACGCTGCCGAGCCTCCCTGGTTACCCATCTTTAATGGCCCTCGAAAAGAGATTGTACAGACTCCGCAGCGACAGTGGCCCAAGCTGGGAATCGAACCCAGGTCTTTGGCGCTGTGAAGCAACAGTGCTGACCACTGTGCTACCGTGCCGCCCATAATTTTGTAGACCTCAATCAGGTCTCCCCTCAGCCTCTGCCTTTCCAGTGAAAACAAGAGAGGGTTGTGTAATATAAGGGGTTAATAACTATTATGCTAATTTTTAAGAGTGCATCTCAAGTGATGTCAGATCACATCACAATGCCATGGGTCAAGTACTGGAAAATGGAATTAGAACAGAAGGGTGCTTGATGGCTGCCGCGGACCTGATGGGCCGAAGGGCCTCTTTCCATGCTGTAAAATACTTTGACTCCATGTGTCTGGAAGCTGAGGGAAGTAGGGATTAATGCTGCTCTTCTAAAGTCTGTTTCGAAGAGTGTAAAATAGTCAATACATGTCAACTAGTTCGTAACAGCATGGTTTCCAACTCTCCTCTATCAAAGGCATGCTGAACCTGGTCCCGATATTAATGCAGAACGTAGCGAGACGGGGAGCATGGGGAGGGGGGGGGGGCGCCTAAAGGTGGGAATTCCAAAGTTTAGGTCCAGGCGGCTGAAGTCATGGCCATTAATGCTGGAGCAATTAAGAGCGGGATGGAGCCAGGTTTCAGAATGAGAGGAGTGTAAATCCTGTTGGGTTGGAGAAGATTACAGAGATAGGGAGGGGTGACACCATGGCAAGATTTGCACATAAAGATGAGAAAAACAAGCAGAGAAGATGTCATTTAATACAGTTACAGCTATATCTCAATAATCAAGTCTGTTGCCAGAAATATTGCGAGCTGCATTTATGGCTTCATAATACAATGATTACACAGAAAACATCCCCTGATGTTTTTATTTGAGAGTAATTCAATCCAGACCTTGTTCGTATTATGTAGTTGAGTAGGGCACGGTGCTATGGGGTACATGGTTAGTGTTAGTGGGAGGAGTATATTGGGAAGCACGTATTTTCAGTACAACTTTGCTTATGCACCTGGATCTAAGCATATTCGCAACTCACTGTGGAAACGTTAGACTGTTAACACAACCTAAGGGCTCACCTGTCTCACATCAAACAGAGAGCTGTGCGCTTACAATGCAACGTGTCATGGAATTGCACTTTTGATTGAACCCTGTTTAGTTTAGATAAAGGAGGTTTTGTAGTTCTCCAGCACCTTCCATGAGCTCAGGGTGTCCTGAGCAGCCGATACAGAGACTTTTTTTGGCATTTGTTACTGAAGCAAGGTTGAAAATGGAGGAACCAATTTGCATATAACAAATTCCTCAATAGTCTGGTCAGGTAATCTGCTTCAGTGATGTTGGTTAAAACATAGATGTTGATCAGGGCACCAGGGGAAATTGCCCTACTCGTCCAAATAATGCAATGGGACTCTCTGTGTCCACCTCAACAGGCAGAATATCTTCTCTAAATGACTGTATCTGTGGTAGTCCAACAACTGTAATCCAACACTCCCCGTAGGACTGCACTGGGGAATCAGCCTGGACGGCTGCTGGGAGTAGATTCAGTGGTAACTCTTCAAAACGGATCAACACTGACAGTGAAAAGGAAACATTTACAGCCGAGTGGAGAAATGGGAACGAATGCACAGAGTTGGCACGGGGCACGGTGGATCAAACGCCTCCCTCGTGTGCTAAATGATTCAGCTTGTAATCAAAAAAAGTGATCTCAAAGCCAAATGTAGTCAGCAGAGAGCAGTGCCAGTCCTTACTGGAAATGGCAGAACGTTGAATCACCCCTCGTAAAACAAAGGGAGAGGGTTATTATGGACAGGATGGTACAGATTTACCGTATGTTTGGCGGAAGATTTCGGCCCAAGCCATCATCATCCAGCCATCCACTGCAATGACACGATCATTTTTAACCATCACAGCGGTTCTTCAGCCCCCTTCCCTCCTGCTGACCCACTCTTTACACAGGGTCAGTGTCAGCAGTCAGCCTGGCTGCCCAGTGCCTCAGGGCTCAACTTCTTCCCAACTTTGGCCAAACACCACACCCACATTCCAGTCACAGCAGTGGATAGCAACCAAGAGTGGGAACCCTGGCTGCTCTTTGTGTTCCTTAACCCAAGGACACGGAGATTAGTTGGGATGCCACCTTACCGCCTCTCTGGAACTCAGTACAGATCAGAAATGTAATCTGGGACCTGTGAAGATCACTTTTTTTTAACCAAGTGAGCCAGCAGGAAGAGGATGATTTTATAAAACATGCAGAATTACCACGAAAGCTGCATGTCCCTTTTCAGGTCAATTAAGGCCGCATTAACTATTGTGTTTATCTCATACAAGTCATAGTATCCCTGCAGTGCAGAAAGAGGCCATTCAGCCATCACGTCAGCACCGACCCTCTGAAAGAGCACCCTATCTCGGCCCACTCCCCCACTCTATCCCCGAAACCCCACCCAATCTGCACATCCCTGGACACTCAGGGGCAATTTTAGCATGGTCAATCCACCTAACCTGCACATCTCTGGACACTGAGGGCAATTTTATCATGGTCAGTCCACCTAACCTGCACATCTTTGGACTGTGGGAGGAAACCGGGGCACCCGGAGGAAACCCACGCAGACACGGGGAGAACGTGCAGACTCCACACAGACAGTGACCCAAGCCGGGAACCGAACCCAGATCTCTGGCGCTGAGAGGCAGCAGTGCTAACCACTGTGCCACCGTGCCGGCCTGTTCTTGGGGTGCGGCTGACACTGGCAAAAGGAAAAAAGAGTATTTATTGTGTATTTATTGTCCATTCTTCGTTTGCCTTCAGGGAATTAAAAGCCAGTTCCAGGCCAAGAAGGATTGACTGGTCCCTTCCCTGAAATAATAGGTCAGTTTTTAATGACATTCCCGCAGCTTTCGTGGTAATTCTGCATGTTTTATAAAATCATACTTTCATTCCCAACCTGAATTGAAGGTGTTAATTCCTTTCATCTGTGCCATAGTTCTCTCCCAACAGTCCAGTCCCAACAGCCGTTGATGGAATGATTTGCAAACTCACATCAATCTGAAACTAATTACAACTAATGACTAGATTAAACAAAATAATGGATGGATATGTACACTTGTAAACTCCCTGGTTTAAAGCTGTCACGGCATCATCTTTAGGATTTAATATCCTCCAGCAGTGTACTGGTTAACACACTCATGTCAATTGCTTTGAGTGCTATTTTAATGCTCTGTTTAAAGTTATTGACTACATTAAACCAGCTCGTGAAGGAGCGACGCTCAGATGCATGACTTAGGGCGTTATCAGAGGAACTGAAATCCTAATAATATTAACCTTCCGTCTTCTCAACCCATTCTTCGCTCTTTTCCAAATAGAGTTAACGAGGAATCTCAGTTCGGCAGCGCTGTACAGCACTTTTATGTGTTCGTTCGATTCTGACTCCGTTCATCAGTTAAACTGTTTGCATTGTGACATTATTTGGATGGCAGTAATGCCACCACAGTCCCAGATGACCTGAGGCTACTTTCTCCTTTGAGGGGGGAGAGCCGAGTGGGGGTGGTTTAACCCGAGGGTCAGCACACCTCAGGCGAGGGGCAAGGTTGAGAAGGTGGGACCTTCACGAATAACTGCAGCCAAACCGGCTGTTTGGCCAAGTGAGCTAGTACGATTTGCCTTCCCACTCATTAATGTCCTTGCGTCCAGGCCTTCTCTATTACTCCCAAGACTGATATTTTTTCTTAAAACTAGCATTTCACAAAGATACTCGCTGTTATGACCCCTTTGGGGGGGGGGGGGCAAGGACTAGGCTCCATTCGATTTCCCCCTTACACAGCTGAGTGCGAAATCCCCCCAGTAATTGAGGGGAAACGACTCAGCATAAAAACCCTGAGCTGGGTGCAGAATCATAGAATTTACAGTGCAGAAGGAGGCCATTCGGCCCATCGAGCCTGCACCGGCCCTCAATATATAGGAAGGTTAAATGTATGACCCTGAAAAGGGAGTTATATTTGTTTCCTCCCATGCGAAATGCCCATAAACATGAGCGTGATGCTCTAAATAGGGTGCTGTTTTAGAGAGTGTTACAATAAGGAATATTTTGGATCAGACTATGAAACTGAGACCTGTCTACCCTCGGAGGTGGGTGCGAAATAATGACAGGTCACTGTTCAAACCAAAGTCGGGCCAGTTTCCCCGGTGAGCTGGTTGGATATTTATCTCTCAGGTAACATTCCTGAAAAAACAGATGATCTGGTCGTGATCACATTGCCAGTAGTGGAAACTTGCTGTGTGCACAGTGGCTGCTGGGAGACTTGCATTAAAACAGGGACAGTTTTTCCAAAATCAATAGAAAAAGATAGAAAAATGGAGTTGTTTTGGATTTGCTGAGTTCATGGAACATAGATAGATTTTTTTAAAAGCACAAAACAGGCCCTTCGGCCCACGGTTGTGCCGAACCTTTGTCCTAGATTAATCATAGATTATCATAGAATTTACAGTGCAGAAGTAGGCCATTCGGCCCATCGAGTCTGCACCGGCTCTTGGAAAGAGCACCCTACCCAAGGTCAACACCTCCACCCTATCCCCATAACCCAGTAACCCCACCCAACACTAAGGGCAATTTTGGACACTAAGGGCAATTTATCATGGCCAATCCACCTAACCTGCACATCTTTGGACTATGGGAGGAAACTGGAGCACCCAGAGGAAACCCACGCACACACGGGGAGGATGTGCAGACTCCGCACAGACAGTGACCCAAGTCGGAATCGGACCTGGGACCCAGGAGCTGAGAAGCAATTGTGCTATCCACAATGCTACCGTGCTGCCCTTAAGAACAAATTAAACTACACTCCATTATTCTACCGTAATCCATGTACCTATCCAATAGCCGCTTGAAGGTCCCTAATGTTTCCGACTCAATTACTTTCACAGGCAGTGCATTCCATGCCCCCACTACTCTCTGGGTAAAGAACCTACCTCTGACATCCCCCCTATATCTTCCACCATTTATCTTAAATTTATGGCCCATTATAATGGTTTGTTACACCCGGGGAAAAAGTCTCTGACTGTCTACTCTATCTATTCCCCTGATCATCTTATAAACCTCTATCAAGTCGCCCCTCATCCTTCTCCTTTCTAATGAGAAAAGGCCTGGCACCCTCAACCTTTCCTCGTAAGGCCTACTCTCCATTCCAGGCAACATCCTGGTAAATCTCCGTTGCACCTTTTCCAAAGCTTCCACATCCTTCCTAAAATGAGGCGACCAGAACTGCACACAGTGCTCCAAATATGGCCTTCCCAAGGAACGTGCCGTATAAATCAAGGCCGGAATTCTCCGACCATTAGGTTCTCTTTTCCCGCCGGGAATATACTTGCACCGGGTGCAGGTGCTTGATGGAGGATGTCCTGCAATCAGTGCTGAGAGATATTATTGGTTTTGCATTGCTCTCTAACCATGTTCTTCTGTAACTGATACTGCAGATTCTTGTGTCAACATGAATTTCATACCACACCAATACAAAACCAGAGACCACATTGTGCACGACTTATTGTGAGCGATCTATCTTTGAAGGAATAAGCAATGCTTGCTTTTACAGAGCAAATGGTAAACGAGACACTCGTTACTGCAAACTGATAAAGATCATCTTCCATTGTTACCAAAATTGTTCGCAACCAAGTTTAATGGTGCATTTATCTCTGAGATTTTTTGTGGGTCATCAGACGCTGAAAATGTTAACATTTTAAACATCTGTGTGTTCTTAAAAAAACTCTTGCATAAGGCAGTCAATTCGAGTTGAGTTGCTGTGTCTTTTGAGTCAATATTTCACTGTTCCTGTGTCAACATTTCCCATTCAATTTTATTGTGCGCATTGTCACGCTGCTATTGCAGGGTCTGGGCACTAGGTGACTCTGTGGAGCAGATTTTGCTTCCAACCCTAACATTAATGAAATGAAATGAAAAGAAAATCGCTTATTGTCACGAGTAGGCTTCAATGAAGTTACTGTGAAAAGCCCCTAGTCGCCACATTCCGGCACCTGTTCGGGGAGGCTGTTACGGGAATCGAACCGTGCTGCTGGCCTGCTTGGTCTGCTTTCAAAGCCAGCGATTTAGCTCTGTGCTAAACGATAGAAATAATAATTTTCTGTGAGCAGGCTAGTAAATTAAAAGTACTCATCTCAAACTCATTTCTTACAACTGACCACAATATGTCTGCAAATATATACGTGGTAAACATAACGGCCTGGATCTTACGCAAAGCGGCAAAGATTGCGGTTTTCGCTCCACTCAGACGTGACAATTTAAGTATGAACGAATAAATGGGCAGAGTGGTAGGTGTGTGAGGTCGATGGGTAAAGAGGTGGTGTGGCAGGTGCATGGGCAGGTAGGGTAGTAGGCAGGTTTGGTGCGCCGGGGGTAGTGGGGTCAGGTTGGGAGGGACCTTCAGATCTGGCCGGGGGGGGGGTTAGCATGATCGAAAGGGGTAGTTGGAGAGAGCAGGAGCAGTCAGGTGTTGGTGTGGTCTGGAGGGGTAGGTCAGATTGGGTGGGGTGGGGTGGGGTGGGGGAGGGGAGGAGGGGGGGGGGGGTGCACAGTAGTCAGATCAGGTCAGGGAATCCGATTGGGGATCTGTTTTGCTGTTAACCTAATAATAATAATAATAACAATCTTTATTGTCACAAGCGGGCTTAGATTAACACTGCAATGAAGTTACTGTGAAAATCCCCTAGTTGCCACATTCCGGCGCCTGTTCGGGTACACAGAGGCAGAATTCAGAATGCCCAATTCACCTAACAAGCACGTCTTTCGGGACTTGTGGGAGGAAACCGGAGCACCCGGAGGAAACCCACGCACACACGGGGAGAACGTGCAGACTCCGCACAGACAGTGACCCAGCCGGGAATCGAACCCGGGACCCTGGCGCTGTGAAGCAACAGTGCTGCCCATGAAATCTGGAATTAGACGAGAATTGTTCCGTCCAACATTTGCTGGGTAACTAACTGTCCAAAGTCTAACTCAGCATTGAAAGTGTCGGGGAGCTGTGGAATTGCCCATCAAAAGTTTGAACATCCTGGTAAATTCCCACAGAGGTCAGCACGTTGGGAGGTCCCATCGCACGTCCAGTGTCGCACTTCCGGGCTCTAGAGTCTGGAAGAACTGGGCTTCTTCCCTAAATGCTGGATGAACCTAACCTACTACTTGCTTATAAAGACTTGTATTTATGTTATTTTTCTCAGAAACATCTCAAAACCACATATGCAATGAATTATCTTGAATTGGAGTAAGGTAAAGTCACCAGAGGTACTGGTAGTGATTCAACCTGAGGATCATCACACATCAGGCAAGGGGCAAGGTTGAGCCTTCATGAATAACCTCAGTCTGCACGGGGAATTGAACCCTCACTGCTGGCCCCGCTCTGCAACACAAACCAGCTGTCCAACCGGCTGAGCTAAACCCATTGAATTGCAGTAGCGATCCTATGGGCAGGTAAAGCAACCATTGTAAATGGCAGCATCCCACAATTGAGATGAATGGTTTGTTGACACGCCAATATTTTGGTGTCGTTCATTGACCAACACCCATCAAATTATGCAAGAGCATCTTCAGCATCTACCTGACCCACCAGGGACCGGTTATCTCAGTTTACCTCCAGGAATACAGCATTACCTTTGTATTGCACTGGAGCATCAGACTTAAGTCCTGGATTATTGAACCTGCTTGAAGACTAGGGGCGCGATTCTCCGCAAAGGCGGAGAGTCGTGAAGGCTGCCACGAAACCGGCCGTGTTTCACGGCAGCCTCCGTGCCCCCTCCCGGGACCCGATTCTGCTCCCCGGTCGGGGCTAGCACCGCGGCCCCGTGAACTCTGGCATCGCGAGCTTAACGAATTTCGCTAAGCCCG
Organism: Scyliorhinus canicula; assembly: GCF_902713615.1. Lineage (NCBI taxonomy): Eukaryota > Metazoa > Chordata > Chondrichthyes > Carcharhiniformes > Scyliorhinidae > Scyliorhinus > Scyliorhinus canicula. The sequence goes on along the minus strand of NC_052169.1, from coordinate 8,796,913 downwards.
CGCGCCAAAGCTAGCGACGGCTGACGCATATGATGACGTCATCCGCGCATATGCGTCAGACCCGCGCATGCGCAGTCCGTAATGCCCCTCAGCCGCCCCGCGGACTTATCCGGACTCACGACTGGGCGGAGGGAGAAAGAGTGTGCGGGAATCGGACCCGCTGCCCGTGGTGCGGCCGTGCCAATCGGTGGCATGGCTGTGCAGAACGGCACTTTGCGGCCGTTTTCACGAACTGGTATAGCAGGTGTATTAAAAATCGTGAAAACGGCCGTAAAGGCCTTGGAAATCGGCCCATCGGCCAGGGGAGAATCGCTGCTCGCCGTAAAAAAACGGCGAGCAGCGATTCGTGTCGGGGGGAGGGCCTGGGAGGGGGAGAATAGCGGGAGGGCGTCGGACCAGCGTCGCCGTAAAAATTTGCGCCGCCCGCTATTCTCCGCCCCGTCGTGAGTGCGGAGAATCGCGCCCTAGGTTGTTACTAACTGAGCCGAGCTGAATCTCAAAGTCATCTACAATTACGGCCTTTATTTACTTTTCTTTCTTTCTTTTTATAGATTTAGAATACCCAATTCTTTTTTTCCAATTAAGGGTCAAATTAGCATGGTCAATTGCACATCTTTGAGGAGTGTGGGAGTGAGACCCTCACAGACACGGGGAGAATGTGCAAACTCCGCACGGACAGTGACCCGGGTCCTCGGCACCATGAGGCAACAGTGCAAACCACTGCACCACCATGTCACCCCATGACAGGTCTATGCATCGCGTCTTTACCAGAGCAAAACATCTTCAGGTGCAACATGAGCATTGTTCTTTAATTCAGCGCCTTGTCGTGTGAGGAGATATTAAGACAGGTGACCAAAACCTTGGGTAAGGAGGTAGGTTTGAAGGAATGTCTTCAATGACGAGAGGCAGTGAGGGGGAGGGGCTTGGGGAGGGGCTACCGGAGCTCCGGGCTGAGGCAACCGAAGATATGTCTTTTGGCGCAGAGAGAGCAGAATTGGAGGAACATGGAGCTCATCGAGGGGTGTAGGGATGGAGACGACTGTAGAGACGGAGCGATGAAGGTACAGAGGAATTTGGAAGCAAAGTTTGCAAATTCGCGGCTTTTTTTCCTCGGGAGCCAGAGTGGGTGAATGAGATTTGGTGCGAGTTCCAACGCTGGCAACAGAACCTTGGGATGAGCTGAACTGTATGGAATTTACGTCACCTCAATCGTAAGAGTACTCTGTTTATATTAACCATCAGGTGGTTCAGGTTAGGTGGCGGCCCTGCGGTTAGCACTGCTGCCTCACAGCGCCAGGGTCTCGGGTTCAATTCTGGCCTTGGGTGACTGTCTGTTTCGAGTTTGCACCTTCTCCTCGTATTTGCGTGGATTTCCTCTGGGGGCTCCGGTTTTCCTCCCACATTCTAAAGACATGAAGGTGAGGTGGATTGGCCAAGGTAAATTAGTGTCCAAAAATTAAAGGGACGGTGGGGTTACAGGGATAGGGTGGGGGCATGGGCCTAGGTAAGGTGCTCTTTCCGAAGGTCAGTGTAGACCCGATGGGCTGAATGGCCTCTTTCTGCACTGTAGGGATTCTGTGATTCTACGGTTACAGAAGGTTTAATGCGTCATACTGGAAAATTTCTAAACTATGCTCAATCCGACTCCAGTCACTTCAAGCCCTTCAACTGTGATTAGGAAACTTTAGATTCTATTTGACATTTTTAACTTTTCCAGTTCTAATTCATGCACGCAAGGTACAAGTTATGTACTTAGGGAAGCAACTTGAACAATAACCAGTACATTGCATTCCTGCAATTTAGAAGCTAAGGACTGAGTATCTTAATCCTCTTCCCGAATTCCGATGGCAAGCCTTGATCTCTTGATTGCAGTTAACTAATTAGTCTGATCTTTGTCAAACTGACCTCCTCATGCTGGGTCATTCCTGAAACAAGTGATCATAATCCTGAATTGTTCCATATGTCCACCTTGCTTCACAGGCCAATGAATTATGCTTGATGGGGAGATTAGGAAGCTATATTTTCATTAATGGATCCCGAGAATAATGCCAACAGAACCTGTGATTTAACGGGAGCAGTCACGTTGATCTTAGTACCCACCTTAACCTTAGAATAGAAAGAACAGAAAATATTCCTAATCCTCATTGGTATCCTTTCAGCCTTGCTGCGAAGTATCTAGAATCATAGAATTCCGACAGTGCAGAAGGAGGCCATTCGGCCCATTGAGTCTGCACGACCCTCTGAAAGAGCACCCTACCTAGGTCCACTCCCCTACCCTATCCCCGTAACCCCGCCTTATCTTGCGGACATTAGGGGGCAATTTAGCATGGCCTGTGGACCTTAAGTAAGAATGCCATTGGTTGCCTGGGCTCAATGGTTATTCCTGAAACTGTACGTCCCAGCAACCGTTGCCACCTTCAGGAGGAAAATATTGTAAAAAGGGAGTTGAATGGTATTTCAGTGCATTCCATCAGAATAGCATGCGTGGGGGCAGCACGGTGGCCTAGTGGTTAGCACAACCGCCTCACGGCGCTGAGGACCCAGGTTCGATCCCGGCTCTGGGTCACTGTCCGTGTGGAGTTTGCACATTCTCCCAGTGTCTGCGTGGGTTTCGCCCCCACAGCCCAAAGATGTGCCGAGTAGGTGGATTGGCCGCGCTAAATTGCCCCTTAATTGGAAAAAATAATTGGGTAATCTAAATTTATGGAAAAAAAAAAGAGAATAGCATGCGTGTTCCTAACTCTTGCCAAATGTATTGGCTCACCAGTATTGGAGTCAGAAGATTGTGGTTCCAAGCCTGTCTCCAGATCGTGAGTGTAGTGTGGGATGTTGCTCATCAACGGCAACATCTGTTAGGTGCATTGCCAAACGAAATGGAGGGACAGTAATAAGGTGATTATGTTACTGGACCAGTCACCCAAAGGCATGGACGAGGGATCAGAGGCAAAAATACAAATTCCACGCGAACAGCTTGAATATATATATATTTGGACTTTTAGAGAAAGTTAGTATCAGTAACGGTCACAATGAAACTATTGGATCGTTGTCAAGAAACCTCTCTCATTCACTAATGCCCTTTTGGGATGGAAATCTGCCAGCTTCACCTGGTCTGGCCTACATGTGGTAAATCTCCTCTGGCGCCTTGCCAAGGACTTGAGGAAATTCATTGACGCTTTGTTCACCCAGCGGAGTGCTTCAGGGATTTGGCCACAGAGGTTAGTGTACCTCGCTGGATCAATTCCCATGTGCTGCTGGAACGCTGAAATCCCAGTGTGCGCTCCCAGCACTCACCACTCTTGAGTCAGTAAGTAGCACAAATGTGTGAGGTCTGCCGCTCAGTTGGCAGGCGCAGGGTCTTCCCACACACCGAGTGACATGGCCTCACCTTGACCAGGACTGAAACTGAGCAAGAAAGATACCAACGTAAAGGACCAAGGATGGCGGAAGAATCTTTTTAAAAATTAAGGGCAGCACGGTAGCATTGTGGATAGCACAATCGCTTCACAGCTCCAGGGTCCCAGGTTCGATTCCGGCTTGGGTCACTCTCTGTGTGGAGTCTGCACATCCTCCCCGTGTGTGCGTGGGTTTCCTCCGGGTGCTCCGGTTTCCTCCCACAGTCCAAACATGTGCAGGTTAGGTGGATTGGCCATGCTAAATTGCCCTTAGTGTCCAAAATTGCCCTTAGTGTTGGGTGGGGTTACTGGGTTATGGGGATAGGGTGGAGGTGTTAACCTTGGGTAGGGTGCTCTTTCCAGGAGCCGGTGCCGACTCGATGGGCCGAATGGCCTCCTTCTGCTCTGTAAATTCTATGATCTAGACGCAGAGGAACTTTGATTCTAATTCTATGATGAAGAAAATAAAGCATTTATACTTATATAGTGCTTTTCATGGCTTCAAGATGCCCCAAAGTGTTTTACAGCCAGCGAAATACATTTCAATTGCAGTCATTGTTATAAACATGGAAATGTGGCAGCGAATCAGCATGCAGCAAGCTCCCACCATATGACCAGACTGTTTGTCTTTAAGTAATGTTTGCTCAGGAATAGATATCGACCCCAACACAAAGAAGTGGCTTGGAATCTTTTACACCTATCGGAGAGGCAGTTAAAGCCTTGCTTTAATGTTGCATCCACAAGTTGGCACTTCCGACAGTGCAGCGCTCCCGCAGCGCTGGGCTCAAGTGTCACCTCGGTTTTACGCTCCATTCTCTGACACAAACCCACACCACCTGACTCTGACGCAATTTTCCACTGGAAATGTTACCTGTAGTAGGGCGGCAAGGTGACACAGTGGTTAGCACTGCTGCCTCACAGCGCTAGCGACCCGGGTTCAATTCTGGCCTCGGGTGACTGTGTGGAGTCTGCATGTTCTCCCCATGTCTGCGTGGGTTTCCTCCGGGTGCCCCGGTTTCTCCCACAGTCCGAAACATCATAGAATGGAATGATACAATCTCTAGTGTTAAGGAGGCCATTCAGCCCATCTAGTCTGCACCGACACTCTGAAAGAGCCCTCTACCTAAGCCCATATCCCACCCTATCCCCGCAATCCCACCTAATCTGCTTATCTTTGGGTCAGCTCAGTGGGTTAGCCCTGCCGCCTCACGGCGCCAAGGTCCCAGGTTCAATCCCGGCTCTGGGTCACTGTCCGTGTGGAATTTGCACAATCTCCCCGTGTTTGTGTGGGTTTCGCCCCCACGACCCAAAATTGTGCAACATTTTTAAATTTAGAGTACCCAATTCATTTGTTTTGCCAATTAAGGGGCAATTTAGCGTGGATTCAATTGGAGGATTATGCTGGGAGCAATTACACCTTCAGTGCTGGCCAATCAAACAGCTGATGATAACAGATTGAGTCTGACACTTAAAGATCAAGGCAAGGAATACTGAAAAAATAACTGTGGCGTTGGACAGGAATAACCTAGTATCGCTGGGGAACAGTCCATTGATTATTCAAATCTCTCAGGAGCTCAGTTACTTGCTTTACAATACATAAATATTGTAAAAGACTGTGCTGTGTGTAATAATGATTGAAGAAAGGTTACATATAAACATACATAGAAAATAGAAGCAGACAGAGGCCATTCGGCCCTTCGAGCTTGCTCCGCCATTCATTATGATCATGGCTGATCATCAAGTTCAATACCCTGATCCCGCCTTCCCCCCATATCACTTTTGCCCAAAAGCTATGTGGTGAATGTAATATAGATGTATATATGTTAATTCACACTGTCTTTGTAAGCGCAGTAGCGCTATCCTACCACTAGGAGAAGACTTTCTTCGAGCATAAACAGCAGAGTAGATTAGTTGAAATGAACAGTTTCAACCCACGCTGAAGGTTTAGTGTAATTCTCTGAAGAGCACCAGTGTAAAACTGACTTCTGTTTCTATTGTAACAGATGGACAAATGCCAATTCTCAATGAGGCCACAGCATCTATGAGTTTCCTTTGCTTTCTGTTCTATAGGGGCTGTCGTTCATTAATTATACTGATTTACTCTTGGGGATCTTGTAACCTGACTTCCAGCTGACGTGAATCATGATGTATGTGGCAGAAAAGTATTGTTTATATAGTAATGTACAATAGAGCAACAGGAGCAATAAGTTGCAGCAATCTGATGACGGACAGACTTGAATTTGCTAATCTGGGTGGTTCCCCTGTGGACCAAGATTTGATTTGGAAATTTATCTTGTACGCACATCTTCAACTGTGCCCAGTGATATCATTTTTTTAAGTGTCATACATTAACCCTCTGTCCACTAAGTTTACCATTATAGATAGGGGCAGCACAGTGGCACAGTGGTTAGCACTGCTGCCTCACGGCGCCGAGGTCCCAGGTTCAATCCTGGCTCTGGGTCACTGTCCGTGTGGAGTTTGCACATTCTCCCCGTGTTTGCGTGGGTTTCGCCCCCACAACCCAAAGATGTGAAGGGTAGGTGTTTTGGCCACGCTAAATTCCCCCTTAATTGGAAAAAATTAATTGGGTACACTTAATTTATTTTTAAAAAAAATAAAGATTGTTATGATCATTATTATTAACAGGGACGGATCCACAGTGTAAAAACCCCGGCCGGGGTGCAGATCGGGGAGGATGAGCCTTCGGGGCGTCGGAGTTTAGTAGTGAATCCCGCCTGTCGGATTCTACACCCATCACCTGGTGTTTCCAGATGTCCCGTTAATATTCCAGGTTTCCAGGGCAGCACGGTGGCCTAGTGGTTAGCACAACCGCCTCACGGCGCTGAGGTCCCAGGTTCGATCCCGGCTCTGGGTCACTGTCCGTGTGGAGTTTGCACATTCTCCCCGTGTCTGTGTGGGTTTCGCCCCCACAACCCAAAAATGTGCAGAGTAGGTGGATTGGCCACGCTAAATTACCCCTTAATTGGAAAAAATAATTGGGTAATCTAAATTTATAAAAAAAAAATAAAAAATATTCCAGGTTTCCAGCATTCGCAGTATTTTTGCTTTGGAGTTTTGAAGTTGCGTCAAATGGACCATTTACCAACTTTAATCTTCAGCCATGGAGTTGACTGGATTGTTTCTGATGATGGCTATCTTACATGTCTGAATTTGTTGATGCGAGCAGTTTTCAACTTCCATGCCTCGTCGTTATGCCAATTTTCTACAATGCCAGTGTGTACAGCAACTGATCCCGCCGCTGCCAGAGTAATGCTAACACCTCTCAGGATAAGGCATACAGGCTGTACATAACGTAATTAACCCATGCACAAAAACAGTCCATTATAAATGTTTTGCACTGCACTGTGAGATCAAGATGCGCTAGAGATTGAAGTATATTGCAGGAGTATGAAAATTACCTGCGAGTGAATTACAAGGCAGTAACGCAACTCATCGGGCAGCACGGTGGCACAGTGGGTTAGCCCTGCTGCCTCACTGATCCCAGGCGCCGAGATCCCAGGTTCGATCCCGGCTCTGGGTCACTGTCCGTGTGGACTTTGCACATTCTCCCCGTGTTTGCGTGGGTTTCGCCCCCACAACCTAAAGATGTGCAAGCTAGGTGGATTGGCCACACTAAATTGCCCCTTAATTGGATGAAACGAATTGGGTACTCTTTTTTAAAATAAATTTAGAGTGCCCAATTTTTTCCAATTAAGGGGCAATTTAGCGTGGCCAATCCACCTATCCTGCACATCTTTTGGGTTGTGGGGGTGAAACCCACGCAAACACGGGGAGAATGTGCAAACTCCACACAGACAGTGACCCAGGGCCGGGATTCGAACCCAGGTCCTCAGCGCCGTAGGCAGCAATGCTAACCACTGTGCCACCGTGTTGCCCTGAATTGGGTACTCTTAAGTTTATTTTTTAAAAGTAATGCAACTAAGAAATCCAGTAAATATGAATTGTCCCCCAAAAAAAAGCAAGCCTCAAGCAGTTAACAGTTCTCACCCAAACCTCAACATGATTTCTAGTTTAAATACAGGGCCGGCTATTTGTTCGGAGTTAGTGCACATACAAGAGCGTGGATTGTTTTCAAAGTGATTTTCTTACAGTGAAGCCTGAGCTCTCCTCTTTGATCTGGGGGGATTATCTGATACAGTTCAGCATTGTTACTAGGATTTCTCAAAAACCTAGAAACAGGTCTTTGAAGTGTTCCTTCAGCCGCACTGTCGGGGACTCCCGTGAGGTTTTCAGCAAGGTAGATTTGGGGATTCTCATTTTCGTTTTTGACTTTGCCCTTCCATCCGTGTCTGAAGAAATCGTTTTGAACATAATATTGGGTTGAGGTGCAGGCGACTAGACTTGTATCACTTACGTGGTAGAAATGCAAAATAGGGGCAGCACGGTGGCACAGTGGTTAGCATTGCTGCCTACGGCGCTGAGGACCCGGGTTCGAATCCCGGCCCTGGGTCACTGTCCGTGAGGAGTTTGCACATTCTCCCCGTGTCTGCGTGGGTTTCACCCCCACAACCCAAAGATGTGCAGGATAGGTGGATCGGCCACGCTAAATTGCCCCTTAATTGGAAAAAATAATTGGGTAATCTAAATTTATTTTAAAAAAAGAAATGCAAAATAATGAATCAGAAGTAGTAGAGGCAAGAATGCACAATACTTTGGTTTAAATGCTTTTTCCATCTCCTATATTGTGCATTAGGAATGTCCAGGCCAGAGTGTTAGTCCTCCGCTACAAACAGAAAATGCTGGACAAACTCATGTCTGGCAGCATCTGTGGAGAAAAACAGTTACCATTCCGATTCCAAATGATACTTCTGAAAGGTCAGAGTCGTACAGGACAGAAAGAGGCCCTTCAGCCCATCACGTCTCTGCCGGCCATCAAGCACCTATCCTCTCTAATCCCATTTTCCAGCACTTCATCCTTAGCCTTGTACGCTGTGGCATTTCAAGTGCTCATCTGAAAGCTTCTTAAAGTCTGGGAGGGTTCCCGCCTCTCCCATCCTTTTAGGCACATCCCAGTCCATCAGGCAAACCCGCCTCCCATCCATTGACTCTGTCTCTGCCTCTCCCGCTGCCTTGGGAAAGCGGGCAGAATAATCAAAGACCACTCCCACCTGGGTTATTCTCTCTTCCAACCTCTTCCACCTGGCAGGAGATACAAAAGTCTGAGAACACGCACTAACAGGTCCAAAAACAGCTTCTTCCCCGCTGTTACCAGACTCCTCAATGGCTCTTTAATGGACTGAAATAATCTTTCCACACATCTTCTCTACTGAGTATGCTCACCCTATGTCTATGTATTTACATTGTGTATTTACCTATATCCTTTTTTTTGAGCACAGTAAGAAGTCTTACAACACCAGGTTAAAGTCCAACAGGTTTGATTCAAACACGAGCTTTCGGAGCGCAGCTCCTTCCTCAGGTGAGGAATCATGGCTTTTTTTTGATGTATGGAATGATCTGTCTGGACTGTACGCAGAACTGTCTGTGTGGAGTCTGCACGTCCTCCCCCTGTGTGCGTGGGTTTCCTCCGGGTGCTCCGGTTTCCTCCCACAGTCCAAAGATGTGCGGGTTAGGTGGATTGGCCATGCTAAATTGCCCGTAGTGTCCTAATAAAAGTAAGGTTAAGGGGGGGGTTGTTGGGTTACGGGCATAGGGTGGATACGTGGGTTTGAGTAGGGTGATCATGGCTCGGCACAACATTGAAGGCCGAAGGGCCTGTTCTGTGCTGTACTGTTCTATGTTCTATGTTCTAATAGATTTTACCTCACACCTCCTCCAAATCTCCGACCCATTACCTTAAATCTATGCCCCCCCCCCCTCCCCCCCCCCCCCCCCCCCCCCCCCCCCCCCCCCCCCCCATCCACGGTTACTGACCTCCCTACTCAGGGGAAAAGTTTCTTCCTATCTACCCTCGCTAAGTCCCTCATACTTTTGGTCATACGGACTCGAAGTAACTCGACAGATTCCCTCCACAGATTCTGCCAGACCTGCTGAGTTCATCCAGAATTTGCTCTTTTGACTGCAGACGTCCAGCATCTGCAGTGTTTTGCTTTTGTTTGACTGCTCTCCCTCCAGCTGGCCCGAGTGAATTATACTGGCAAAATAATCTTCCTGTACACCATTCTGCTCCTTGTAAAAGCTCCGTGAGAAGGCAAGGCCGCATGTCCCTCGTTCCAACTCATTCCCCTAGACAGATAAACTGTGGAGCCACTCCCCCGCCGAATCGTTCAATCCTCCGACATACTATGCATGTCTAAAACCAAATTTTTTGCGCCACATCCTGATTTATCTAGTTTGTTTTCTCGACCCATTTCCGACATGTGATGAACTGTGCTGGGAGCCTTGACCCGTCACCCGCTTTGGCAGCCAAATAACCTCAAATAGCTGTCAGTGAGGTACGTGATGTCAATCTCTAGCATTCAGGCAACTTGTAGTTGTTCGCTGACCCCTGAAGTTCGCTGTAGTTGTTCGCTGACCCCGGACAGGCGCCGGAATGTGGCGACTAGGGGCTTTTCACAGTAACTTCATTGAAGCCTACTCGTGACAATAAGCGATTTTCATTCATTCAAGTAGGAAAAGACATTGTTGGCGGCCAGTATTACTTACGACAATGCACAGAGATGCACAGAATTGATATTCTTTTCTTTTTAAATTTCGAGTACCCAATTCAGTTTTTCCAATTAAGGGGCAATTTAGCATAGCCAATCCACCTACACTGCACATCTTTTTGGGTTGTGGGGGGGCGAAACCCATACAAAGACGGGGTGAATGTGCAAACTCCACACGGACAGTGACCCAGAGCCGGGATCGAACCTGGGACCTCAGCGCCGTGGGGCAGAGTGCTAACCACTGTGCCACCATGCCGCCTTAGGCTTGATATTCTTGACCAGTGCCACTAATGGTGGCTAGTTTGCCAGCATCAGACTTTCTCCCTAACCCACAGGGGTAAATCAAAGATCGCACAGGATTCTAGTCGCATGAATTAGCGGGCCCCAGATTAAGAGAATCGCAGCCCCCCAGCACGGAATCTATTCTTCATTCACATTTAAATGTGGAGTGATGGTGTGCCTGATTTCCCCAATGGGGTGCACTGCTGCCTCTGACTCAGAAGGTGGGGAGTTCATAGCCCCACTCCAGCAATTTGAGCAGATCATCTAAAATGACCCTCCAGTATAGCGCTGAGAGAATGTTGCACTGTCAGAAGTGCCCTATTTTGGATGAGATATTAAACCAAGGCCGAAGCTGAACATTAAAAGGTGCCATGTCACGAGAAACAGGGGACTACTTCCTCATGTCTTGGCCTATATTTATTGCTCAACCAACACCACTAAAAATAGACTATCTGATCGTTATTCTAATCGGAGGTCTTGTGGCGCAGTGGTAGAGTCTCTATCTCTGGCTCAGAAGCTGCAGGTTCAAGTCTGACTTCAAGAACTGATGGAAAGTATGTACATGTGGTCAAAAGAGATTGATTCCCCGCCTGTGGGGCCTAACAATATCCCTGATGAAGGGCAGCACGTTGGCGCAGGGCGTTAGTCCTGCAGTCTCATGGCGCTGAGGTCCCAGGTTCGATCCCGGCTCTGGGTCACTGTCCGTGTGGAGTTTGCACATTCTCCCCGTGTTTGCGTGGGTTTCGCCCCCACACCCCAAAGATGTGCAGGCTAGGTGGATTGGCCACGCTAAATTGTCCCTTAATTGGAAAAAATTAATTGGGTACTCTAAATTTTTTTTAGAAACAATATCCCTGATGCAAGGCAGATGGTAAGAGTGGGAGAGATTCCTGATCGGCCACACTGCAGAATGGCAAGCCACTGCAATACTTTGCCAAACATCATCATGGACCAATCCAAAGGCGTCCATGGTCACCAAAGCCCTCCTCGGGTATGGTACCTGAACGAGGAGAGGATTGCTACAACATTGCCACTTTCGGGAGTCCGTTCTGCACAAATTGGCTGCGGAATCTCCTCCAGTCCTACACTTCTAAAAGTACTTGACCGGCTGTATAGTTCCAGAGGTCAGACAAGGCACAGTAGAAGAGCAAGTCATTCTTTCTCTCTAATTTCCATTGAACAGTGCCGGGGGCACGTCCACAGTTTTATATGGTACCAGATTGCTGAAAGAATTGCACACGACTCCCTCATCTTTCTCAATAAAAGTTGCAATACGTGTCACCCTGGATAAATCAAAAGTCACAGAATTGTATTTCTGGATAATTGAAATTTTTAGTGCAAATAAAAAACAGAAAGGCAGGCTGCCGAAACTCTGGAGCAGACTGTTCCCCTTAAATAATAATTTGATTTGTTCAACTCTAGTTATAATGTCCCTGTGTTATGAAACACTGCAGCCTTTCATGGAATAGAACCATAGCCCTGTTGATCTCATCTCCCCTCTGGTTCTTTTGCCAATTATCTTAAAACTTTTAATGACTGGGGGCAGCACGGTGGCGCAGTGGTTAGCACTGCTGCCTTACGGCACCGAGGTCCCGGGTTCGATCCCGGCTCCGGGTCACTGTCCATGTGGAGTTTGCGCATTCTCCCTGTGTCTGCATGTGTCTCACCCCCACAACCCAAAGATGTGCAGGGTAGGTGGATTGGCCATGCTAAATTGCCCCTTCACTGGAAGAAAAGAATTGGATAGTCTAAATTTAGATTAAAAAAAGAAGGAAAAAAAATGTTAATGACTGAAATTATCCAAGAAAGTTAATACGACAATCATCTGACTTCTTCCAAAGCCTTTGAGCTGTTTAATTCCCTTCCTGGATGATAATTCCAGTGCCGGTGATCCAGTTGCCTCCAATGCTGCTGTAGGTAGCCGCTGCATTTGTACAGTGCCTGGAGCTGACCGATAGCTCGCCCATCCACCCATGGGTAAGGAGATGGCTAAAGGTGATTTATCTCCCAATCAGAATATTCGGGACTTGCAGAACAAGACCCAATGCAAATTGGGAAATTCATGACAGATCAGCATTGCTGCTGTAAAGGACAGACGGCTGGCAGTTCTCGCACAGAAACATTGCCACACGTCAATGTTATTTACAGATTCTTGGCAACATTCCCTTGGGCTCTGCTGATGGGACATGTGCAGCTGAGGCTGCAACGTGCGGCCTGGAGTCTGGAGCAAAATTTAATATTTGCAGGGTAAAAAATTTGCACGCATTACGTGTGAAGAGCAACGGACTGGGACTAATTAATTGCCAGTCACCACAGACAGAGGCCTCCTTCTCTACAGTTATTATTCCATCTGATAAACGTCACCATTTTTACAACTTAAAAGGGGAATTTCTTGCCCCAGACCAAAAAAAAAAACGTTTACTTGGGTCAACCATATCAATTATGTTTCGCCCCACAACCCAAGGATGTGCACGATACGTAGATTGGCCACGCTAAATTGACCCTTAATTGGAAAAAGTGAATTGGGTTCTCTAAATATTATACTCTTTATAATAATAATAATAATCTTCATTATTGTCACAAGTAGGCTTACATTAACACTGCAATGAAGTTACTGTGAAAATCCCCTAGTCGCCACACTCCGGAGCCTGTTCGAGTACACTGAGGGAGAATTCAGAATGTCCAAATTACCTAACAGAGCGTCTTTCGGGACTTAGGGAGGAAACCGGAGCACCCGGAGGAAATCCACGCAGACACGGGGAGAACAGGCAGACTCCGCACAGACATTGACCCAAGCAAGGAATCGAACCTGGGACCCTGGCGCTGTGACACAACAGTGCTAACCACTGTGCTACCATGCACCTTGTAATGGTAATGAGATGTACTTTAGTGATCACTACTTTCTCCCTCAAGGGATTCGTTATCTTGGTGTTTGGATTACAAGAGAATGACACACTTACAGAGATCCCTGGGCGGGGTTCTCTCAGCCCGGGGACGGGCCGGAGAATCTCCGCAAACGGCGCGAATCGCGCCACGCCACCCCCATGCCGGCACGCGATTCTCCGCAGGGCAGAGAATCAGCACCATTGGCGCCCAATTCACGCAAGGATCAGCAGCTGGAGCGGCGTGGGTCACTCCAGTCCCGTGCTGGCCCCCTGTAGGGGTCAGAATCGCTGATCCTGAGGCCATGTTGATGCCGCCGAGAAACGCGACGGCGTTTCCGACGGCGTCAACACTTAGCCTCAGGATCGGAGAATCCCGCCCACTATCCCTCAACTTTCAGTATCTCGGGACTTAGGGAGGACCCACGTAAACATAATTGATATGGTTGACCCAAGTAAACGTTTTTTGTTTTTTTTTGGTCTGGGGCAAGAAATTCCCCTTTTAAGTTGTAAAAATGGTGACGTTTATCAGATGGAATAATAACTGCAGAGTAAGGAGGCCTCAGAGTCATTATGTCTGTGGTGACTGGCAATTAATTAGTCCCAGTCCGTTGCTCTTCACACGGCAGCAGTAGGGAGCACAGTGGCGCAGTGGGTTAGCCCTGTTGCCTCACGGCGCCGAGGTCCCAGGTTCGATCCCGGCTCTGGGCCACTGACCGTGTGGAGTTTCCACATTCTCCCCGTGTCTGCGTGGGTTTCACCCCCACAACCCAAAAATGTGCAGATTAGACGGATTGGGCACGCTAAATTGCCCCTTAATTGGAAAAAATGAATTGGGTACTCTAAATTTTAAAAAGAACAGACATGGGGCTGGGGGTGTTGGGATGGGGGGGTGGGGGACATGAGAAGGATGTTGTGTCGGGCGGGGGTATCCCGTGTCGGTGGGGTATACTGTGGGGGATGGGGTGCTACGTTTTGGGGGGGGAATCTGAGGAAGAGGTTCTAGGGGTGTTTGTACCATGCAGGCTCAGTGTGGGTGTTTAAAATAGTTACCCTGGAGTTAAAAGTGCTTTTCATCCTCCGACCTTTTCGGAGTAACCACCTGGGTAAAACTGACAGAACAATCAGCAGCTTTGTCCGATGGTTCCTAGCCCAGTGCAATTGTCCCGAGGAAGTTAGCACTTCTGGACAGTTACCCGACAACTTCGGAGGTGGATTCCCCGGTGAGACTTTGGGATATGTCCAGGTCCTACGCCAGGAGGTTACGGAGTTAACTCTCTCCCATACAGATACAGAGTGCTTTGAGCATTTTGGATTTCCAGCTTTTGTGAAAGTGTCGCTCCTGTTGCTGCTTACAGACCAGGTTTTGTGTTCCCAACATGTCCCATACCGTCTTCTCATCATCCATCTGTGGGCCAGATGGCACCAGACTGTACACAGGGCCCTCAGTTAATAGGTGTCCACCCCATCGCCCAAAGACACCTACATTATTCTCGAAACAACTTGACGAAGCAATGCCGCACTCAGTTTAAAAATGAATGAAATTGTGCATTTGTTAATCCTGGAAACTAAAAAATAAACTTTTTTTTTTAAAGACCAAGTTCTCCTTACCGTAAACACGTGGATGTTTCCCCGGTGGCTCTTGTACACTGATACTCCAAGGTGACCACATGATTCTCAGCACATGCTTCACTAATGAAAACAACATTGAAACATTAGGCAATACACAGGGACTGTCAGAGGAATCACATTCAGCATTCGCACGCATTGTGGTTTCAGTGTGAGCCAATTGTTTTAGTGGACCTATTTTCTGAGGCGCCCTAGGGCATTTAAGTGTCTCAAAAGGGGGGCAATATAAACACAACTTTGTTGTTGTTGTTGGGACAAATTGACACTTAATGATCGAGGAGAAATAAAAGGCAACACTTTGTTGTTTTGCAGAAGGTGACAAGCTCACTAAGTGCGGAGCCAGAACAAGGACTTGTGCACAGGGGGGAATGTCTCATTCTAGAAACCCTGGGAATCTGACACCGAGCTTTGGTGAGCTGGGTTTTATAGGGTTGTATAAAAAAGGGAGCTTCGCACGTAATAATATTTATTAGTGTCACACGTAGGCTTACATTGACACTGCAATGAAGTTACTGGGAAAAGCCCCTAGTCGCTACACTCCGGCGCCTGTTCAGGTACACAGAGGAAGAATTCAGAATGTCCAATTCACCTAACAAACACGTCTTTCAGGACTTGTGGGAGGAAACCGGAGCACCCGGAGGAAATCCTCGCAGACAAGGGGAGAACATGCAGACTCCGCACAGACAGTGACCCAAGCCGGGAATCGAACCTGGGACCCTGGAGCTGTGAAGCAGTAGTGCCAACCACTGTGCTACCGTGCCACCATCCTTTGGGGAAGAGTGAAGCTGTTTCCCCTGTGCTTCCCCTTATGGGCAGCACGGTAGCATTGTAGATAGCACAATCGCTTCACAGCTCCAGGGTCCCAGATTCGATTCGGGCTTGGGTCACTGTCTGTGCGGAGTCTGCACATCCTCCCCGTGTCTGCGTGGGTTTCCTCCGGGTGCTCCGGTTTCCTCCCACAGTCTAAAGATGTGCAGGTTAGGTGGATTGGCCATGATAAATTGTCCTTCGTGTCCAAAATTTGCCCTTAGTGTTGGGTGGGGTTACTGGGTTATGGGGATAGGGTGGAGGTGTTAACCTTGGGTAGGGTGCTCTTTCCAGGAGCTGGAGCAGACTCGATGGGCCGAATGGCCTCCTTCTGCACTGTAAATTCTATGAGCTGGTTTAGCTCACCAGGCTAAATCGCTGGCTTTTAAAGCAGACCAAGCAGGCTAGCAGCACGGTTCGATTCCTGTACCAGCCTCCGCGGATAGGTGCCGGAATGGGGCAACTCGGGGCTTTTCACAGTAACTTCATTGAAGCCTACTCCTGACAATAAGCGATTTTCATTTCAAATGGAGGGGGCGGGAATGGTGCAAAAACACTGCTCTCCACACCTGAGCACAGGCAGCTCTGTGCCTCTCGAGTGAGGGTCAGTACAGGACGAGGGCTGGGAAGCCCTCACAGGGAACTGACCCCTGTCTCCAGGGATGATTGTAGACAGTGAACATTTCAGGGGAAACGTACAGCAAAGTTCCCCCATCGAATCCTCAGCTCCTGTGAGCGCCCGGGCCGCGCTTTGAAGTGTTACCGACCTTGAGAATGTAACAAATAATGCAACATTTCAGCCCCAAAACAACACACATCCGCCAGCCCCCTCCCGGTTGCTACAATCGCGTTTTAACTTATCCCTGCTGCTCAGGGCTCCCCACACCCTTCAATTCATTGAGCCTTACCTTTCCTGACCTGCTTTAGGGGCAGGCGAGGGGCAAGTTGAGGACAGCAGCGTGAGGGACAGAATCACTATCCCAGTCTCTCCAAAATTCAACATGTCTTGTTCCAAATTCCAAAGAAGCAGAGGCGACTCTCTCTCCAGCCCAAATCCCTGGCTTGCTGTGGAATTCCTTTCCGGAGAGCTTTTTGTTTCTTCCTTGTTAGAGGGGAGAGGGGGAGCTGGGTGTTTGTGACCCAGGCAAGCCTCACCTCCCTCACTCTCTCACACACAAGACAGGACAACGTGGAAGCAGTGACTGACCAGGAGGAGGAGGAGGAGGAGGAAGGGGGGTGGATTTGGCTTGGAACCTTGCCTCAGTGTCCCACAGACAGGGAACACAGACAGGAGCCGTCTTCACTGAATTCACGCAAGCCCCGCTCCCCCTGCACCTGGATCGAATCGAATTCCTTGGCACAGAACGATCCCACTCACTCCCCGATAACATCAGAGGTAGTCTGAAGCTGGGTTGGTTTGGGAGGGAGTTGAATCCAACCCAGAACAGAATTCTGAAGGAATCTAATCCACTTTCACCCCCCACCCCCCGCCAGAGGAGGGTACCTGGAAAGTGGGCTTTGATCAATTTCCCTCCTGCAGTGAATCATGTCAATGAGGGAAATCCAGCAGCCACTAACCAGGTGGGGATTTGCTGGACTTTTTCCCATTCTCCTCCCTGGAGGGGGGGGGGGGGGGTCTGTGCATAGCCGGGGGCAGCACGGTAACATTATGGATAGCACAATCGCTTCACAGCTCCAGGGTCCCAGGTTCGATTCCGGCTTGGGTCACTGTCTGTGCGGAGTCTGCACATCCTCCCTGTGTCTTCGTGGGTTTCCTTCGGGTGCTCCGATTTCCTCCCACAGTCCAAAGATGTGCAGGTTAGGTGGATTGGCCATGATAAATTGCCCTTAGTGTCCAAAATTTGCCCTTAGTGTTGGGTGGGGTTACTGGGTTATGCGGATAGGGTGGAGGTGTTAACCTTGGGGAGGGTGCACTTTCCAGGAGCCGGTGCAGACTCGATGGGCCGAATGGCCTCCTTCTGCACTGTAAATTCTATGTAAACCCTCACAAACCCTCCCTCCCCAGGACCCCCAAACACAACGCCCTCCCTGCAAATCTGTAACCCTGGCTAACAAACCCCCACCCCCAACACACACACATTCTCCTCCCACACACTCACTCTCCTTCCACACCCTCTCACACACACACACTCCTCCCACACCATCACACACACTCTCCTCCCACACCCTCACACACACTCCTCCCACAGCCTCACACACACATTCTCCTCCCACACCCTCACACACACACTCTCCTCCCACACCCTCACACACACTCTCTCCCACACCCTCACACACACACACATGCATCCCACACCCTCACACACACACACTCTCCTCCCACACCCTCACACACACACACTCATCCCACACCCTCACACACACACTCTCCTCCCACACACATTCTCCTCCCACACACTCTCTCCCACACCCTCACACACATACACACTTCTCCCACACCCTCACACACACACTCTTCCCACACCCTCACACACACACACACACTCTTCCCACACCCTCACACACACACTCTCCTCCCACACCCTCACACAAACACACACACTCCTCCCACACCCTCACTCACACACACACTCCTCCCACACCCTCACACACACTCTCTCCCACACCCTCACCCACATACACACTCCTCCCACACCCTCACACATTCCTCCCACACTCTCACACACACTCCTCCCACACCCACACACACACACACACTCCTCCCACACCCTCACACACATACACACTCCTCCTACACCCACACACACAGACACACACTCCTCCCACACCCTCACACACACACACTCCTCCCACACCCTCACACACACACTCTCCCACACCCTCACACACACACACTCCTTCCACACCCTCACATACTCTCTCCCACACCCTCACACACACTCTCTCCCACACCCTCACACACACATTCTCCTCCCACACCCTCACACACACATTCTCCTCCCACACCCTCACACACTCCTCCCACACCCTCACACACACACTCTCCCCCCACACCCTCACACACACTCTCCTCCCACACCCTCACACACACTCTTCCCACACCCTCACACACACTCTCTTCCCACACACACACTCTCCCCCACACCCTCACACACACACTCTCCTCCCACACACTCACACACACTCTTCCCACACCCTCACACACACTCTCTTCCCACACACACACTCTCCCCCACACCCTCACACACACACTCTCCTCCCACACACACACTCTCCCCCACACCCTCACACACACACTCTCCTCGCACATCCTCACACACACACACACTCTCCTCCCACACCCTCACACACTCTCCTCCCACACCCTCACACACTCCTCCCACGCCCTCACACAGACACTCCCCCACACCCTCACACACACTCTCCTCCCACACACAAACACACACTCTTCCCACACCCTCACACACACATTCTCCTCCCACACCCTCACACACACTCCTCCCACACCCTCACACACACACTCTCCCCCCACACCCTCACACACACTCTCCTCCCACACCCTCACACACACTCTTCCCACACCCTCACACACACTCTCTTCCCACACACACACTCTCCCCCACACCCTCACACACACTCTCCTCCCACACCCTCACACACACTCTCTTCCCACACACACACTCTCCCCCACACCCTCACACACACACTCTCCTCCCACACACACACTCTCCCCCACACCCTCACACACACACTCTCCTCGCACATCCTCACACACACACACACTCTCCTCCCACACCCTCACACACTCTCCTCCCACACCCTCACACACTCTCCCACACCCTCACACAGACACTCCCCCACACCCTCACACACACTCTCCTCCCACACACAAACACACACTCTTCCCACACCCTCACACACACTCTCTTCCCACACACACACTCTCCCCCACACCCTCACACACACACTCTCCTCCCACACACATACTCTCCCCCACACCCTCACACACACTCTCCTCCCATGCCCTTACACACACACACACTCTCCTCCCACACCCTCACACACTCTCCTCCCACACCCTCACACACTCCTCCCCCACCCTCACACACACTCTCCCCCACACCCTCACACACACACTCTCCTCCCACACACACACTCTCCCCCACACCCTCACACACACTCTTCCCACACCCTGACACACACACTCTCCTCCCACACACACTCGCACATCCTCACACACACACACACTCTCCCCCACACCCTCACACACACTCTCCCCCACACCCTCACACACACACTCTCCTCCCACACACACACTCTCCCCCACACCCTCACACACACTCTTCCCACACCCTCACACACACACTCTCCTCCCACACACACACTCTCCCCCACACCCTCACACACACATTCTCCTCCCACACCCTCACACACACACACACACACTCCTCCCACACCCTCACAGACACTCCCCCACACCCTCACACACACTCTCCACCCACACACAAACACACACTCTTCCCACACCCTCACACACACTCTCTTCCCACACACACACTCTCCCCCACACCCTCACACACACACTCTCCTCCCACACACATACTCTCCCCCACACCCTCACACACACACTCTCCTCCCACACCCTTACACACACACACACTCTCCTCCCACACCCTCACACACTCTCCTCCCACACCCTCACACACACACACTCCTTCCACACCCTCACATACTCTCTCCCACACCCTCACACACACTCTCTCCCACATCCTCACACACACATTCTCCTCCCACACCCTCACACACACATTCTCCTCCCACACCCTCACATACACTCCTCCCACACCCTCACACACACACTCTCCCCCCACACCCTCACACACACTCTCCTCCCACACCCTCACACACACTCTTCCCACACCCTCACACACACTCTCTTCCCACACACACACTCTCCCCCACACCCTCACACACACTCTCCTCCCACACCCTCACACACACTCTTCCCACACCCTCACACACACACTCTCCTCCCACACCCTCACACACACTCTTCCCACACCCTCACACACACTCTCTTCCCACACACACACTCTCCTCCCACACCCTCACACACTCCTCCCACACCCTCACACAGACACTCCCCCACACCCTCACACACACTCTCCTCCCACACACAAACACACACTCTTCCCACACCCTCACACACACTCTCCTCCCACACACATACTCTCCCCCACACCCTCACACACACACTCTCCTCCCACACCCTCACACACTCTCCTCCCACACCCTCACACACTCCTCCCACACCCTCACACACACTCTCCCCCACACCCTCACACACACACTCTCCTCCCACACACACACTCTCCCCCACACCCTCACACACACTCTTCCCACACCCTGACACACACACTCTCCTCCCACACACACTCTCCCCCACACCCTCACACACACACTCTCCTCCCACACACACACTCTCCCCCACACCCTCACACACACACTCTCCTCGCACATCCTCACACACACACACACTCTCCCCCACACCCTCACACACACTCTCCCCCCACACCCTCACACACACACTCTCCTCCCACACACACACTCTCCCCCACACCCTCACACACACTCTTCCCACACCCTGACACACACACTCTCCTCCCACACACACTCTCCCCCACACCCTCACACACACTCTTCCCACACCCTCACACACACACTCTCCTCCCACACACACACTCTCCCCCACACCCTCACACACACATTCTCCTCCCCACACCCTCACACACACACACACACTCCTCCCACACCCTCACAGACACTCCCCCCACCCTCACACACACTCTCCTCCCACACCCTCACACACACTCTTCCCACACCCTCACACACACTCTCTTCCCACACACACACTCTCCCCCCACACCCTCACACACACACTCTCCTCCACACACAATTCTCCCCACACCCTCACACACACACTCTCCTCCCACACCCTCACACACTCTCCTCCCACACCCTCACACACTCCTCCCACACCCTCACACACACTCTCTCCCCCACACCCTCCCACACACTCTTCCCACACCCTGACACACACACTCTCCTCCCACACACACTCCCCCACACCCTCACACACACTCTCCTCCCACACACACACTCTCCCCCACACCCTCACACACACTCTTCCACACCCTCACACACACACTCTCCTCCCACACCCTCACACACACACACACACTCCTCCCACACCCTCACACACACACTCTTCGCACACCCTCACACACACTCTCTCCCACACCCTCACACACACACTCTCCTCCCACACCCTCACACACACTCTCCCCCACACCCTCACACACACACTCTCCTCCCACACCCTCACACACACACTCTCCTCCCACACACACACTCTCCCCCACACCCTCACACACACACTCTCCTCCCACACCCTCACACACACTCTCCTCCCACACACACACACTCTCCTCCCACACCCTCACAAACACACTCTCCTCCCACACGCACACTCTCCTCCCACACCCTCACACACACTCTCCCCCACACCCTCACACACACTCTCCCCCACACCCTCACACACACTCTTCCCACACCTCACACACACTCTCCTCCCACACCCTCACACACACACTCTTCCCACACCCTCACACACACACTCTCCTCCCACACCCTCACACACACACTCTCCTCCCACACACACACACTCTCCCCCACACTCTCACACACACACTCTCCCCCACACCTTCACACACGCTCTTCCCACACCCTCACACACACACTCTCCTCCCACACCCTCACACACACACTCTCCTCCCACACACACACTCTCCCCCACACCCTCACACACACCCTCCTCCCACACCCTCACACACTCCTCCCACACCCTCACACACACTCTCCCCCACACCCTCACACACACACCCTCCTCCCACACACACACTTTTCCCCCACACCCTCACACACACCCTCCTCCCACACCCTCACACACTCCTCCCACACCCTCACACACACACTCTCCCCCCGCACCCTCTCACACCCTCACGGGGGGGGGGGGGGGGGGGGTGGGGGGGGGTGGGCGGCGGGGGGGGGGGGGGGGGGGTGCGGGGGGGAGGGTCCTGGTGGGGGGGGGGGGAGGGTGGTGGCTGTGGGTATGGTGCTGGGCCTACCACAGACCTTTGAGCCAGGAGCAGGTGGCAAGGGAAAACAATGCTCCACAAAATAGGCCACAGAAAATTGAATGGGGGTGAGGGGCCAATTCAGGTGTAAGAATGCTTCCAACCCAAATCCCAATCCTCTTTGGGAGTCAGTCTTCGACTCAACACTGCAGGAAATGATAATAATAATCTTTATTAGTGTCACAAGTAAATGAAATGAAATGAAAACCGCTTACTGTCACAAGTAGGCTTCAAAAGAAGTTACTGTGAAAAGCCCCTAGTCGCCACATTCCGGCGCCTGTTCGGGGAGGCTGGTACGGGAATTGAACCGTGCTGCTGGGCTGCCTTGGTCTGCTTTAAAAGCCAGCAATTTAGCCCTGTGCTAAACAGCCCCTAAGTAAGCTTATATTAACACTGCAGTGAAGTTACTGTGAAAATCCCCTAGTCGCCACATTCCGGTGCCTGTTCGGGTACACAGGGAGAATTCAGAATGTCCCAATTCACCTAACAAACGTTTCTTTCGGGACTTGTGGGAGGAAACCAGAGCAAACCCACGCAGACACGGGGAGAACGTGCAGACTCCGCACAGACAGTGACCCAAGCCGGGAATCAAACCCGGGTCCCTGACGCTGTGAAGCAACAGTGCTACTCACTGTGCTACCGTGACTCCAATGAAATGTGGAGCTGTGCTCAAAGCCTGCTTGCCAGGGCTTGGGAGGTCCATTCAATGTCCCGGGCACGTTATCAGCTTCTGCAAAATTGCTTAATCCGTTTAAAAAAGTGGATCGCCTCCGAAATAATTACTTCTTGCAGTCCAGGAGTAGAGCTCAGTGCACGACCTACGAATGCAGGATTCTTAAGAATTTCATTAAGCGCCAAGGGCTAAGGCTGTGGCAGCGGGAATTAGAATGGTGGGTGGGGAGACTTTCATGTGACTTTGAAGATGGACAGTGCAAATCGCAATCTGCAAGGTTTGGCAAAAATTGGCGTTGAAAGCCCATCAATTGGAAACAACACCAAGCTGTTGATTGTGATCTGCATTTGAAAGGATTGATAACAGCCGTGATGAAATGACTTTCAGAGCATAACCTCAGCAGAAAGATAAAACGTTTAACACCTGTAACATAATCCCTCGACATTGAAAAGTCCAGAACAATGGAGATTGGGATAAAACTTCAGCAGACGTTCCCAATGAAACTGCACAGTGTAATATGCTGGCTTGACAGTGGACCACACACACACACACATAGCAAGTGGAATCAGAACCCTCTCAGAGCAGGCAGCTGGGTAATTCATTATTAACTGCAATCTTTGTCAGCCAGGACACAGCTTGAGAACTTGAATTCAGCAACAATGTGCATTTATATAGCGCCATCAGTGGGGCACAATTCCCCAAGGTGCTTCGCAGGAACATTATCAAACATAGTTTGGTGCTGAGATATATGAGTAGCGATTATGACCAGAGAGAATCTAACCATCTGTTGGCATGCAAAGGCATTACCATCACTGAATCCTCCACCATCAACATCCTAGAGGATACTATTGACCAGAAACAGAACTGGACTAGACGTGTATATACTATGGCTACGAAAGCAGGTCAGAAGCTGGGAATCCTGCAGTGTGTAACTCACCTCCTGACTCGTCAAAGCCTGTCCTCTACCTACAAGACGCAAGTCAGGAGTGTGATGGAATACTCTCCACTTGCCTGGATGAGTGCAGCTCCAACAACACTCAAGAAGCTCAACACCATCCAGGACAAAGCAGCCCGTTTGATTGGCACCCCTTCCGCAAATATTCAAACCCTCCACCATTGACGTACAGTCGATGTGTACCATCTACAAGATGCACTGTACTAACTCACCAAGGTTCCTCCAACAGCACCTTCCAAACCCATAAGCCCTACCACCCAGAAGGAAAAGGGCAGAAAGTAATTGGAACACTCCCACTTGCAAATTCCCTTCCTAGACGCTCACCACCTTGACTTGGAAATACATTGCCGTTCCTTCATTGTCGCTGGGTCAAAATCCCGGAAATCCCTCCCTTGCAGCTCCATGGATGTACCTACACCATGCGGACTGCAGCGTTTCAAGAAGGCGGCTCGCCCTCCCCCACCCTCACAAGGGCAACTGTGGATGGGCAATGATGCCCGCATCCCAGGAAAGTACAAATAAAACACTCGGGCAACCTACAGCTGGCACCTCAGAGCACTAGAGAAATACCACCACTGAAGACCCCTTTGCCAGGTCCCCCAAATGTGGTGGCAAGAAAGGCAGTGCCGCAGTAGCGTCATCTCCCAGACCAATAGGCATTGAGACGCTAATTACTGAAAACCGGCTCCCCTGGGCAGGACAAGCCGTTCGGAAAACTGAACCAGATTCCCAAAGCAATTGCTCCATTGGGAATAAAATTCTGGATGAATCAGCAGATGTGGCAGCACCAGCGGAGAAACACGTGAGCCCACCAGGCTCAGAGTTCTGTCGAAGAGTCGCATTGGACGTGAAATGTTGAGTCTGTTCCTCTCTCCCCAAACGCTGGCCAACTTGTCGGGTTTTCCCAGCATTTTCTGTTTTTATTTCAGATTTCCAGCCTCCGCGGCACTTTGCTCTGTTTGGAACTTGGCAGCGGCGGGAGATTCCCAGGAGGACAGCGGGAGCGCTTTAGTGGCGTCCTCAAAGCATGGCTGAGGAGATCAGACATCCCAGCTGACTGACAGGAGCCTGTGGCTGACGCAAACAGAGTAGATTCATTCGGGAAGGGAACAAACGCACGGAGAGACTTCGCCAGGAAGCGAAGTCAAGGCCTTGTGGAGACCGCGCACGCCTCCAAATACCCTCAGGTGCCTGAACCTTCAAGCACCATGGGCGCGATTCTCCCAAAACGGGAGAAATCGTAAAGCTGGCGTAAACCAGCTGGCGTAAACCGATTCTGGTCCCCGGTCGGGGCTAGCAGCCCGACGCCGTAGGCTCCGGCATGACGGGCTTAACGAATATCGTTAAGCCCGCTTGCCGGAGTTAGCGCCGGCTGACGCGTCATATGACGTCAGCCGCGCATGCGCGGATTGGAAGACTCCAACCCGCGCATGCGCGGATGACGTCATCGCGTATTTGCGCGAAACCCGCGCATGCGCGGGCCGGGTTGCCCCTCAGCCGCCCCGCGAATGCGGGGCGGCGGAAGGAGAAAGAGTGCGCGGGCATCGGGCCCGCTGCCCGCGATCGGTGCCCACCGATCGCCGGCCCATGGCACCCTTGGCACGGCCGTGGTACTGCCGTGCCAATCGGTGCCATGGTTATGAAAAGCGAGTTTGTGACACCGTTTTTACGAACGGCCAGACCAGGTGTGTTTGCCGTTCGTAAAAACGGCGTAAAGGGCTGGGTCTTTGGCCCATCGAACAGCTGTGAATCGCTGCCGGCTGTAAAAAAACGGCGGCAGCGATTCGGGTCGGGAGTTGGGCGGGGGGTGGGGGAGAATAGCGGGAGGGCGGGAAAAATGTCGGGAAGGCCCTCCCGCTATTCTCCGACCCGTCGTGGGGGTCGGAGAATTTCGCCCCATGTGTCACACAGATTCTACAGATCATTGGATTCATCAGCCTTCCCAGATCCCACTGAGCTCGAGGGGAAACAAGCCATCCTTGATCTGAGGGGCTGGCTAACGAGAGGATGGGAGCGGCCCGAATCAGGAATTAACCAATTCAAGTTCCCCATTGTACTTGAGCAGATATTCCAGCCTCACACCTACACCTAAACTCAGTTATTCCAGCCAATGCAGTGCTGAGGGAGTGCTGTCCTGTCGGACGTGCAGTCTTTCAGATGAAACGTTAAACTGGAACTATCTGTCAGCTCAAGGGGATGTTGAAGATGCTATGGCCCACTGTCTGGTGAAGAACAATCGAGTTTCTCTTATGTCCTGTTCGACATTTCCTCATTTCGCCTAAAGTAGATTGTTCATACCCTTGCTTGTGGGGCCTTGCGTGTGCAGATTGACTGTCGGAAGTGCCGACGGAGCGTTAGCAATAGCTGCTTATAAAGTGCTTCGGGACACCCCTCGAAGGCTTGTTAAAGCACTATACGTGTCATGTAACAGCATGTGTCATAAAAGCAAGACCTTCGCATTCAATAGTGGAGAATAGTCTTGGAGGATTATACCAGCTGTACATAGCTGAACGGGAACGTCATAGTATCATCAGAAAAAGGAAGACTTTCATTTATACCGCACTTCTGACCATCACTGGACAGCTCAAAGCACCTTATCGCCAATGAAGTGCTTTTGCAAGTCTTGTCAGTACATAGAACATAGAACGATACAGCGCAGTACAGGCCCTTTGACCCTCGATGTTGCACCGACATGGAAAAAATCTAAAGGTCATCTAACCTACACTATGCCCTTACCATCCATATGCTTATCCAATAAATTTTTAAATGCCCTCAATGTTGGCGAGTTCACTACTGTTGCAGGTAGGGCATTCCACGGCCTCACCACTCTTTGCGTTAAAAAAAAATCTTGTAATGTCGGAAGAGCAGCAGCCAATTTGTGCACAGCAAACTCCCACAAACAACAATGTGATGATGGACAGGTAATCTGTTCTTGCCATGTCGATTGAGGGATCAATATTGACCTGGTCCCCTGCTCTTATTCAAAATAGTGCCATGGGACCGCTTGCATCTACACGAGCAGGCAGATTTGGTGGAATGCCTCATCAGGAAGATGGCGCCGTTGACAGCGCAGCACTCCCTCTGTACAGCACCGGAGTGTCAGCCAAGATAGTTGTGCTGGAGTGGGACTTGAGCCTGCATCTTGGTGACTATGTTCTCTGGGGCATAAATTCAAATTTTCTTTTGACCAAAAGTTTCCGATTTGTATATTGAGAGATGTGAATGGATGCCAGACATTGTGGGGTACACGTGGGGGCCAGATCAGAGAGAGAGGGAGAGACCAGAGTTGGATGAGCTGAATCAGTAGTTAGGTAGATATTATGCAATTCTTGCTCTCACATGCAGCTGTCCACAGAATCCTTACAGTGCAGAAGTGGATCATCATGTGTGCATCGACTTTCCGAAAGAACACTCTACCTCGGCCCACTGCCCCCATCCTATCCCCATAGCCCCACCTCATCTCCTCAACTGAGGGGCCATTTGGGCAGCACGGTGGCGCAGTGGGTTAGCCCAGCTGCAGGGTAGGTGGATTGGCCACGCTAAATTGCCCCTTAATCGAAAAAAATGAATTGGGTATTCCAAATGTATTTTTTAAAAACTGAGGGGCCATTTGACACGGCCAATCCACCTAACCCGCACATCTTTGGGAGGAAACTGGAGCACCCGGAGGAAACCCACACAGACACGGGGAGAACGTGCAGACTCCGCACAGACAGTGACCCAAGCCGGGAATTGAACCTGCGTTGTGAAGCATGGGGCTCACCCTTCTTCAATCTTCCAACAAATCTCCTTTTGGCGATTTGCAGAGTGGCGCTGTAGTTTTGGTGCACTGTGAAATACCATAGTTGGACAGTGAACTTGCCTGATCATCGCACAATGATATTCAAATTTTCTATATTGATCAAGTTGCACTCTGAGGTGCTGCAACACAGTTGTGATACGTGCAATATTCACCGTATACATTCGGTGTGAGTCATACAGTAGAGGGGTTCTGTACAATTCCCCCCCCCCACCGTTCGCTATGGCTGAAAGGTCTTCGTCAGCAGGACACGTCAGCGATGGCTACCCCAAGCTTTAGTGCATCCCTCAGCACTTGGATCTGGGGATCTGGGCTTTGGAATGTGCCAGCCTGCAGCACTGGGTTGCGGATAACCCCTTGCACCGGAAGACCAACACCTTTCGGCAGGTCAAAGAGCATCTTTCACCACGTTGATGCTCCTAGAGCAGCAGCTGACGTTTGTCTGACGCGCGGCCCTGGGAACAGCCCGTAGAACACAGAGTCCAGCGACACGGGGCTGCCTCAGGATGAACCTCGGCAAAACAGTCACTTCATCTCTGTCCAGATCCTCTTTCAGGAGTAAGTGAGTTACTCACAATGATTGATGACGAGTTCACCTTCTCCGTTAAGAGAACAACAGTCACTGGCAGCGAGTTATACGGCAGTAGCTCATTCCTAATGTTGCTCTGACATATGTAGACCACTTGGGCTTTGCTCTTCCAGTTTTACAATGTTGTCAGAATCGTTCGATTGGATTATGTTTTGTGACTCCGTGCTGGTAATCCTGCAATCCTCCACAGAACAAGTTCACATTCTTTGGCTGCCCACTCAGTATTTTCATATTGAGGATATTTAATACTTCTTCGGAATTTTCAATGTCTTATCTTCAGTTGTTTGAGTTGTTTTACAAAGTGCACTTCACTTATAGAACATAGAACATAGAACAGTACAGCACAGGCCCTTCGGCCCTCAATGTTGTGCCGAGCCATGATCACCCTACTCAAACCCACGTATCCACCCTATACCCGTAACCCAACAACACCCCCCTTAACCGTACTTTCATTAGGACACTACGGGCAATTTAGCATGGCCAATCCACCTAACCCGCACATCTTTGGACTGTGGGAGGAAACTGGAGCACCCGGAGGAAACCCACGCACACAGGGGGAGGACGTGCAGACTCCACACAGACAGTGACCCAGCCGGGAATCGAACCTGGGACCCTGGAGCTGTGAAGCATTTATGCTAACCAGCATGCTACCCTGCTGCCCCACTTGCAGTTCATTTTCTCATCCTATCTCTCAGTGTTGTCTTCCACCCAATTGGCTGCATTTGACAATACGTTCGTGGTGGTCCACCACTGACACGCCAGCAATGAACCCAGTAAACGTCCTGAAGATCCAATCTTCCTCAATGTTTATCTATGTGTGAACATGTCCAAAGCGACGTGGCCATTCCCAGAGATGCAGCTGAGCTGCAGGTGGCAGGGTCTGCTGTGATTGGCAAAAGTCACATAGGTGGACTCCGCTTTCGATCTCCTTGTCTATGCCCAGCCACCAGATGTAGCTCCTAGCCAACATTTTCATTATGGTTTGTTCAGGATCCATGCTATGCTGTTCCTGTAATGGCGGCTCTCTTTTTCCCCAATTTTTTCCAATTAAGGGCCAATTTAGTGTGGCCAATCCACCTACCCTGCACATCTTTTGCATTGTGGGGGTGAAACCCACGCAGACACGGGGAGAATGTGCAAACTCCACACGGACAGTGACCCAGAGCCGGGATCGAACCTGGGACCTCGGCGCCGTGAGGCTGCAGGGCTAACCCCTGCGCCACCCTGCTGCCAATGGCGGCTCTCTTGCTGGGGGGTGGCATCCCAGAGTAATGCCCAGTCTTCACGACTGAGTTCACCTTTCCTCAGCTGGTGGGGTCTGAGATGTTCTGACTTGTCATAGTGTCAGCCACCCAAAACAATGCTCTTGACTTTCGTCAGGATCGTGTCTCTCTCCGGGTCCAGTTCCTGATATGATCGGGGTTGCTGGCAAGGTATCCAAGACATTTTAAGAGCGGCACGGCGGTGCAGTGGTTAGCACTGCTGCCTACGGCGCAGAGAACCCGGGTTCGATCCTGGCCCCGGGTCACTGTCCGTGTGGAGTTTGCACATTCTCCCCGTGTCTGCGTGGGTTTCGCCCCCACAACCCAAAACGATGCGCAGGTTAGGTGGATTGGCCACACTAAATTGCCCCTTAATTGCAAGAAATCAGTACACTAAATTTTTTAAAAAAGGTATCCAACAGATTTAAAGCAAGGTATTCCCTGTAGCGCAGGGGGTGGAGCGAGACTGTCAGGGCGTGGTAGTGGTTTCAGAGATTCAGCATTGGAAATCTGAGTCCTTGGGCAATGTTGGAAAACTTAACTATACAGAACCAAAAGCGAAGCCTGTCTGTGCACCCCAGCTGAAGCAATGGGCAGAATTGGTTTATCCTCCAGAATTGGCATAGATCATAGAATTTACAGTGCAGAAGGAGGCCATTCGGCCCATCGAGTCTGCTCTGGCCCATGGAAAGATCACCCTACCTAAGCCCACACCTCAACCCTATCCCTCTAACCCATCAACCCCACCTAATCTTCTTGGACACTAAGTGGCAATTTATTATGGCCAATCCACCCAACCCGCACATCTTTGGACTGTGGGAGGAAACCGGAGCACCCGGAGGAAACCCACACACACACGGGGAGGACGTGCAGACTCCGCACAGAGAGTGACCCAGCAGGGAATCGAACCTGGGACCCTGTGTACCGAAATCTCCTGTAATAAATCCAGTTTACATCATTCAACTCGGCGTGGACTCTCCTGTCTTTCAGATACAAAGCTCACATCTCATGGAAGAATAATCAATAAATAAACAAGCATATTGAAGTCTTTGCTTCCACTTGTGTCCCTCAGGGGTCACTTCCCTCCTGGCCCCAGTTTTGGTGCCGCTTGGTAGAGTTCAGAGGTGGAGGGGATGTCCCGCCGGACACTCTGCGTAGGCCTCGGACAGAAAGGGGGAGAGGGGCACCTTCCTCAAGTGTCCCCCCTTTCCACCTCGTCATAACCCCCATCGGGACCACGGGGAAACCATTGTTGAATTCCCCGTGGAACTCGTGGAGTACGAGCTTTCCGGGGTCGGAGGTCGCCCAGCAAGGGTTTGGAAAAGACCACACTTAAAAACCGGCCCAAAGCTGGGCCTGGAGTTGTAGGTTTCCCTCCAACAAGGACTGGATTGGGAGAGAGTTACAGACCCGCAGCAATGTGGTTAACTCTGAAATGGCCTTGGGTTAGCCCTGCAGCCTCACGGCGCCGAGGTCCCAGGTTCGATCCCGGCTCTGGGTCACTGTCCGTGTGGAGTTTGCACGTTCTCCCCGTGTCTGCGTGGGTTTCACCCCTACAACCCAAAAGATGTGCAGGGTAGGTGGATTGGCCACGCTAAATTGCCCCTTAATTGGAAAAAAAATGACTTGGGTACACTAAAATTTATTTTTAAAAAACA
The DNA here is from genome assembly GCF_902713615.1 of Scyliorhinus canicula. Lineage (NCBI taxonomy): Eukaryota > Metazoa > Chordata > Chondrichthyes > Carcharhiniformes > Scyliorhinidae > Scyliorhinus > Scyliorhinus canicula. Next base: position 8,765,202 of record NC_052169.1, on the reverse strand, counting down.
ACTCTGAAATAGCCCTGGCAAGCCACTCGGTTCCAGGGTAATTAGGGATGGACAAGATATGCTGTCCTTGACGGCAAAGCCCACATCATTTTTTAAAGTGTCTGGAATGGTATTGATTGGAGAGCATTGAAAAGGGCTCTGGCCTGGTCTATTTCAGTTTGCTAACTGTAATTAAATGTATTCCCGGAGGTTACGTAACCTGATTTGCCCCCATGCTCCAGCAGTCAGCCAACGCATCCACCCTTGTGATGTATTGACTTCACGACGCGAATTGGAAAGCAAAAAGGCTCATTGCCCAATTGGAAGATGCCGGAATATCAGACAAACAGCCTTTTCTTTCAACATTCCTCACATCTGGCAAAGAGAGATATTGGGCGGAATTTTCCCAACAAATAGCGAAGTGTCACTTCTGGCCCGGAAATATAGAACATAGAACATAGAACAGTACAGCACAGAACAGGCCCTTCGGCCCTCGATGTTGTGCCGAGCCATGATCACCCTACTTAAACCCACGTAACCCATATACCCGTAACCCAAAAATCCCCCCATTAACCTTACACTACGGGCAATTTAGCATGGCCAATCCACCTAACCCGCACATCTTTGGACTGTGGGAGGAAACCGGAGCACCCGGAGGAAACCCACGCACACACGGGGAGGACGTGCAGACTCCACACAGACAGTGACCCAGCCGGGAATCGAACCTGGGACCCTGGAGCTGTGAAGCATTGATGCTAACCACCATGTTACCGTGAGGCCCCTAAATATGTGTGATTCCTGTTGGTCCGGAGCTATCCGGAGCACTTGTGCTTCGGAAAAAATGTTTTCTCTCCCCCCCCCCATCCAAAGAACGCCGTTTCCGAGGCGCGAAACCCGTCTGATTCGCTGATGGAACCATCAATTCACCAGACACGTGTTTCCGATATGAATCTAGGCTTTAATCTACTTACTACAGAGCCAGCCTGTTACCTGTTGATGAACTCTCAGTGAACTGCAGGCTGACTCTGGACAAGAGTATTTATACAGCAGCACTAGGGGGAGGAGTCGTGGGCGGAGCCAAGGGTGGAGTCCTGTACAAGCTCCGGAGCATTCCCAGAGCTACTCCCCCTAGTGGTCGGATAACGCTACTGTGCTTACAAAGATGTAGTGTGAATTATCATGTTACATTCACCACATTCTCCCTCTCCCGATGGTCCTCTGGGAACTACAGTGAAGGTGTGGGGCCGGGGGGAGGGGGGGGGGGGTGAACAGGATTCACAGCACTTGCTGTCATTCCAGCCAGGAGGATGTCAGTGAGGAAAGCTGCTCCTGGATTAATGGAGAGGGCTGTCACCCGTATGCTGGGTGCCATGGGGAGAGGCAGGCAGCGATACACCCTCGGGCTGGCAGGAGACCCTCCAGCAAGGCGATGAATCGCCTGGGAGACGATGGCAGCACTGGCAACGGCCTGACCAGGAGGACAGGGGTGCATTGCCACAAGAAGACTGTTCTGCCAGGGTACGCGCTCCCGGCTTCCTCTCTGCCACCTTGCAGGGCCCCCAGGACCCGACCTTCCACCAGCTTCCTCACACTCTCCCTCGGCGCTCCTGATCAGAACCCCTCGCTGTTCACCCGCGGTGCCTTCACATTCCAGGTATCATCGATATCTGACCCGCCAGCTCACACCATCCCCGTTTGTGAAACTGCAGGATAGACTTGCTCACGACCTCCGTGAGCGACAGAAGCAGGCAGTCTTCCAGATGCTCGAGCTGAGGATCCTGACTCAGGATTTTGATGTAAAGAGAGAGCCTTGGTGCTCGCAGTGGAGGAGCAGGAGCGGGGCCAGCACTGAGAGTAAAGTGGGCCTGCGAGAGACAAGTGAGGGGCCACCGCTCCTTCATCCAGGTGACCAGTCTCAAGTGAATTCTGTGTGCTCCAGGCCCTTGGCCAGGCCATGCTCCAGGCCCTTGGCCAGGCCATGCTCCAGGCCATGCTCCAGGCCCTTGGCCAGGCCATGCTCCAGGCCCTTGGCCAGGCCATGCTCCAGGCCCTGGGCCAGGCCATGCTCCAGGCCCTTGGCCAGGCCATGCTCCAGGCCATGCTCCAGGCCCTTGGCCAGGCCATGCTCCAGGCCCTTGGCCAGGCCATGCTCCAGGCCCTTGGCGAGGCCATGCTCCAGGCCCTGGGCCAGGCCATGCTCCAGGCCCTTGGCCAGGCCATGCTCCAGGCCCTTGGCGAGGCAATGCTCCAGGCCCTGGGCCAGGCCCTTGGCCAGGCCATGCTCCAGGCCCTGGGCCAGGCCCTTGGCCAGGCCATGCTCCAGGCCCTTGGCCAGGCCATGCTCCAGGCCCTGGGCCAGGCCATGCTCCAGGCCCTTGGCCAGGCCATGCTCCAGGCCCTTGGCCAGGCCATGCTCCAGGCCCTTGGCCAGGCAATGCTCCAGGCCCTTGGCCAGGCCATGCACCAATTCCATCTTCCTTGCTTTGCAGGAACGTCACCCGAGCTGCCTGTTCTGTCCACCAGCTGTGTCCCCAGCGCCCACCCTCGACACGAGGTTTAGGGTTACTGCGATATTGATGGCCACAGTGAACGGGTGTCCTCTGCCATCCTCTGCCACCATGTGGCGCCAAATCTGCAAGGTTGAGGCTCAGTCATGAGGCTGCGTCCCTGACAGCTCCGTGAAGGACACACAAGTCCTGTAGGCCCTGGGTCTCCTTCGTTGCCTCCTTAACGGCTGGTGAAGCCTTCAGCCCCTGACCCTGCCCTGCGGCCTCAGGTCTTGTTCTTCAGGGCCTTCCCTCGGTGTCGCACCCTCCACAGGACCATCCACCCAAAACCACCCCGCCCCGCTCCGCGAGTGCAGTCCTATGCTCCCGACCTCTCTCCTCCTCCCTCTCTCTCTCTCTCTCACACCCCCCCCCCCCCCCCCCCCACTGCAAACCCTCGACCCTCCCCTCCAAACCCTCGAGTGCCCCCGGACTGCCCATTCCACCCCACCCTTCTCTGGAGCTGGGCCAGCGGGGCTCTGTCCCCTTGGACTCCCCGGGTGCTCAGCGGAGACAGTGTTGATCACCCCCTTCCTCCCTCTCAGAGGACCTGGCGCCTGGTTCTCAGACAGCAGCAGCAATTCGTGCTGGTGTGACGTTATGTCTGGTGAGTGGGAAGATTCAATTAGGGCTGAAGCTGTGACGTTAACCACGGCGAGTAGCTGTTGATGACTCAAATTCACGTAACTCAGGTTCGTGACCTCCCCGGGCGTGAACCTAATCGCGTCACCGTGGAGGGCTTGGGAGCCTATCGGAAATCTCACCGGCGCAACCCACGATTTTGTTCTCTCGCACGATTTCGCGGCCATGACAGTGTGGCCGCCTAAACTGGCCGCCTGGAAAGAAGCTAGGAATAATGGCCAAAGACAGAATACAAACAGGCTGCAGCTTACAGATATACAAAGGCCGCAGCCCAGACTTTGCAGAAACTAATACAGGAGATACGCGGTTGAAAGGCCATCCCGGGACAATCTGCTCCAAGTGGGAACTAACAATAAGTGGCAAACATGGTGGAGTCTGTTTTCCTTATTTGGGAAGGCCTACAGGCCTCGGACACTAACGGCCATGGCCGACCGGGACCCAGCCGCCATCAAGGTGGCAATCTTTAATTGGTTGGGATCGATCAGGGTTTGATCAAACCCTGATCCATCAATTGGACATCTACCTGGTTTAGGTAACCTACCTGGTTTAGGTAACCTACCTGGGGCTGGTTTAGCTCACTGAGCTAAATCGCTGGCTTTTAAAGCAGACCAAGCAGGCCAGCAGCACGGTTCGATTCCCGTACCAGCCTCCCCGGACAGGCGCCGGAATGTGGCGACGAGGGGCTTTTCACAGTAACTTCATTGAAGGCTACTCGTGACAATAAGCAATTTTTTTATTTTTTTTTAACCTGGGACCGCCTAAAAGCACGCAAAACTGTCAAGGGATAACAGGTGCTGCGTAGCCCACCACTCGCTCTCACGGCTGCCGCACTCGACTGACGACAACAACGGCGACCCCCTTCACCAGCCAAGCAGAGGACCGTCCACGCCATCCACAGAGGGACCAGAGGCAATGACACAGGCGAGTGGCAACATACTTCCAGCACTCTAGTCTAGACAACAGGATCCCAGATAAGGGCATATCGGCCCGGTACTTTTTTTAAAATTAAGAGTACTCAGTTCATTTTTTCCAATTAAGGGGCAATTTAGCGTGGCCAATCCACCTACCCTGCACATCTTTGGGTTGTGGGGGTGAAACCCACGCAGACACGGGGAGAATGAGCAAACTCCACACGGACAGTGACCCAGAGCCGGGATCGAACCTGGGACCTCAGCACCGTGAGGCAGCAGGGCTAACCCACTGCGCCACCGTGCTGCCATCAGCCTGGTACTTGCCAGCCACCTGGAAGTTAAGTTAAGGTCTTTCGGGCAGCACGGTGGCACAGTGGTTAGCATTGCTGCCTACGGCGCTGAGGACCTGGGTTCGAATCCCGGCCCTGGGTCACTGTCCGTGTGGAGTTTGCACGTTCTCCCTGTGTCTGCGTGGGTTTCACCCCATAACCCAAAGATGTGCAGGGTAGGTGGATTGGCCACGCTAAATTGTCCCTTAATTGGAAAAAAATAATTGGGTACTCTAAATTTGTAAAACAAAAGTTAAGGTCTTTCTTGTGCGCTAGCTTAGGTTAACATTAACTTTGTTTGTGTGTAATAGACTATTATTGCATTGAGTAACTTGTGGTCATTTGTCCAATATGCAGGTTAAAGACTCACTGTGGTGTTGAAGGTACAACAACGGGATTAACTGTGGCTAACGTGGCCATTAAATCCCACCCTTTGAAAGAAAACTATTTTTAGAAAGCACAACATGTTTGTTCGTGTCCCGATTCTTTTTTCTCCAGGGTTGCACACAGCTGTGCCCTGGAGATTAATTTGCAATTCCTGTAGACCCCAGGCCAAACGTGGCAGATTGGCAACCTTCCGCCCGATTACTGCATGTGACTACGGTGGAGGAGATTGGATTATATTGTACAATATCTTATATGGCCAGCAGGTGCCGCTATGATCCAGGGATTGGGGATTGGTGACTTGATCTGCTGAAGTGAGCGAGGTTCATCAAGCGTGAGAGTGAAAACTTTTGTTCATTGTCTGCCACGATCCCAGCTCGGCCGATTGTAACTTTTATTTTTTTGTGCATAGTGACAGTGTCGAATAGAGTCACAGGACTGATGAGGAGTTCTCAACAAAAATATAAAACATTTCTTTAAAAAGGGAGATGAATTGTAATACACTACACCTTCACCCCAGCTATACCTTTGCAATATATATAAAGACTCGTAAATATAACACACATTACAGGATTTAGCTTATGTTTTTAGCAATCACTCAGATCATGTAAACCAATAGCAAAGTGTAATCAGCAGCACCACATTCTGAATCCATGTGACAGATGCCACTCAACACAACTTCCGTGGATTTCTCATCAAATCCTGCCCGGATTTTTGTTACAGCGCGAGCCAACACACGAGGATTTCCAAACTCCACGCTCAAACCACACGGTTGTTATGGGCGGCACTGTAGCACAGTGGTTAGCATTGTTGCTTCACTGTCTGTGCGGAGTCTGCACGTTCTCCCCGTGTCTGTGTGGGTTTCCTCCGGGTGCTCCGGTTTCCTCCCACTAGTCGTGCTTGTTAGATGAATTGGACATTCTGAATTCTCCCTCAGTGTACCCGAACAGGCGCCAGAATGTGGCGACGAGGGGATTTTCACAGTAACTTAATTGCAGTGTTAATGTAAGCCTACTTGTGACACGAATAAACGTTGTTATTATTATTATGGTTGGAATCTTCTCCAACACAAGGCTTTCTTTCAGCGACCTCACCAAGGATCCACATCCAGGATTTAAATCTATCCCTTCGGCATTCCTCTGCCCTGGATCACTACTGGAGTTCAAGATTCCACACAATCTCTCAGGTAGCCAAGCATGCCAGCAGAACACCACTGTGCTCTCCTCAGCAGGGGAGCTTGTACTCCACGACCCCCATGGGGAGATCGATCGGGTTGTCCCTGCGGGTCTCTGGGCGGTACAGTAGCACAGTGGTTAGCACCGTTGCTTCACAGCTCTAGGGTCCCAGGTTCGATTCCCGGCTTGGGTCACTGTCTGTGCGGAGTCTGTACGTTCTCCCTGTGTCTGCGTGGGTTTCCTCCGGGTGCTCCGGTTTCCTCCCACAAGTCGCAAAAGACGTGCTTGTTAGGTGAATTCTCCCTCTGTTCATTGGATTGGATTTGTTTATTGTCATGTGTACAGCGAAAAGTATTTTTCTGTGAGCAGCTCAAACAGATCATTAAGCACATAAAAAGAAAAGAAAATGCATAATAGGGCAACACAAGGTACACAATGTAAACACAGAGACACCAGCATCGGGTGAAGCATACAGGGGGGTACTGTTAATGAGGTCAGTCCATAAGAGGGTCGTTTAGGAGTCTGGTAATAGCGGGGAAGAAGCTGTTTTTGAGTCTGTTCGTGCGTGTTCTCAGACTTCTGTATCTCCTGCCTGATGGAAGAAATTGGAAGAGTGAGTAAGCCGGGTGGGAGGGGTCTTTGATTATGCTGCCCGCTTTCCCCGGGCAGCGGGAGGTGTAAATGGAGTCAATGGATGGGAGGCAGGTTCATGTGATGGACTGGGCTGTGTTCACGACTCTCTGAAGTTTCTTACGGTCTTGGGCCGAGCAGTTGCCATACCAGGCTGTGATGCAGCCAGATAGGATGCTTTCATTTCTTTTTGGTATCTTTTTTTTTTATAAATTTAGAATACCCAATTGATTTTTCCAATTAAGGGGCAATTTAGTGCGGCCAATCCACCTACTCTGCACATCTTTGGGTTGTGGGGGCGAAACCCACGCAAACACGGGGAGAATGTGCAAACTCCACACAGTTTGGTATCTTTTTGACTGGCTTTTCTCATATTTATAAACAGTTGTTGCGTATATACATTACATTTTTCTTGCCCGCTCTAATTTACTTTATTTTACAGAGAGGTTTGTTTTGATGCTTTCAACGGTGCATCTGTAAAAGTTGGTAAGAGTGAGTGTGGACATGCCGAATTTCCTTAGTTTCCTGAGGAAGTAAAGGTGTTGTTGTGCTTTCTTGGTGGTAGCGTCAGGCGCCTGAGTGTGGCGACTTGGGGCTTTTTGCAGTAACTTTATTGCAGTGTTAATCGCTGGCTTTGAAAGCAGACCAAGGCAGGCCAGCAGCATGATTCAATTCCCGTTCCTGCCTCCCCGGACAGGCGCCGGAATGTGGCGACTAGGGGCTTTTCACAGTAACTTCATTTGAAGCCCACTTGTGACAATAAGCGATTTTCATTTCATTCATTTCATTAATGTAAGCCTACTTGTGACAAAAATAAAGATTATTATTATTATAACATTCCTAATACCAACAAAGACAAATATAAATTATTTAAATTACCTCTATGTCCTAACACTCGAGTACAGTGAAAACTCGAATGAAACTGGCAAGAGTTGATGAAAACCAGGAAACTTGCACTCTGCATGCCTGGGTCCGCTTTGGGCTATGTTGATCTTTGTGATGTTCAGGTGAGCAGTCAAACAATACAGACTCAGTACAAGGAAAGAGACAGACGGAGCTGCCATGCGACGGGCAGTGGGCAGATACGAAGGCATGACCTTTCTGCCTGCGTAACAGAATCTGTGGGCGGAATTCTCCCAAAAACCACCAGTGTCATTTTCGACGAGAAAATCGCTTTGATTCCCACTGTTCCTGGCGATGTGATCCGGACCACAATTATTCTTCCCCCCCCCCCCCCCCCCCATGTTAAAAAAGCAAAGCCTGAAGCACGAAGCGTCTGATTCATCTGAGCACTTCAATGATGAGGGGCATCGCATTGAAACAGCACCACAGTCCCCGTTCTCACTCAAGCCAGGAGGATGGCAGCTAGGAAACCAGCTCCTCGATTTACGGAGGGGACCCTCAGCGGTTTGCTGGATGCCGCAGAGGGGAGGCAGGCTACAATGTGCGCTCGGGTTGAGAGGAGGCCCCCCAGCAAGCTGACAAACCCCGCCTGACCAAGGGGGCGGGTGTTCAATGTAGACATGACCTACCCCCGATCAGCCAGGGCAAGTGTTCCCGATCTCCTCTGTGAACTCCAACCTTCCGTCATCCGCCAGCAAGTCACCTGGATCCAGCATGCCACCCCCTCGCAGGGCCCCAGCACCCATTCTCCCACCACCCCCCCCCCCCCCAACCCCGCCCCACCCCACCCCAGCACATATTATCCCCATTTGTGTTTGCAACCTCGGCAAGCCAGAGAAAATGGGCGCTAGGATGCCCGAGTTGAGGATGCTGACTCCATACGAGGAGGGGGCTGTGGATCTCGCAGGGGGCGGGGGGGGGGGGGGGGGACAGGGACATGGGGGTGCAGGAACCGGCTTGCACTGAGAGTGAGGTGAGGCTGCAACAGAAAGGTGAGAAGCCACTGCACCTTCATCCAGATGACCAGTCTCAAGCACCTTCTGTCTCGTCCAAATCCTTGACCCGGCCATGTACAAAAACCATGTCCCTGGCTCTACAGGAACATCGACTGGAGAGCCTGACCCATCCATCAGCAGTGTCACACCGCCCACAGTGAAACACCCAGGGCAAGAGGTCAACCCCATGACTGGGAAATTCCGAGGCATGGCTCAGTCCCTGAGGACCAAACCTGAGAGGCTCAGCATCATGAAGCAGACGCTAGCGGCCCTCCAGGACTGGCACGCCAGATGATGTCAAAACTTCTGGAGTTCACTCCAGCTGCCCCTCCATCCATGGAGTAACCCAGGTCCCACGAGCACCTTGAGGGAGGGAGGAGGATCTGCTGGACCACATCCTGAGGAGTTCCACCCAGGAGAACCTGGGAGTGCTCGGGCACTCCGACTGCTCCCTTCCTGATACTGGCACAATTCAGGGGCAGCGGGCAGAACAGGGTGACTCGGCAGCATCAGTGCCACCCGAATGTAGAACAGGATCCTCCAGAGGACGCCTGCCAATGGCGTCTCAGGCAACAGGGCACGGAAGGCAGCAGGTAATTACCATCTCTGATGTGCATCCTGGGAATACACCTGGATGTAGTGGGAGGGTTTGCAATTGGTCGGGAATTGTGGAGGCACAAGTGAAGTTAAGCAGAGATAGTTACGGGCCCTTACCATTTGTAACCTCTGCACACGTAACTGTATTAAATTCTATTGGTCTCCACAACCTTAAGGCCTCACCTTCATTAACCCTCCTCCCACTAGCATAGTGCTTCTCCCCATTTGGACACACATCTTCTCACAGGCCCTCAATAACAGACAAATGGTAGGGCACCCACATTAGCGAACGTTTCATTAATTGCGAAAGGGCACGGGCATAAATCAGTGAATCCTAGACCCTCTCCCCAAATACTCTTCGCACATGAGCTGGTGAGTCAGCGCGTCGGCAGGAATCACACAGGAATCAGACAGGAGAGAGACAGGAATCAGACAGGAATCAGACAGGAGAGAGACAGGAATCAGACAGGAATCAGACAGGAGAGAGACAGGAATCAGACAGGAGTCAGGCAGGAGTCAGACAGGAATCAGACAGGAGAGAGACAGGAATCACACAGGAGTCAGGCAGGAGTCAGACAGGAGAGAGACAGGAATCAGACAGGAATCAGACAGGAGAGAGACAGGAATCAGACAGGAGTCAGGCAGGAGTCAGACAGGAATCAGACAGGAGAGAGACAGGAATCAGACAGGAGAGAGACAGGAATCAGACAGGAATCAGACAGGAGAGAGACAGGAATCAGACAGGAGAGAGACAGGAATCAGACAGGAATCAGACAGGAGAGAGACAGGAATCAGACAGGAGAGAGACAGGAATCAGACAGGAATCAGACAGGAGAGAGACAGGAATCAGACAGGAGAGAGACAGGAATCAGACAGGAATCAGACAGGAGAGAGACAGGAATCAGAAAGGAGAGAGACAGGAATCAGACAGGAGAGAGACAGGAATCACACAGGAGTCAGGCAGGAGTCAGACAGGAATCAGACAGGAGAGAGACAGGAATCAGACAGGAGAGAGACAGGAATCAGACAGGAGAGAGACAGGAATCAGACAGGAGAGAGACAGGAATCAGACAGGAATCAGACAGGAGTCAGACAGGAATCAGACAGGAGTCAGACAGGAATCAGACAGGAATCAGACAGGAGAGGGGAGTTTCCACATTGTCCCCGTGTTTGTGTGGGTTTCACCCCCACGACCCAAAGATGTGCCGGGTAGGGGGATTGGCCTCGCTAAATTGTCCCTTATTTGGGGAAAAAAAATAATTGGGTACTCTAAAAAAAATTTTTTTTTAATTTCCAGGCACCATTGCAGCAGTGTGGATTGGGTGGGAAATCTGGCTGAAATCGGACCACTAATGATGTTATGTCCCTGGTTTCCTGTTGGGCTAGTTTCTGATGCACCCACTGACCTAATTGGCAGACTGCACATGGTCTGACCCTGGCTGAAGGCCTCACTTTAATCTGAGACGTGTTACACATTAATTTGGAACGTCTTTGATGCGACCATCAATTCACTCGAGACAGAGTTGAAGTGAACAGTGGCTTTAATCAACTAGAACAGTGCCTGCCTGTGACTGCTCTGCACTGAGAGCCGCCTACAGGGCAGCTGCTCTACATACCTCCCCTCAAGGGGGCAGAGCCCACAAGGGCACCAACATTATACAAGCGGTGTAATACAGTACAATGGTCCATAGGTGGAGCCCACATGGGCAACAGCATAGTACAGCACAATGTAATACAGTGGTGAATGGTTACTATAATACGTTCACCACAGTCTTCTGGTGCATCGCCTCCGAGGTCTTTGCCTCCGAATCAGTTCTGGGTTTAGGTTGCTCCCCAGGGTTCAGTGGTCAAGGAATGGGCGCCTATAACCTGAAGCTGAACTGGTGGAGTATGAAGGTGCAAATCCTTCCAGCGCAGGCCAATGGCCAGGCGGTAAGCGCAGGAGAGGTTCCTGGTCAGTCATGCGATGGAAAGAATGCGGCAGCTACTCCCCAAGTAGCTGTATAGCTCCAGACTATGACGAGCATCCAAAAGTGCTTGTTGTCACAGTACCTCAGAGGCCTTGAGTGAACTGCAACATATCATCACACAATCATCATTCTGCTTGCTGTGCATAAAACAGGAAGTGGCGAAGTCACGTCCTGTGACATGAGGAATAGATGTGTTCGAGGGGCGGTACACAAAACCCAACTCGTCAAATAGGCTCGGGTTTTCTGCTGGCGACAATTATAATTGTTACATTGCACCACATCATTAACCATATCCTATCCTATTTCGAACACTTGATACAAAGTCAATTCATTTTGGTCATTTGGTCACTCTTTTAATAGCTTGTGCACTTCAAGAAAATCAGTTGCTTTGGGGATGTTCTTTGCCAATGCACAGTCATTGTGACTCTTATTTCTGTTGGTATTATTAGTTGCCGTTCAGTGGGTGGCACATTTAGTAACTTGTGGGACGAGGTGGCCGAGTGGTTAAGGCGATGGATTGCTAATCCATTGTGCAATGCATAGACCAGCAGAGGGCAGCAGAGCAGAGCTACTGATCAGCTGTTCTGGGGAAATTTGCATACGTGCAGTGCGGTCAGCCTAAGTTGAAGGTGAACCTGCGAAGAAGACCCAAGGAGTTTGAGTAAAGGCAAGCAACCAGCAGAGGGCAGCAGAGCAGAGCTACTGATCAGCTGTTCTGGGGAAATTTGCATACGTGCAGTGCGGTCAGCCTAAGTTGAAGGTGAACCTGCGAAGAAGACCCAAGGAGTTTGAGTAAAGGCAAGCAACCAGCAGAGGGCAGCAGAGCAGAGCTACTGATCAGCTGTTCTGGGGAAATTTGCATACGTGCCGTGCGGTCAGCCTAAGTTGAAGGTGAACCTGCGAAGAAGACCCAAGGAGTTTGAGTAAAGGCAAGCAACCAGCAGAGCAGAGCTATTGATCAGCTGTTCTGGGGAAATTTGCATACGTGCAGTGCGGTCAGCCTAAGTTGAAGGTGGTTTGTGGAGGGGCTGTTGGCAAGTGACAGTTAAACCCGAAACACTTTGTGAGTGTTTCCCACCCTACCTCTTCCTCTAACCAACCCCCCCACCCCACGGTGGTTGGGAAGCGGGAGCAGGGGCCTGTCGTGAAGGTGAGTGAGTGCCTTTAAATTTGCTTACCTTTCAGCGGGATCAGGGTTTGAGGTAATATCAGGTAAGCTCTTCCTTTCTTTTTCTTTTTCTTGTTTTTTTTTTAATCTAGAGGGGATGTCAGGGAAGGCAGTACAATGCTCCTCCTGCAGAATGTTTGAGGTGAGGGACGCCGTCAGTGTCCCTGCTGATTTCATCTGTGGGAAGTGCACCCAACTCCAGCTCCTCAAAAACCGTGTTAGGGACCTGGAGCTTGAGGTGGATGAACTTCGGATCATTCGGGAGGCAGAGGGGGTCATAGATAGGAGCTTCAGGGAAGTAGTTACACCAAAGACTGGAGATAGATGGGTAACTGTAAGAGGGACTGGGAAGAAGCAGTCAGTGCAGGGACCCCCTGCGGTCGTTCCCCTGAGTAACAAGTATACCGTTTTGGATACTTGTGGGGGGGACGACTTACCAGGGGTAAGCCATGGGGTACGGGCCTCTGGCACGGAGTCTGTCCCTGTTGCTCAGAAGGGAAGGGGGGAAAGGAGTAGAACATTAGTAATTGGGGACTCAATAGTCAGGGGCACAGATAGGAGATTTTGTGGGAGCAAGAGAGACTCACGTTTGGTATGTTGCCTCCCAGGTGCAAGGGTACGTGATGTCTCGGATCGTGTTTTCCGGGTCCTTAAGGGGGAGGGGGAGCAGCCCCAAGTCGTAGTCCACATTGGCACTAACGACATAGGTAGGAAAGGGGACAAGGATGTCAGGCAGGCCTTTAGGGAGCTAGGATGGAAGCTCAGAGCGAGAACAAACAGAGTTGTTATCTCTGGGTTGTTGCCCGTGCCACGTGATAGTGAGATGAGGAATAGGGAGAGAGAGCAATTAAACACGTGGCTACAGGGATGGTGCAGGCGGGAGGGATTCAGATTTCTGGATAACTGGGGCTCTTTCTGGGGAAGGTGGGACCTCTATAGACAGGATGGTCTACATCTGAACCTGAGGGGCACCAATATCCTGGGGGGGAGATTTGTTAGTACTCTTTGGGGGGGTTTAAACTAATTCAGCAGGGGCATGGGAACCTGGATTGTAGTTTTGGGGTGCGAGAGATTGAGAGTAGAGAGGTCAGGAGCACAGTTTTGACTTCGCAGGAGGGCGGCAGTGTTCAGGTCTGTGGTTTGAAGTGTGTCTATTTCAATGCCAGGAGTATACGAAATAAGGTAGGGGAACTGGCAGCATGGGTTGGTACCTGGGACTTCGATGTTGTGGCCATTTCAGAGACATGGATAGAGCAGGGACAGGAATGGTTGTTTCAGGTTCCGGGGTTTAGGTGCTTTAGTAAGGTCAGAGAAGGGGGCAAAAGAGGGGGAGGTGTGGCGCTGCTAGTCAAGGACAGTATTACGGTGGTAGAAAGGATGCAAGATGGGGACTCTTCTTCCGAGGTAGTATGGGCTGAGGTTAGAAACAGGAAAGGAGAGGTCACCCTGTTGGGAGTTTTCTATAGGCCACCTAATAGTTCTAGAGATGTAGAGGAAAGGATGGCGAAGATGATTCTGGAAAAGAGCGAAAGTAACAGGGTAGTTGTTATGGGAGACTTTAACTTTCCTAATATTGACTGGAAAAGATATAGTTCGAGTACATTGGATGGGTCGTTCTTTGTACAATGTGTGCAGGAGGGTTTTCTGACACAATATGTTGACAGGCCAACAAGAGGTGAGGCCACTTTGGATTTGGTTTTGGGTAATGAACCAGGCCAGGTGTTAGATCTGGAGGTAGGTGAACACTTTGGAGACAGTGACCACAATTCGGTGACCTTTACGTTAGTGATGGAAAGGGATAAGTATACCCCGCAGAGCAAGAGTTATAGCTGGGGGAAGGGCAATTATGATGCCATTAGACATGACTTAGGATGTGTTGGTTGGAGAAGTAGGCTGCAAGGGTTGGGCACACTGGATATGTGGAGCTTGTTCAAGGAACAGCTATTGCATGTTCTTGATAAGTACGTACCAGTCAGGCAGGGAGGAAGGGGTCGAGCGAGGGAACCGTGGTTTACCAAAGAAGTGGAATCTCTTGTTAAGAGGAAGAAGGAGGCCTATGTGAAGATGAGGCGTGAAGTTTCAGTTGGGGCGCTTGATAGTTACAAGGAAGCGAGGAAGGATCTAAAGAGAGAGCTGAGACGAGCAAGGAGGGGACATGAGAAGTCTTTGGCAGGTAGGATCAAGGAAAACCCAAAAGCTTTCTATAGGTATGTCAGGAATAAAAGAATGACTAGAGTAAGAGTTGGGCCAGTCAAGGACAGTGATGGGAAGTTGTGTGTGGAGGCTGAGGAGATAAGCGAGATACTAAATGAATACTTTTCGTCAGTATTCACTCAAGAAAAAGATAATATTGTGGAGGAGAATGCTGAGACCCAGGCTATTAGAATAGATGGCATTGAGGTGCGTAGGGAAGAAGTGTTGGCAATTCTGGACAAGGTGAAAATAGATAAGTCCCCGGGGCCGGATGGGATTTATCCTAGGATTCTCTGGGAAGCCAGGGAAGAGATTGCTGAGCCCTTGGCTTTGATTTTTAGGTCATCATTGGCTACAGGAATAGTGCCAGAGGACTGGAGGATAGCAAATGTGGTCCCTTTGTTCAAGAAGGGGAGTAGAGATAACCCCGGTAACTATAGGCCGGTGAGCCTAACGTCTGTGGTGGGTAAAGTCTTGGAGAGGATTATAAAAGATACGATTTATAATCATCTAGATAGGAATAATATGATTAGGGATAGTCAGCATGGTTTTGTGAAGGGTAGGTCATGCCTCACAAACCTTATCGAGTTCTTTGAGAAGGTGACTGAACAGGTAGACGAGGGTAGAGCAGTTGATGTGGTGTATATGGATTTCAGTAAAGCGTTTGATAAGGTTCCCCACGGTCGGCTATTGCAGAAAATACGGAGGCTGGGGATTGAGGGTGATTTAGAGATGTGGATCAGAAATTGGCTAGTTGAAAGAAGACAGAGAGTGGTAGTTGATGGGAAATGTTCAGAATGGAGTTCAGTTACGAGTGGCGTACCACAAGGATCTGTTCTGGGGCCGTTGCTGTTTGTCATTTTTATAAATGACCTAGAGGAGGGCGCAGAAGGATGGGTGAGTAAATTTGCAGACGACACTAAAGTCGGTGGAGTTGTAGACAGTGCGGAAGGATGTTGCAGGTTACAGAGGGACATAGATAAGCTGCAGAGCTGGGCTGAGAGGTGGCAAATGGAGTTTAATGTGGAGAAGTGTGAGGTGATTCACTTTGGAAAGAATAACAGGAATGCGGAATATTTGGCTAATGGTAAAATTCTTGGTAGTGTGGATGAGCAGAGGGATCTCGGTGTCCATGTACATAGATCCCTGAAAGTTGCCACCCAGGTTGATAGGGTTGTGAAGAAGGCCTATGGTGTGTTGGCCTTTATTGGTAGAGGGATTGAGTTCCGGAGCCATGAGGTCATGATGCAGCTGTACCAAACTCTGGTACGGCCGCATTTGGAGTATTGCGTACAGTTCTGGTTGCCTCATTATAGGAAGGACGTGGAAGCTTTGGAACGGGTGCAGAGGAGATTTACCAGGATGTTGCCTGGTATGGAGGGAAAATCTTATGAGGAAAGGCTGATGGACTTGAGGTTGTTTTCGTTAGAGAGAAGAAGGTTAAGAGGTGACTTAATAGAGGCATACAAAATGATCAGAGGGTTAGATAGGGTGGACAGCGAGAGCCTTCTCCCGCGGATGGAGGTGGCTAGCACGAGGGGACATAGCCTTAAATTGAGGGGTAATAGATATAGGACAGAGGTCAGAGGTGGGTTTTTTACGCAAAGAGTGGTGAGGCCGTGGAATGCCCTACCTGCAACAGTAGTGAACTCGCCAACATTGAGGGCATTTAAAAATTTATTGGATAAGCATATGGATGATAAGGGCATAGTGTAGGTTAGATGGCCTTTAGTGTTTTTTTTTTTCCATGTCGGTGCAACATCGAGGGCCGAAGGGCCTGTACTGCGCTGTATCGTTCTATGTTCTATGTTCTATGTTCTATGGGTTCACAACTCACTCTAGAGACTTGAGCACAAACCCAACACTGACTGAGGAAGTGCTGCACTGCCAGGGGTGCCATCTTTCGGATATGATGTAGAGATGCCGCCGTTGGACTGGGGTGGGCACAGAAAGAAGTCTTCCAACATCAGGTTAAAGTCCAACAGTTTTATTTCGAATCACTAGCTTTCGGAGCGCAGGTGAGTGAAGAGGTGGGTTCCACAACCACATATATAAAGACAAAGTCAATGATGCAAGATGATACTTTGAATGAGCGTCTTTGGAGGTAATTAAATCTTTACAGGTCCAGGCGGAGAGGATAAAGAAGTGTGAATTGTCTCAAGCCAGGACAGTTAGTAGGATTTTGCAAGTCCAGGCCAGATGGTGGGGGGTGAATGTAATGAGATTTGAACCCAACTTGGCTATCAGTTTCTGCTCGGCGATTCAGCATTGTCGTACATCCTGAAGACCGCCTTGAAGAACGCTTACCCGAAGATCAGAGGCTGAATGCCCTTAACTCCTGAAGTGTTCCCCGACTGGAAGGGAACATTCCTGCCTGGCGATCGTCGTGCGATGTCCGTTCATCCGTTGTCGCAGCGTCTGCAAGGTCTCGCCAATGTATCATGCCTCAGGACATCCTTTCCTGCAGCGTATGAGGCAGACAACTTTTGGATAGGCTGTTAAACTGAGGCACCGTGTAACCTCTTGGATGTGTTCATGTGGAGTGTCAACCTGCGAATCCTTCGCCACAGCACTATTATGAGGAAGAGCACGGGAATTCTGCCCAATATTTGTCCCTCAACCTACATCACCAAAAACAGGTTGTCTGGTTATTTATCTGGTTGTTCTGCTCAACTGTACTGTCCACCTTTCTGTACTTGACCTGAAGCCAGACACCACAAATTGACAGTGAGATGTGCTCCAGGGGAAAGTTGGAGCCAGTACAAAGTCACCAATAGGGTTGCTCCGGGAACCCATGTGTGACTCCAGGCTCATTGGCCACTGGGATTTCACATCAACTCTTCATGCACCCTCTCCCAGTGCAAGTTCTGTGCCAACCAGAGAACATCTGGTTCTGTGCCAAACAGAGGATGTCCGGGTTTCCACAACTCAATTATCAATTATCATAGAATTTACAGTGCCGAAGGAGGCCATTTGGCCCATCGAGTCTGCACCGCATCTTGGAAAGAGCACCCTACCCAAGGTCAACACTTCCAGCCTATCCCCATAACCCAGTAACCCCACCCAACACTAAGGGCAATTTTGGATAATTTTGGGAGGATGTGCAGACTCCGCACAGACAGTGACCCAAGCCGGAATCGAACCTGGGACCCTGGAGCTGTGAAGCAATTATGCTATCCACAATGCTACCGTGCTGCCCTCATAGAATCCCGACAGTGAAGAAGGAGGCCATTCGGCCCATCGAGTCTGCACCCACCCTCGGAAAGAGTACCCACCTAGGCCCACGCCTCCACCCTATCCCCGTAACCCATTCACCCCCACCTAACCTTTTTGCACACGAAGGGCAATTTATTGTGGCCAATCCACATAACCTGCACACTCTGGACTGTGGGAGGAAACTGGAGGAAACCCACGCAGACACGGGGAGAATGTGCAAACCACACACAGCCGGTCAGAATCAAACCTGGGTCCCTGGCGCCGTGAGGCAGCAGTGCTAACCACCGTGCCACCTTACCGCCCTAATGGATGGGGGTGGGTGTGGGAGAGGTGTGATCCATTCAATGGATACTACTTGAAGGATATTGCCTCAGGAACTGAAATAGTGAAGCACCTGCTGTACCCAGCTCCCTATGTTCAGTATGTTGCAATGTCGGAGGTGCTGTCTTTCAGATGAGGCAGTAAACCGAGGTGCCATCTACCTACCCCGCTGATGCTAAAGTTCCACAATGTCTAAGGTCCTATCTTTGTTCTCAGTGGGCAGTTGATCAGCTCGGAGTATTTGCACAATAAATATTGGCTCATATTTATTTATGAATGAGATTGTTCTTCGTTCAGTTTAAAGCATGGCGGATCTCAGAGATAGATTTATTATTTCGCCAGCGGTTCCCAGTTTATGAACTTCATCTTTCAGATGACAGGTTAAAGCAATGCCTGATCTGCCTGCTCAGGCGGATGTGAAACAATCCCAAGGATTGTTTGTGAAGAAGCGCAGGGCTGTGATCCCCAGTGTCCTGGCCAATATTTATCCCTCAATCAACCTCGCAAAAAAACAGATCGTTATCATATTGCTGTCTGTGTGAGCTTGCTGTGCGCAAATTGGCTGCTGCGTTTTTGACTTTACAACAGCGACTACACTGGGGGTTGGGGGCGGCATGGCGGCACAGTGGTTAGCACTGTTGCCTCACGGCACTCTGGACCCGGGTTCGACGCAGACACGGGGAGAATGTGCAAACTCCACACGGGCAGTGACCTGGGGCCGGGATTCGAACCCGGGTCCTCAGCCCTGTGAGGCAGCAGTGCTAACCCACTGCACCACTGTGCCGCCTTTACCCACTTCTCATCTTATGATGGAAGGAAGGTCATTGATGAAGAAGCGGGAGACGGCTGGGCCTCGAACAACTCTGCGGAACTAATGAGATGATTGACCTCCAACAGCCACCTTCCTTTGCGCCAGGTATGACTCCAGACTCCAGACATCAAAGAGATTTCCCCCTGATTTCCATTGACTCCAACTTTGCCAGGGTTCCTTGATTCCACACTCGATGAAATGCTGCCTTGAGGTCAAAGGGCAGTCACTCTCACCTCTGGAGTTCAGCTCTTTTGTCCATATTTGAGCTGTAATGAGGTCAGGAGCTGAGTAGTGACCCTGAGTATCAGAGAGTAGGATATTACTAAGCAAGTGCCGCTTGATAGCACTGTTGATGATCCCTTCCGTCACTTTACTGATGCTATTTCCCTCAAGCGCCCTTTTGAAATAATTGATCATCTCCACTTACACCACCCTCATGGGCAATGGGTTCCAAGCCATTTGCTACGTTAAAAATACCTCACATCCTCACATTTTCCCAAGTATCTCTTGCTCAAAACCTTAAATCTGTGTTACTTCATCCCCATAACACCAGCTCATAACATCTGAACTGTTAGAATCTTGTACACCGCTGTCAAAGTTCAGCTCGATCCTCTTTTCTAAAGGAGGACAATTCCTGCTTCTCCAAGGTAACCTTGCAGCTAAAATCCCTCATCCCCGGAACCCGCCTGGCCTCCCGAGGACCTCGCACATCCTTGCTAATGTGCGGCGAGGCAGATTAGTATTCAGGCCTCAGTGGGTTAATTCCATGCCGGTACTATTCCATTCTTCTGAGCTAACTTTGAATCCCAAACCTTGCGAGCACTGATCTCACAGAAGCGCTGTCGAGCAGCTGCCCTTCCCGGGGAACTCGACTGCAGCTGACATCTCTTCAGGGATTCTGTAAAATCCAAGCCGCCATCCTGCCAGATAAGAGTGGAAGAATTACACAAACAGATGGAATTCAATGACAGCCAAATGTGAAGGATTCATAGCAGGAGAAGCTTGTCTTCCAGGAACTGCCGTGACCGAAGAAAACTAACAAGGGGTTTTTGTTGGGAGTTCTTCCTTGAGGAGAAGGTGGCCCATCAGCCAGGAGTGGTTTCAAAAGTTCAACAGCTGGGAGCGTGGGGCGGGGGGGGGGGGGGGGGGGGGGGGGGGGGGACCAAAAACGCACAGGCCAAAGATGCACAGTGACCTTGCATCTGTGCGTCACAGACCGGCTGGTGGGGCTAACTAAACAAGCTGGCTCTTTGATGCGTCTGCCGACTGAAGCCACCCATCACCCGGCACCAGTCTCCACACGGTGGTGCTGCTGGCTTGCACCACCCCACACCGCTACCCACCCAGCCCCCCCCCCCCCCACCCCTCCCACCCCCACCCCTCCGAACAATCTGTATCTGCTCAACCTACGTTTACTGTATCTGTCACCATCTTTTAAAATAACTATGGATGGTACGGTGCAAGCGAGGCATTCGTTTCCGAGATGGTTTTCCCTTCGTAGATGGTCGCCCTAAAAATATTGCTCCATGAATGTACCCAAGAACAGAAGAATTAGGAGCAGGAATAGGTCATAAGGCCCAGTGTGCCTGCCCGTGTTATACATAAAACACACAGTGCAGAAGGAGGCCATTCAGCCCATCGAGTCTGCACCGACCCACTTCAAGCCCTCACTTCCACCCTACCCCCGTAACCCCTCCTAACCTTTTTTCTTGACACTAAGGGCAATTTAGCACGGCCAATCCACCTAACCTGCACGTCTTTGGACTGTGGGAGGAAACCGGAGCACCCGGAGGAAACCCACGCAGACACAGGGAGAACGTGCAGACTCCGCACAGACAGTGACCCAGCGGGGAATCGAACCTGGGACCCTGGCGCTGTGAAGCCACAGTGCTAACCACTGTGCTACCGTGCTGTCGTGTTAATGACAGGAGGGGATGGGGTGGCAATTTAAACACCGCTCTCGCTGCCCCTCTGTCAACAAAAAGGCGTTTCCGATTTTTTTTGATTTGCCGCTTTATAAATTGTGCCGAATTTTCCCCAACCCCTTCAGTTTGGAGTGATCTGATCTTTTATTGATAAACCCCTACAGCAGGGCAACACGGTGGCACAGTGGGTTAGCCCTGCTGCCTCAGGGCGCCAGGGTCCCAGGTTCGATCCCGGCTCTGGGTCACTGTCCGTGTGGAGTTTGCACATTCTCCCCGTGTCTGCGTGGATTTCACCCCCACTGTCATAATATCCACTCATGTATATAATGAGATGCAGACACGCAGTGATTGACACACAGGATGACCAGTACGATACAATACTGGCCTTTGCGTCCCGAGTGGCTCGACGAAGGATATTAATTCAATGGAAGGACGCGAGGCCTCCAAGCGTTGAAACTTGGATTAACGATATGGCTAGCTATATTCAGCTAGAAAGGATCAAATTTGCCCTGAGAGGGTCGGTACAGGGATTCTCCAGGCGGTGGCAACCTTTCCTTGACTTTTTAGATCAGAGATAGACGTTCGGGGTCGTGGCAGCAGCAACCCGGGAGAGGGGGGGGGGGGAGGGAGGGGGGGGAGGGGAGGGGGGGGAGGGGAGGGGGGGGGGGGGGGAGGGAGGGGGGGAGGGGAGGGGGGGGGCAGCAAGGGTCGTGGGGGGACATGCACGACTGTAACGCGGGCAAGTCTGCTCGCTGCTCATGTCTGAAACTGTAGGCTGCCTTGTTTGTTAAGGTTGCCTGGGGGGGGGGGGGGGGGGGGAGGACTGGTGCGCGCGAGAGGGCGGGCGAGGGAGGGACATTTGCCTGGAGGGATTGTGTTGTAAATAATTTTAAAAATTAGTAGGGGTAAATGTTTGTATGGAAAAACTCTTTCAATAAAAATTATTTAAAAAAAAAAAAAGGATGACCAGTACGCACACAGCACAGTGCAGCCAGTCACCAGACAGGACACGGCCACTATAAAGCCAGAGGGCACTAGGTTTCCCGCTCTCTCTGGACCCAGCCACTGAGACAGTCAGATTCCACGAGCTAGCAAATGCAAACACCATGCGGTAGTGAGTAAGTCTGGTCAGGCTACTACAAGGTCACCAGTCAGATCCGTATAGTGTCGACCCACAGCTATGAACATGTATCGCAGTTCTATAGTTGAATAAAACAGTGCTGGATCTTCTTCAGTGTTAGACGTCTGTTTCTAACTTCCCTGCATCGAGTGTAGCCCACATCGAACCAACCTGCCTAATACACCACCCACAACCCAAAGATGTGCAGGGTAGGTGGATTGGCCACGCTAAATTGCCCCTTAATTGGAAAAAGTGAATTGGGTATTCTAAATTAATATTAAAAAATTTTTTTTAAAAATAAACCCCCACATCAAACCTGAGATAAGGTTAAGTGAGAGGTTGGCTTATTTTTGCAAGTGCAGGCAGACAGCAAAACGCGGGAAGGGGATTTGCCACATCTGTCCCTTTTGCGCTCACACAATAAAAGAGGGGAAAGGGAAAGAAAGGGATACAGGGCAAGACCATGTTAAAAGTAAGAGTTGTGGCTTTGATTGAGTCCAGGACCAAAGGTCCAGTGGCGCAATACTTCAGAGGTCAGCAGACTGAAACTGCTGCAGGGTGATCCGTCTTTCCCGAAGCGAGGACATTCACGATGGAAGGGGGCCACGCAGTGATGAGTTAGTCTTCCAGGAATTCCAATGTTTCCTGTCATACACAGTGGGCTAGACAACTTACCTGGAGCAAGCTCCTTCTGCTGCTATCTGTCGGGTGCTGAGACAGTAGACTATCAGAGTTCAGCTCCACGGGGCAATATTACAGGTTCAAGGTTCTCATGACCTTGGGGGAAGGTCATCTGACGTACCTCCCACTTATTCTCCTGGGTTTTGGATGAAATATGTATATTTCCAGGTGTGGAATTCCGAGAGGTTTCAGAGAAGAGTCATAACCCTTTTCCCTTTCAGACATACTGGGCCAGAAACGTCGGTTTTAATCCCCCCCCCCCTCCCCCACCGACCCAATCCAGCTGCTCGCCCCTCCATCCCCTCCCCTCCTCGAGCAGGCTCGAGGGGCCAGATGGCCTACTACTGCTCCTAGTTCTTATGTTCTTACCCCTGATGCACCTGGACCCTCCCACTGAACCAATCCGACCCAGCTAGACGCCCCATCCCTCTGGCTGAAGAAATTCCTCCTCATCTCTGTTTTGAAGCATCGTCCCTTTAGTCTGAGATGGTGTCCTCTGTTTCTAGTTTTTCCTACGAGTGGAAACATCCTCTCCACGTCCACTCTATCCAGGCCTCGCAGTATCCTGTAAGTTTCAATAAGATCCCCCTTCATCCTTCTAAACTCCAACGCGTAGAGACCCAGAGTCCTCAACCGTTCCTCCTACGACTGCCGCATTTGTTTGGAATTTAATACTCTGCAATCGTGGGGGTATTAGTGTATCTTTAGATGTAACGGTGTTCCAGCTGGTATCTGAAAGTTAGAAATTCTTCTCGTATGGCTAGTTTGACATGTCAGGTTTGCCATTGTACATAATACACAGATTGCTCCACTTCCTCTAAGATTTTGTGCACTTCTGCCAAATTGAAGACATAATGAAACTGTTATCTTCTGCACGTGGCAGCACGGTGGCGCAGTGGGTTAGCCCTGATGCCTCACGGCGTCGAGGTCCCAGGTTCGATCCCGGCTCTGGGTCACTGTCTGTGTGGAGCTTGCACATTCTCCCCGTGTCTGCGTGGGTTTCACCCCCACAACCCAAAGATGTGCAGGGTAGGTGGACTGGCCATGCTAAATTGCCCCTTAATTGGAAAAAATGGATTGGATACTCTAAATTTAAAAAAAAGGTTTTTTAAAAGGTTTGCCTTTGTCCATTTGTAAAATAACTATTAGGGTTGCCGAAGAGACATTTACACTATCATAGGATCCCTACAGTGCAGAAGACTGGAACTGAACCCAGGTCCCTGGCACAGTTCCACCGTGCCGCCCTGCACAGTGGTCTTTCCAGCTGACGAGGGAACTCTCCCGCTATTTACTGCCTGCCATTACATGTATTGGAAGAATTTACAGGCTGATAATCAACCTGTTTGGCCACATTACGAACACACCTTCCATGGTTATCTAGACCTGACGTGGGAACTGCACCCAGAGCTTCTGTCTCAGCTCAGAGATAGGGAACGTGACCGACTGCGCCACGAGACCTCCTACTCAACTTTGATTACACGTCAAAAATACTTTATTAGCTTTGAAGTGGAACTGTTTTCCTAAGAGGAGAGAAGGCCGAGAGGCAGTTTTATAGAAGATTCTGGCCAGAGTAGGTGGAAAGAAACTGTCCAGAGGAGGTTCACAAGAATGATCCCTGGAATGAAAAACTTGTCGTAGGAGGAACGGTTGAGGACTCTGGGTCTCTACGCGTTGGAGTTTAGAAGGATGAAGGGGGATCTTATTGAAACTTACAGGATACTGCGAGGCCTGGATAGAGTGGACGTGGAGAGGATGTTTCCACTCGTAGGAAAAACTAGAAACAGAGGACACCATCTCATACTAAAGGGACGATGCTTCAAAACAGAGGTGAGGAGAAATTTCTTCAGCCAGAGGGTGGTGAATCTGTGGATCTCTTTGCCGCAGAAGGCCGTGGAGGCCAAATCACTGAGTGACTTTAAGACAGAGATAGATAGGTTTTTGATCAATAAGGGGATCGGGGTTATGGGGAGAAGGCAGGAGAATGGGGAAGAGAAAAATATCAGCCATGATTGAATGGCGGCGCAGACTCGAAGGGCAAAGTGGCCTAATTCTGTTCCTATGTCTTGTGGTCATATGGTCTTATGGTTTCCTTTGGCCTGGGGGTCGAGAGCCCGAGGACGTTGATTTGAAGTTAAAGTAAGCAAAGAGGGGCATGAGAAAGATTGCGTTTCGCCGCGAGTGATTTGCGTCTGAGTGCACTTCCTGAGCATACGGGCTCCAGGCAGATAAATCAGGACTGTCAAGAGAGGATTGATGTGGAGATGCCAGCGTTGGACTGGGGTGAGCACAGTAAGAAATCTTACAACACCAGGTTAAAGTCCAACATGTTCATTTCAAACACTAGCTTTCGGAGCACTGCTTTCACCTGAGGACAGGGGCTGGTTTAGCTCACTGGGCTAAATCGCTGGCTTTCAAAGCAGACCAAGCAGGCCAGCAGCACGGTTCGTTTCCCGTACCAGCCTCCCCGGACAGGCGCCGGAATGTGGCGACTAGGGGCTTTTCACAGTAACTTCATTGAAGCCTACTCGTGACAATAAGCGCTTTTCACCTGAGGAAGGCGCAGTGCTCCGAAAGCTAGTGTTTGAAACAAACATGTTGGACTTTAACCTGGTGTTGTCAGACTTCTTACTAAGAGAGGATTGGATAAGCACCTGGAGAAATAATTGCAGAGTTGTGGTGAAAGGACGGAGGCCATGGGACGAGCTGAGCTTCAGAGAGCCAGCACAGGTGGGATAGGCCGAATGGTCTTCTGTTCTGTATGAATATTGTCCTTCTGTTCTAAAAGTACTTTGGGATGTCCTGAGATCATGGAACATGCTGTAGAAATGCAAATCTTTTTTTCCCCTCGTTGCAGCAATTTGACCTCTCTTACAAATCTTGAGATCTATTTAGTCTGCTTGACCGTCATTATGAATGGCTTTAATTCAAGAAAATATGATGAATCCAAGAAATACGTCAAGAGTTGCATTTAGAGGGCAGCACAGTGGCACAGTGGTTAGCATTGCTGCCTACGGTGCTGAGGACCTGCGTTCGAATCCCGGCCCTGGGTCACTGTCCGTGTGGAGTTTGCACATTCTCCCCGTGTCTGCGTGGGTTTCACCCCCACGACCCAAAGATGTGCAGGCTAGGTGGATTGGCCACTCTAAATTGCCCCTTAATTGGTAAAAATAATTGGGTACTCTAAATTTATTTTTTAAAAAGAGTTGCATTTCGGATTTGCCTGTGAACATCTTCATACAGTTTGGGAGCTATTCAATCCGTCTTCAGAAAGGCTTTGAACCCATATTTCAATTTGAAATATTAAGAGTAACTGAGCACTGAAGAAAGTATCCCATTAACATTCTTTTTCTTCCATTGCAACAAGGTGGCGAATGTGGAATTCTTTACCGCTGATGGCTGTATAGGCTGGGTCCTTAAGTATGTTCAAGGCTGAGAGACTGATTTTTAATCAGTGAGGGAATCGGGGGTTATGGGGACAAGGCAGGAGAGTGGAGGCGAGGGTTATTACATCAGATCAGCCATGCTCTCATTGAATGGCGGAGCAGGCTCGATGGGTCGAGTGGCCTACTTCTGCTCCTACGCCTTATGGGTCATATGGCAGTGCCACGTATTCTCCGACGTAACAAAAAAAGTGTGGCAAGGCCTCAGCAGGTCAGGCAGCATATGGGGAGAGAAACAGAGGTAATGGGCAGTGTCTTCGAGTCCGGGCCAGAAATCCACTCCCAACGGACCTCCTGCTGGCCCATCAAAACTTCCGTGCTGCCCGCTACCATTGGCAGACGGGTCCGGAAAATCCCTCCCAATGGTTCAGGTCGAGTGACCTTTCATCGGAGTTGAAGGAAGATGGAAATGTAACAGTTTCCAAGCCACTGGAAGGGGGGCAGATGGAAAAAAAGGGAAGCTCTCTGATTTGATGAGGGACAGGGCAGATTAAAAAGCGAATGATTTCATGATGCAACAGGCAGAGAGGGTGGTAATGGGTATTGTAACGAAGCAAAGGCTGTGTCTGTAATGAAGCAGTTTCAGAGATTCCACTAGTAAGAATTGTTCAGCAGCCGCATGGCGACATCTAGCTCCCTACATGCCTCCTGCCAAAGGGAGCTCCCAAAATGTCTCTTTAGCCAAGAAGGCTTCACTCCCTGGGATGATTCACTTACTCTGAGTCCTCATTGGGCACTCAGGCCGTATAACCCTAACTCTGCTGTGTTGCTGTTAAAGGGACAATCGTCACAGTGTCCAAAGACACTGGCGGAAATGGTACATTAAAACGCAATGATGTGGAGATGCCGTCGTTGGGCTGGGGTGGGCACAATAAGAAGTCTTACAACACCAGGTTAAAGTCCAACAGGTTTGTTTGGAATCACTAGCTTTAGGAACATAGCTTCTTCATCAGGTGAGTGAGAGGTGGGTTCCAGGAACACAGCATATATAGACAAAGTCAATGATGCAAGATGATACTTTGAATGTAAGTTTTTGCAGGTAATTAAGCCTTTACAGGTCCAGACGGTATGACTGGAGAGAGGGACAATCACAGGTTAAAGAGGTGTGTGCTGTCTCAAACCAGGACAGTTAGATGGATTTCGCAAGCTCAGGCCAGATGGTGGGGGGGGGGGGGGGGGGGGGGGGGGGGTGTTAAATGTAGTGAGATCAAGATCCGGTTGAGGCCGTACTCATGCGTGCGGAAGTTGGCTATCAGTTTCTGCTCAGCGATTCGGCGTTGTTGAAGACCGCCTTGGAGAACGCTTACCTGAAGATCAGAGGCTGAATGCCCTTGACTGCTGAAGTGTTCCCCGACTGGAAGGGAACATTTCTGCCTGGCGATTGTCGCGCGACATCCGTTCATCTGTTCTCGCAGCGTCTGCCCGGTCTCGCCAATGTACCACGTCTCGGGACATCCTTTCCTGCAGCATTTGAGGTAGACAACATTGGCCAAGTCGCACGAGTATGTACCGCATACCTGCTGGGTGGTGTTCTCACCTGTAGTGGTGGTAAAAATGCAAGGTGAAGGGATAAATAAAGAAACAAGTCCAAACCCAATTTCTCTCCTATCCTACAAATGGATGTCAGCTCACTTTAGCCCTTTCGCCCACTTACTAACATCGCAGAAGTTACCCTTCCCCCCCCCCCCCCCCCCCCCCCCCCCCCCCCCCCCCCCCCCCCCCCCGCCCCCAACTCCGCACCAACAGCCAATTATACCCTCATGAGTTGACGAGTTGGCAGGCTTGTTGGCAGTAGTCATGCCAGGAACCTGATATGGCTGTACAATGACCCAACCAGGCTACGGCCACAGCGGACTGGAACAGCATCCAGCCAAACTCTACAGCTCAGGAAATTCAGCTCTGAGGTGTCAGCAGGCAGTTTGACCGTAAGGATAACAGAAGGCAATCCCCAATTATGGGCAGAGCAGCGGAGAAAAGCTCCTATCCCCTGGTGTAAGCCCACAGCTCGGATTAATTTGGAAAGAGGCAGAGGCTGTAATGGTAGCCCTGGTGTTCTGAAAGGGGCAAGAGTGAATGGGCAGAATATTCTCACCCAAATCTATCTTGTGATGAAAAATGACCTCTCACATAACACAGAGGAAGAAAGCCTGTGCATGACGGTGCAGCATACCATCTCCCGGTCCCTTCTCCTGGCAAATAGAACAACACACTATGGATCCATTCACCTTAATTCACTGAACTAAACTCAAGAGATAAGAAAAAAGTGCAATTTCTTTTCAATTATGAATGCTTTTTAAGACTGGAGAATGTTTCGTAAGACTTCTCCTTTAACAAAGCAGCCCAGTGCAAATTCAACAAATGTATTTCATTTAAATGCAATTAAGGGTGGGGACTGCCAAAGATTTGGCAGGTTATTATTTCTGCCTGTTGCTCTGGGTCCTTGATCCCTGGCGAGTGATACTATTATTGCAACCAACCATCAGAACTATGTATTGCCAACAATCTGTACTTGCGTCAGTTTACATTCTTTTTTTTTTTATTTTTTAAATTTAGAGTACCCACTTATTTTTTCCAATTAAGGGGCAATTTAGCGCGGCCAATCCACCTACTCTGCACATTTTTAGGTTGTGGGGGCGAAACCCACGCAGACACAGGGAGAATGTGCAAACTCCACACGGACAGTGACCCAGAACCGGGATCGAACCTGGGACCTCAGCGCCGTGAGGCGGTTGTGCTAACCACTAGGCCACCGTGCTGGCCCCAGTTTACATTCTTTTGAAAAAATTCAGATTCGTTGCATTTATCTCAACACTAACCTCAACACTAATACAAACTAGAATGGTATTTTTCACTCTCTGTGGACAGTATATCTGAATTTACATTTTTTGGCTTTTGTTCTCTCACATGTCTATTTTACATTTGGTGGACATTTCCCCCCACATAATTGATTTGTTTCCACTCGTGGACCAGAAGCCAAATCAGCTTGTGACTTCCTGTCCTACAGGTATGGTCAACTGGATTAGTAGACGGTGTAAATTAAGTCAACAGACAGCATGTGGGCGTCACTGGTTATTTATTGCCCATCCCTAGTTGCGTTTCAGAAGGTGGTGGTGAGTTGTCTTCTTGAACCGCTGCAGCCCTTAGGTGTAGGTACACCCACTGTGCTGTTAGGGGAGGGAGTTCCAGGATGTTGGTCAGCGACAGTGAAGGAAAGGCGATATATTTCCAAGTCACGGTGGCGAGTGTCTTGGAGAGGAACCGCCAAGGTGGTGGTGGGGTTCCCAGATATCTGAGGCTCTTGCCTTTCTAAACGGTAGTGGTTGTGGGTTTGGAAGGTGTTGTCGAAGGAACCTTGGTGAGTTGCTGCAGTGCACCTTTTAGAAGCACACACAGCTGCCACTTATCGTCGGTGGCGGAGGTTTGAACGTTTGTGGAAGGGAGAGCAATCAAGCGGGCAGCTTTGTCCTGGATGGTGTCGAGCTTCTTGAGTGTTGTTGGAGCTGCACTCATCCAGGCAAGTGGAGAGTATTCCATTAAAACACCTGACTAAGGGCAGCACAGTGGCGCAGTGGGTTAGCTCTGTTGCCTCATGGTGCTGAGGTCCCAGGTTCGATCCCGGCTCTGTGTCACTGTTCATGTGGAGTTTGCACATTCTCCCCGTGTTTGAGTGGGTTTCGCCCCCACAACCCAAAGATGTGCAGGGTAGGTGGATTGGCCACGCTAACTTGCCCCTTAATTGGAAAGAAAAATGAATTGGGTACTCTAAATTTATAAAATAAACTCCTGACTTGTGCCCTGTAGATAGTGGACAGGCTTTGGACGGTCAGGAGGTGAATAACTCGCTGTAGGAATCCTAGCCTTTGACCTGCCCTGGTAGCCACAGTATTAATGTGACTAGTCCAGCTCAGTTTCTGATCAATGGTAACCCCCAGGATGTTGACTGGATTATTCACTAGATGAGCTTTCTAATGTGTAAGTGACCGAGGGAACTAGAGATATTGACCGTTACCTGATCCTGTGCAGTTTTTATTGTGCATAAAATTCCTTTGTCCGCCATTTAGTGGAACGTTATTCAGTCTGTTTTAAAACATCTTAAATTCACTCATTCATACATGCACGGTATAATTCACATTTTCATTTATGTTACCTTCATTTCTCTTTGCAGAGTTCTTTTCACTGAGTGCAGTTGTCTGCTTGGCTCAGTTGGTAGCAGTCCTGTCACTGCATCAGAAGTTTATCAATTGACGCTTCAGTCTCGGACATGAGGGCATAATCTAGGTGGAGATTGTAGTTCAGTACGAAGGGAGTGTTGTATCACATACTGCTTACATCGCAGAAACACACTGGTTCAATGCCAGTGCTAATGCGCCTCTTACCCGACCTCACGTAGACACGGTGAGTATGTGAAAACTCCCACACGGACAGTGACCCGGAGCCGGGATCGAACCTGGATCCTTGGCGCCGTGGGACAGCAGTGTGCTCGGCCATTTCAGGGGGAGGTTCAGAGTCAACCACATTGCTGTGCGCCTGGAGTCACATGTAGACCAGGCCAGGTTATAGGTCTTTACAACAATTGGCGATAGTTTCATGGTCACCATTACTGAGACGAGCTTTCAATTCCAGATTTGTTCATTAAATTTAGATTCTGCCAGCTGTGGTGTTGGGATTCGAACCCATTGGGACTTGATCCCAAGGTAAGATTTGATCCAAGGTGGGATTTGATCCATGGTGAGCTTTGATTCCACAGTGGGATTCTTCACGGCGCCGAGGGCCTGGGTTTGATCCCTGCTCTGGGTCACCGTCCGTGTGGAGTTTGCACATTCTCCCCGTGTCTGCGTGGGTCTCACGCCGACAATCCAAAGATGTGCAGGGTAGGTGGATTGGCCACGCTAAATTGCCCCTTAATTGCAAAAAAAGAATTGGGCGCTTTAAAAATGAAAAAAAAGAAAGATTGCTACCCATCAAGCCAAAGTTGATAAACTGGCCATTTGTATCAGTAAGAAGTCTTACACCAGGTTAAGTTCAACAGGTTTCGCTGAGGTCCCAGGTTCGATCCCGGCTCTGGGTCACTGACCGTGTGGAGTTTGCACGTTCTCCCCGTGTCTGCGTGGGTTTCGCCCCCACAACCCAAAAATGTGCAAAGTAGGTGGATTGGCCATGCTAAATGGCCCCTTAATTGGAAAAAAAATAATTGGCTAATCTAAATTTATAAAAAAAAAGTTCAACAGGTTTATTTGGAATCACGAGCTTTCGGAGCGCAGCTCCTTCATCAGGTCCTGAGTGATTCCAAATAAACCCATTGGGCTTTAACGTGGTGTTGTAAGACTTCTTACTGTGCCCACCCCAGTCCAACGCCGGCATCTCCACATCATTTGCATCGGAAAAGTACAGGCACATGCCTAAACCTTCCATTCCCACCCACCGCACGAATCGTCACAGGTGGATGGGAGAATCTGACGGACAAGCAAAAGGTCCATTGTACCCAGGCGGGAATATGCGATCCCGGGACAGGCAAGCAGAACCGGGAAAATCCTACCCACGGTGTTTGGTGGCATCCAAACCCATGCAGTCAGCGGGTAAGCATTCTGCAGTATACTCTCAGTCTATCCGCGACAGCCAGTGTGACATTACCATGGTGTCATTGTGGTGAATGTAATATAGATGTATATATATGATTAATTCACACTGTCTTTGTAAGCGCAGTAGCGCTATCCTACCACTAGGGGGAGTAGCGCTGGGAGCACTCAGGAACTTGTACTGGGCTCCACCCTTGGCTCCGGCCACGACTCCTCCCCCTAGTCAGCCTGAGTTCACTACGAGTTCATCAACGGGTAACAGGTTGGCTCTGAAGTAAGTCGATTAAAGCCTAGATACATATCGGAAACACGTGTCTGGTGAATTGATGGTTCCATCAGTCACATCTTCAGAAGGAATTGTTTTCTGAGCTAACCCAAAGAAAGCATGTATCTATTTAAAACAAAAGAGTGACCACTTCCATGAAAAAGGGAATTAAATTATTTCATCAGAACACATTACTCATGTCGTACATCCTGATTTCTTGGCTTTTGTTCCTTGTGGAACTTTCCCGCAATTCGAGGCAGATTAATTCTCGATAAATCTACAGCAATGATGTTGCAATCCTCCTGTGTAAATGTCAGTGGCCACTGAGGAGATGGAATGTGCTGAATGTTGCCATCCGAACCAACAGCTGTTCCTCGACAGAAACGTGGGAGAAGACGACAGGATTAGTCCGTGTTTCCTGCATTGCAACAGTGACTACGCTTTGAAAGTGCTTCATTGGCTGCACAACGCTTTGAGACATCTGCCGGCCATGAGAAGTGCTCTAGAAATGCAAGCCTTTCCCCTTTTTTCATAAAAGTGAAATACTGCGGATACCGGGAATCTGAAAATGCTACAAAAAAAAACCCAGCAGCCCCGGCAGCGTCTGTGGAGTGAGAACCAGAGTTCACGTTTCAAAACTGCGTGATTCTTCTTCGGGGGGATTCGAAACATAAACTCTACTTCTCTCTCCACAAATGGTTTTCACAGCGTTTTCTGTCCCTTTTGCCCCTTTTTACTAGCTCTCCAACAAGGCTTCGGCTACAAAAGTAACATTAAGGGCTGGATTCTCCGCCCGCCACATTTCTGCTTCACCCCGCCGGCGGGATGCTCCGTTACACCGGCTGGTCAATGGGGTTTCCCATTGTGGGGCTGCCCCACGCCTTCGGGAAACCCCCGGGCTGCCGGAAAAACAGAGCATCCCGCCGGCAGAGAATCCTGTCCTAAATATCAGACACTTTGGAAGCGGGCTACCTGTAAGGGGGCAGCACGGTAGCATTGTGGATAGCACAATTGCTTCACAGCTCCAGGGTCCCAGGTTCGATTCCCGGCTTGGGGCACTGTCTGTGCGGAGTCTGCACATCCTCCCTAATTCTGCGTGGGT
This sequence comes from Scyliorhinus canicula, assembly GCF_902713615.1. Lineage (NCBI taxonomy): Eukaryota > Metazoa > Chordata > Chondrichthyes > Carcharhiniformes > Scyliorhinidae > Scyliorhinus > Scyliorhinus canicula. The sequence goes on along the minus strand of NC_052169.1, from coordinate 8,732,323 downwards.
TTCCTCCGGGTGCTCCGGTTTCCACCCACAGTCCAAAGATGTGCAGGTTAGGTGGATTGGCCAGGCTAAATTGCCCTTAGTGTTCAAAGTTGCCCTTAGTGTTGGGTGGGGTTACTGGGTTATGGGGATAGGGTGGAGGTGTTGACCTTGGGTAGGGTGCTCTTTCCAAGAGCCGGTGCAGACTCGATGGGCCGAATGGCCTCCTTCTGCACTGTAAATTCTATGAATTCTACGAATTCAGTGGAATTAATTCTAGAATGGATTGGGATAGTGAGGAAACACGAAAACGACTGGAAAAAAATAGGATTGGGTACTTTAAATGAAAGACTAAATTCCGTGCGTCGGATAATAAAGGCAAAGTATACCTTGTGTCTTCTTAATCACTGTATCCACCTGCACTGCTACTTTTTAAAAAACTTTAAAGTGCCCAATTCTTTTTTCTTTGTAATTTAAGAGTACCCAATTATTTTGTTTTCCAATTAAGGGGCAATTTAGCGTGGCCAATCCACCTACACTGCACATCTTTGGGTTGTGGGGGTGAAACCAACACAGATACAGGGAGAATGTGCAAACTCCTCACGGACAGTGACCCAGGGCCGGGATTCGAACCCGGGTCCCCGGCGCCGTGAGGCAGCAATGCCGCCCTTAGCGCTGCTACCATAAGGGGCCGATGTACATGCACACCAAGGTCCCTCTGGTCCTCGGTGCTTCCCAGGGTCCTGCCGTTTATCATGTATTCCCTCGCCTTGTTTGTCCTGTCACTTATCTGGACTGAATTGCATTTGTTGCTGACCAGCCCGTCACTATCCTTCTGCAATCAAAGGCTGTCCTCCTCGCCAATTACCATCCCACAAATTTTCGTATCGTCTTCTCGCTGAATGTCAGCCTGACATGGAAAGCAAAATACAGCAGATGCTGGAAATCCGAAATAAATGCAGGAAATGCTGGATGAGCTCAGCAGATCCAGCAGCGTCTGTGGAGAGAGCAACAGAGTTAACGTTTTGAGCCCAACCTGACGCTTCTTCAGAACTGTGGGTTTTTCATTTGAAGGTAAGACAACGTACATGCAATGGTAACAGGAGGGTATGTGGACATGTCTGACCTGTAGGAAGCCTGCTGTGTTCTGTCCACAGAGTACAGGGGATTATACATCACACCCAGTTTTGTGGTGGGCAGCAATGAGCAGCAGGTTAAGATGTGCCCCCCCATTAGGGCAGCACGGTGGTGCAGTGGGTAGCACTGCTGCCTCACGGCGCCGAGGTCCCAGGTTCGATCCCAGCTCTGGGTCACTGTCCGCGTGGAGTTTGCACATTCTCCCCGTGTTTGCGTGGGTTTTGCCCCCACCACCCAAAGATGTGCAGGGTCGGTGGATTGGCCACACTAAATTGCCCCTTAATTGGAAAAAAATAATTGAGTACTCTAAATTTATTTTTTAAAAAGGAAGATGTGCGCCCATGAAAATGTGCATCACAACAGTGGGTGGACATTTGTGTGTGTGTGTGTGTGTGGGGGGGGGGGGGGGGGGGGAAGGGAAATAAGGATTGGAGATTAGAGGTGAACAATCCTAAAAAATAAGGTTAATGGGGGTTGTTGGGTTACTGGGATAGGTATACGTGGGCTTGAGTAGGGTGATCATTGCTCGGCACAACATCGAGGGCCGAAGGGCCTGTTCTTTGCTGTACTGTTCTAATTCTAATTCTAATTCTAAAAAAAATTGTATTTCTAGATGTCAAATGTTTGTCAATATCTGCCCGGCTGTGCCAGGTAGTCGATTATCTCTATCTGCAAATCCTTCTTTTCTTCTTCCTCCCCTACGGAACTAGATTTTCCGAAACGCATGAATGCCTTTTTTCTCAACTGCTCCTTGTTGTAGCGAATTTCAGAATGTCTCCATTCTCTGGTTTAATGACCTTATTATGTCCATTCATCTTGGATTCTTAGAACATCTTCTCCGCGCCTACTTGATGCCATAAGCACAGGATAGTTCTTGTGGAGCATCAGATGGCGTCCTTGTCCCGAAGCTCCGGGTTCCAGTCCCACCCAAGGACTTGATGGCCGAGGAAGATACGTTCATAACTTCACCAAACAGGTTGAATATCAACCACCAAAGCCTTCTAACATGGGTGAATGGCAGACAGGAAGAGCAGATGAAACTCTGGTCAATGCTAACAGAAGTCAAGCCGCTGGTGAAGTGGAAACCAATGCACGGAGCTTTTCTTTATTGAGAGAGCCGATTGACATCTTCAGTCTCACAGCTCTCTTCCCGCTCAACCCAGTGTCCCAGATATCCCCTATTTATATTCTTTTGACGAGAACAAAAAGGTCAACAAACGAAACAGAAATGGCAGAAACGAGAGGGGGTGACAGCCCCTGGTGTGGCACTGTAACTAAGACAAAATGACAAAAGGAAACGTGACTGATGGCCTGGTGGACGCCTATTCTGTGCTGCTCGCCTGAGCACTTTAGGGATTTGGTTGTTCTTGACCTTAGATTTACTGTTAGGTTTGTCTGTGGAAGACTCTACCCTGGAAGACATTAGAGACTCTTCTGCAGAAGACAGATTCGTAGCAGCAGGGCATTCTTCCACAATCTCTGCTTCAGCGGATTGACCAGGAGTAGCAGCCACAAGATCTGATTGGGATGGATGGTGCTTCCACTTGAGATAGTTCTGTCATACATAGCACTGGCACATCAATACGTGTAGTTAGCAGCTGATCTGAGTGTCGTCTCCACACTAACTCATCTCCAGTCTGTACTGTATAAGAGATTGGACTAACTTGAGCCAATACAGTTGCAGGAACCCACTTCTCGTTGGTGGTATAGCTACGCGCCAACACTTGCTCTCTTTTTTTAAACAAGCGACTTCTCAAACTAACTTCTCTTCTCGTGATCTATGACTGTTGGTTTCATTCTACGATGTCAAATGTCTCTTCTGACATGAGTAAGTCAAAGGTGGTCCTCAGCTTCCTTTTCATTAAGGAGGGGCAATTTAGCATGGCCAATCCACCTAACCTGCGCATCTTTGGGTTGTGGGGGCGAAACCCACGCAAACACGGGGAGAATGTGCAAACTCCACACGGACAGTGACCCAGAGCCGGGATCGAACCTGGGACCTCGGCGCCGTGAGGCCGCAGGGCTAACCCACTGCGCCACCGTGCTGCCTTGTTTACCATTACATAATTTGGACACTCCGAGCCTTATTAAAAGAATAACCATTGGGAGCAGCACAGTGGCGCAGTGGTTAGCACTGCTGCCTCACAGCGCCATGGTCCCAGGTTCGATCCCAGCTCTGGGTCACTGTCCGTGTGGAGTTTGCACATTCTCCCCGTGTTTGCGTGGGACTCGCCCGCACAACCCAAAGATGCGCAGGGTAGGTTGACTGGCCGCGCTAAATTGCTTCTTAATTGGATAAAAAATGAATTGGGTAATCTAAATTTAAAAAAAAGAATAGCCATTCATTCATAAATAAAATTGGGCTAATATCCATTGTGCATATACTCTGAGCTGTTCAACTTCCTGCTGACAATAAAGATAGGACGTTAGATTGCGTCGCTTTAGAGTAGGCCAAGGCACAGTGACAGAACTGTCAGTTTTCAGTATTAGGTTGTGTGCTTAATTCAAGGAGGTCGACAGAAGAATACTTTCCCTGCAGTCAGGGCAGCACTAAACTCGGGAGCATCGCTCCGCTCCTTCTCAAAGCGGCGGAAGGGAATCACATCCTAAAACCAAAAGACAGTTCTCTCTGTAGTTTGGAAACAGTTCTTTCTGCGTTGATTGCAATGTAAAATGATGGTGCGCCCTTAAACCACAGTTCCCAGAGCTGGCTGCCCCTGCTTGTGCTGGGGACACCAACACCTCTCTGTAGTCTCACCTTGTGCCTAATAAGCAAACAGAAAAGTGTCTGCAAAGGTCTAGTTTGCTACAAGCATAGGTGCTAAATTTGGTTGTCTTTTTTTTGCATTACGTATGCTTCTCTTTGTGGTTTAGTGTGTGGACAAAGTGACTGCCAACAGACATTTTAAGTTTCCTGAATGCATTAATTAGAGCTCTAAATTAGCACTTTGCTCAAGCAGTACAATTTTGTCATCATATAGCATAGTGTAAATGTGTGGCGATCATTAGTTGGAAAGAGATTTCGAATGCTGAAGCGCGAATAGCAAATGGTGCACATTAAAGGAAGAATATGGCAACGTTTTATTTAATTGACTGAAACATAAGCAGGAAAATGAAACGAAGGGTTGAATGTCAGCCAATTATTCATTCTGGGCATCACAAATAGCCCATGACTCTGGAACTCTGATTGGTAGCATTCTTCCCCTCCGAGTCAGAAGGTCGCGCATTCAAGCCCAACTCCAGAATGTGAGTCCATCATTATAAAGCTCAGGAGGCTTGAGAAGGAGAATCAAATCGGCACTTTATTTTCAGCCAAAAGAACGGGCCTCAATGCGACGTGCAGCACATAGGTCCCAGACGGTACTGCCGATCCCAATCGGGGCCGGCCTTTAAGGGTTGATTCTGTGAACCTCAGCTGATGGGTCTCCGCTCCTTCAGCGGGGGAGTTCGTATTCCACGTGTCCCGTGGGCGGATCAATTGGATCATCCTGTGGATGTCATGAGACTTGTTACAATCACCAAGGTCGATATTTAGTGCAGTATTGAGGGAGTGTGGCATTGTTGGGGGTGCTGATTTGGATGAGGTATTAATCAGGAGGCCACTCTGCCTGTCTTGGTGATTGAGGGGGACAGTAAAGATCCCACAGGACTATGCAAAGAAGGGTGGTACGGTGGCTCAGCGTTTAGCACTGCTGCCTCACGGCGGCGAGGACCCGGGTTCGATCCTGGCCCCGGGTCACTGTCCGCGTGGAGTTTGCACAATCTCCCCGTTTCCCCGTGTCTGCGTGGGTCTCAAGCCCACGACCCAAGATGTGCAGGGTAGGTGGATTGGCCACGCTAAATTGCCCCTTAATTGGAAAAAAAAATAATTGGGTCCTCTAAATTTATAAAAAAGGACTATGCTGAGAAGAGGAGAGAGTTCTCCCAGCCAATATTCCTTTTTTTAATATACATTTAGAGTACCAATTATTTATACCATTAAATGCCTATCGGGATTTACCTGGGCAGCGACAGTCCTTCAAGGATCTGGGGGCGGGGGCGGTCCCACACCACCCCGACAGGAGCCATGACGTCCTCCAGAAACTGTAATGTCTAATGTCACAGGTTGGCACTTGAGCATTGAAGTGGCTGCTGCCGGGAATGCACCCACTGGAAGCTCAGGATCACTGAGTGAGATTTCCCAGCCCCACCCCACCCGCTTCTCCTACCACCTGTGACAGAGGCTGTAGGTGGCGCATTGGGACTCCTGAGAACTCATTGTTAGCCTGGAAGCACGTCAACCTCGACCCTGAGGGAGGGGACATTCCTGCCTGGCGCCTCCCCCTTGACTCCATTGTAGAGGGATCCCAACCCCCTCTCGTGCCAAGACGGACCATTATAAAGGTTTCTCCACCTGATTGTCATAATCCCCCACAAGGGAAAACCTTCATTGATCTCCCTGTGGAACTTGTGGAGTACGAGCTCCCCAGGTAGCGGGTGGAGACCTACCACCTGGTGCTCGTTATGAGCAAAGGTTAAAAGCAAGCCCAGAACAGGGCCTGTTGAGATAGGTCCTCCCAGCTAGGATAGCACTGGGATTGAGATGTTGCATTATGCACGCCATTGTAAATAAATCTGTCTTACGTTCACCGGCAGCCTCTGTGTCATGATACATATTAAACTGACGTTGCAATGTCTGATATTATACAGTGTGGTTATGAGTTGGACATTTCCCTGTCCAGTATCCGGTGCCTTTATGTCCGCTCTTTATATTTTGGAACACCCAGCCTCTAATATTTTCTGCATTACACGAAACCGAACTCCAGTCTTTGATTTTTGCCCCAAAGATGCTATCTGGACGGATTGGAGAAAAACTCTCCTAAGGCTGATACATAAAGATACGTGATCCCCAGCGCTTCTGATTGGTGGGATCCCATACTGGGGTTCTTACAATGCACTAAACATCCTGTTCTCTTTCAGGTACATCTCATTATTTGCATTTATATAAATTAAATTTAAAAAAAAAAAGTATTTTATTCCAGACATTTTAAAAAATGTATTTTATTACAAACATGTATCAAAACAGGTTACAGCAAATGAACACCCCAGGAAACATACTTTCCAGCAATCAACTATACAGTCTGTACAGATTTTTTTCCTTTATCGCCCCCCCCCCCCCCCCCCACCTCCCCACACTGTGACAAAGAGCTCCTCAAGCACACTCACAAATATCCCCCACCTTTTCTCAAATCCCCCTGCAGAGCCCCTTAACTCATACTTTCTCTTCTCTAATCGCAGGATGTCGTACAGGTCACCCAACCAAGCCGCTACCCCGGCTGGCGATGCCGACCGCCCCTCCAGTAAAATTCCCGCTGTGCAATCAGAGAGGCGAAGGCCAAGACATCGGCCTTCCTCCTCTCCAAGAGCTCCGGCTTCTCTGAAACCCCCAAATATCGCTCCCAAAGGGTCCGGGTCCACCTCCTCCTCCACTATGCTGGCGAAGACCGCGAACACTCCCGCCCAGAATTTTCCCAATTTTTTGCAACCCCAAAACATGTGCGCATGATTTGCTGGCCCCCGCCCACACCTCTGACACTTATCTGCTACCCCCTGAAAGAACCCACTCATTCTCGCCCGAGTCATATGCACCCTGTGCACCACCTTAAACCGTACCAAGATCATCCTTACACAAGAGGAGGTCCCATTTACCTCATCCAGTGCCTCACTCCATACTTCCAAATTGATCTCCCCATCAACTCCCCTTCCCATTTCTCCTTGATCTTCACCACCCGCTCGTGTCCCTGCAGCCCTCTCAGCCACTTGTATATATCCACAATTCTTCCCTCATAAATTAATTTTTTAAGTGTCAAAACATACCAAGTAATACAGAGTAGTATTATATTAAGACCATAAGACATCGGAGCAGAATTAGGCCATTCGGCCCATCAAGTCTGCTCCGCCATTCAATCATGGCTGATATTTTTCTCAGCACAGGAACAGGACCTTCAGCCATCCAAGCCTGCGCTGATCATACTGCCTGTCTAAACTAAAATCTTCTACACTTCCGGGGTCCATATCCCTCTGTTCTCATCCTATTCATGTATTTGTCAAGATGCCCCTTAAAAGTCACTATCGTCCCTGCTTCCACCACCTCCTCCGCCAGCGAGTTCCAGGCCCCACTACCCTCTGTGTAAAAAACTTGCCTTGGACATCTACTCTAAACCTTGCCCCTCGCACCTTAAACCGCTGCTCCCTAGTAATTGAACCCTCTACCCTGGGAAAAAGTCTCTGACTATCCACCATGTCTATGCGCCTCATAATGTTGTAGACCTCTATCAGGTCGCCCCTCGACCTCCGTCGTTCAAGTGAGAACAAACCAAGTTTATTCAACCTCTCTTGTTTTAAAGGATCATCCCTTTAGTCTGAGATGGTGTCCTCTGGTATATTATTCTATACAGAGTACTCTTTTGAAAACCTAAGGAAGAGGGTTGTGGTTATTGAAGATCAATCATCTCAGTTCCATATCATCATTTCAGGGGTTCCTCAGTATAGTGTCCTCGGCACAACCATCTTCAGCTGCTTCATCAAATGATCTTTCTTCCATCAGAAAATCAGGAGTGGGGATGTTTACTGATGAGTGCACTATCTGTGACTCCTGTGATAGTGAAGCAGTCCATGGCCAAATACAACAAAGCCAGGTCAACATCCAGGCTTGTGCTGACAAGTGGCAAGTAACATTTATGCCACACAGTGCCAGGGAATGACCATCTCTAACAAGAGAGAATCTAACCACTGCCCCATGACATTACCAACTTTTAATGCCCCACAATCAACATCCTGGGGTTACCACTGACTAAAAATTGAACTGGACTAGCCAAATAACTACTTTGGCTACAACAGCAGGTCAGAGACTAGGAATCCTGCGGCGAGTAACTCACCTCCTGACTCCCCAAAGCCTGTCCACCACCTACAAAGCACAAGTCAGGAGTGTGATGGAATACTCTTCTCTTGCCTGGATGAGTGCAGCTCCAACAATGCTCAGGAAGCAGCCTGCTGGATTGGCATCCAGTCACAAACATTCACACCTTCCATCAACACACTGTAGCAGCAATGTGTGCCATCTACAAGATGCACTGCAGGAACCCACCAAGACTCTTTAGACAAACCTTTCAAACCCCTAACTGCAACCACCTTGAAGGAAAATTGCAGCAGATACATGGGAACATGAAAGTTACTCTCCAAACCACTTGCCATCCTGACTTACATTGCCATTCCTTCACTGTTGCTGGGTTAAAATCCTGGAACTCAGTTCCTAACAGCACTGAATGTACCTGCACCACAGGGATTGCAGCGGGCAATTAGGGATGGGCAATAAATGCTGGCCTTGCCAGCGATGCTCACATCCCATGAATAATAGAAAGCATGTCAAACATATAGGCCGAGGAGTTTTTGGTGCCATGCTCCCTCCACCCTGTCTGCCCCCAGATTAGATTTGGAAAATATGGTCATCCTATCTGAACCCAAATATTAACCAGTCTTTGTGGTGCATCATATCCACTTTTTATACCAAAGTTTTTGCTGGAATAAAGTACTGAGGACGTGATCAACTTTCATTGTGGCATTCTTTCAATCTCAAGCTGCTTTCTCTGTGTTAACTTTAATTCAGAGTTTGAATTTTCCAGCAATAGCCTCAACCATGGATTCAATCACTGACCAGTGAATTATTTGGTGACACTGATCTGTTGCCTTCTCCTATCCCAATATGGTGGACAGAGTGGCCTCCTGTTGTGCCGTAGAATGTTCCATACCTGCTAAATTTTCTAAATACCTGGATAGGAGGGATGCGCAGTGGTGCCAGGAGAGGGTGGGGTATGGGCAGCATGCTGGCGCGGGGGTTAGCATTGCTCCCAGGTTCGATCTTGGCTCTGGGTCACTGACCGTGTGGAGTTTGCACATTCTCCCCGTGTTTGCGTGGGTTTCGCCCCCACAACCCAAAGATGTGCAGGGTAGGTGGATTGGCTACGCTAAATTGTCCCTTAATTGGAAAAAATGAATTGGGTAATCTAAATTTATAAAACAAAAGGAGGGCCTGCTGTGGGGGAGGGCCAGCAGGGACAGGATGGGCCGCAAGGTTTTCTTCCTGGCGGTGACGATGCCATGATTCCATTGGGGGATGCGGAGCTGCGCGGCGATTGGCGGTCCGGCTGGCGGTCCTTGGCCAATGGGGAGGCGGGATTGTCCGATTGGTCCAATCGCCGACCAATCAAAGGCGGGCGCAGGCGGGGGGAGGTGAGCGATTGGCCGGTTGGCCGGACCTCTGGGGATTGTGATAGGACGGCGCCCACGTCGGTCAAAGCGGTTTGGTCCAATGAGGCGGCGGCAGACTGGGGGGGGGGACGGGGGGACGGCGCGGATTGGCGGAGGGCTGGCGGTGGGTGCCGCCCACGTGCGGCTCCGGGGCGGTTGTGCGGAGCGAGGGAGCAGCGCGAGAGGCGGCGGAGGGAGCCGGAGCCGGGAGCAGAGACACAGCCGGACAGGCAGCGCCTTCCCTCAGCCGGTCAGTGCCCCAACCGACAAGCGAGGCCTCCAGCCGCCTGGCGGCACCTCACCCCCCCTTCCCCGGGGCCGTGCGGCCGAGCCGGGTGGTAGCGGCTTACCTGAGGCCTGGTGTGTGTGTGTGTGGGAGGGACTGCAGCCGCTCGCTGTTTATAAGGAAGTAACCGGGGAGGAGAGCGCCCGGCCCGGCCTCCCGGGGAGGAGCAGTCCCGATTGGAGCTGGGGTGGGGGCCTGCTCTCTTCCTCCCCCTTGATTGGATTGGGGGGGGGGGGGGTCAGTTCTCTTACCCCCCCCCCCCCTTTTTGATTGGGGGGGGGGGGGGGGTCTGTTTCCCTCTCTTTCCCCCCCCCCCCCCCCCCCCCTTTGATTGGAACTGGGGTGGGTCTTTTTCTCTCCCCCATTTTGATTGGAACTGGGTTGGGGGGGTCTGTTCTCTTTCTCCTCCCCCCCCCCCCAACCCCTTTTGGAGCTGGGTAGGGGGGTTTGTTCTTCGCCCCCCCCCCCCCCCCCCGATTGTAGCTGGGGAGGGGGTTTGTTCTTCATTTTGTTTCCCCCATTTTGATTGGAACTGGGTTGGGGGGGTCTGTTCTCTTCTCTCCCCACCCCCCGATTGGAGCTGGGGAAGGGGTCTGTTCTCTCCCCCCCCCCCCCCCCGATTGGAGCTGGGGAAGGGGTCTGTTCTCCCCCCTCCCCCCCCTTGATTGGAGCTGGGGAAGGGGTCTGTTCTTCCCCCCCCCCCCTTGATTGGAGCTGGGGAAGGGGTCTGTTCTTCCCCCCCCCCCCCCCCCCGATTGGAGCTGGGGAAGGGGTCTGTTCTCCCCCCCCCCCCCCCCCCCTTGATTGGAGCTGGGGAGGTGGTCTGTTCTTAGCCCCCCCCCCCCCCCCCCCCTTTTGATTGGAGCTGGAGTGAGGGGCTTTTTACACGCTTCCCCATTTTCCCTCTTTGGTGGGACCTGGGATGTGGTTCTCTCCCCCCCCCCCTTTTGATTGGAGCTGGAGTGAGGGGCTTTTTACACGCTTCCCCATTTTCCCTCTTTGGTGGGACCTGGGATGTGGTTCTCTTCCCCCCCCCCGAATTTGATTGGTGCTGGAGTGAAGGGAGGGGTGTGTTAACCCCCCCCCCCACACTTTCGTGGGAGCTAGGGTGGGGGTCCATTCCTTCCCCCTCTTTGGAAGCTAGGGTGGGGATCTGTTTCCTCCCCGTCTGCCTTTTCCGCACCCCCACCCGCGTGATGGGTGTTGCGCCGGGGTGTCCTTCATCTCCCTCCCCTCTCAGCCCCCATCATTGGGAGCTACGTGGCACAGCCAGCTTTTGCTCCACACTACTGTCAACCCATGCTCCCAGGTGGAACTGGAGGTCTAATTCGGGCTAAGTGGAGATGGGTTCTCTGAGGTGGAGGCCTTCCTGGTGGAACTGAAGCCCTTCTCTCCCTTGATAGCAGTGAGGCAGTTGGCTCCTCCTGCCTTCTCATCGCGCCTGGCCACAAGGGGCATGGAACTCTAAGCTCGGAAATGGGGTGGTGGTACCCATGCCTGTACACTTGTTGAAGCTTCAGACAAACGCCTCTTGCAGTTCCCCAAATACAACCTGGCTAGTGAAGCGTTTCTTTGCCAAGCTGCATCAGCCCATCTCTGTACAAAAAAAAACCCCTGAAAATCTTCCACCTCCCTCTCCTAACTTCCTACTGCGTTCTGTTAAATTGAATTTTTTACTAAAATGTAATTATGAATGAAAACCAATTGTGAGGTTGAAAAATCCGCTTCTCTTTTTATTCTGAGCGTGATTTTAAATATATCTATTTTATTAAATGTAAAGTTATTGTGGAAGAAAAACACCAACAGATTCTTGCATTATATAATGAGGTAGTAAAAAAGGCACGCATTTATTTAGTGCGTTTAATGACCTCACAATGTCCTCAAGTGCCTTGGATGTTGCACTATAGAAAGGCACAGTGAATGTACAGCATTAATTCAGCAGGTAGATGCCAGCGAGGGGAGACTACCGAATAGTTACTAAATGCCTGAGGAGGTTCTGCAGTAAGAGGTTTTTGAGATTGTGAGGGATTTCAAAGGGCAAGACTATTTTCTGATGTTGGGAGTTTTGTGGTGAGCGGGTCAGTAGTTTAAAGTTCTCATTGTGTTGTGGTTGACAGTTTTATATACCGAGGAGTTGTTGTAGTTTGTTTATGTGAGTGGTTGAGGCAGAGACCACTGCATCGTATAAGGAAAATTGGGTAAACATTCACCGTCGAGAAATGAGAAGAGTCAGTGGTGGTATCTAATTTTGGTTGCTCATAAACAGCTAGTCCAGATTTGATCAGTGTAGTTGCCTCCTGTATTCTATAAATCTATGCTTGGGATGCATTTCTTGATGGGGAGGGTATGTCGTTTGGCATCAATTGCATTGATGTAACTTTCCAAACCCACTTACATTTAGCAGAAAGAACGTGGCTTGAAGTGGAGAATTAATTTTGAGGTTTGTTTTTAATCCTTTTTCTCAGGGCTCCTCCATTCAAGATTCACCAAATATAGTTTGTTGACTGAACTGTTCACTTGGAGCAAATGTTAGCAGTGGAATTTTGTACTAAAGAAAGGCATAGAATCATATCCTGGGCTAGGTTTTGGATTTGTTTATTGTCACGTGTAACGAGGTACAGTGAAAAGTATTTTTCTGCGAGCAGCTCAAACAGATCATTTCGTAAATGAAAATAAAATAAAAAATATACATAATAGGGATACACAAGGTACACAATGTAAATACATAGACACCGGCATCGGGTGAAGCATACAGGAGTGTAGTGTTAATCAGGTCAGTCCATAAGAGGGTCATTTAGGAGTCTGGGAAGAAGTGGGAAGTAGCTGTTTTTGAATCTGTTTGTGTGTGTTCTCAGACTTTAGTATCTCCTGCCCGATGGACGAAGGGAAGAGGAGTAAGCCGGGTGGGAGGGGAAAGCTGCCCGCTTTCCCAAGGCAGTGGGAGGTGTAGATAGAGCCAATGGATGGGAAGCAGGTTTGTGTGATGGACTGGGCTGTGTTTACGACTCTGAAGTTTCTGGTGGTCTTGGGCCAAGTAGTTGCCATACCAGGCTGCCATACAGCCAGATAGGATGCTTTCTATGGTGCATCTCTAAAAGTTGGTAAGAGTTAATGTGGACATGCAGAATTTCTTTAGTTTCCTGAGGAAGTATAGGTGCTGTTGTGCTTTCTTGGTGGTAGAGTCGATGTGGGTGGACCAGGACAGCTTTTTGGTGATGTGCACACCTTGGAATTTGAAGCTGTCAACCATCTCCACCTCGGACCAGTTGATGTAGACAGGGTTGTGTACAGTACTTTGCTTCCTGATGTCAATGACTAGCTCTTTAGTTTTGCTGGCACTGAGGGATAGATTGTTGTCGTTGCACGACTCCACTAGGTTCTCCATCTCCCTCCTGTATTCTGACGCGTCGTTGTTTGAGATACGACCCACTGTGGTCTTGTCACATCAAACTTGTCGAAGCAGTTGGAACCAAATTTTGCCATCTGTATGTGTGTACAGGGCATATAGTAGGGGGTTAAGTACGCAGCCTGTCGGGGCCCCGGTATTGAGGGCTATCGTGGAGGAAGTGTTGTTTATTCTTACTGATTGTGGTCTGTGGATCAGAAAGTCGAGGATCCAGGTTGCATTTGGGAAGAGTTTATACAAGCAAGCAGAGAAGTGACCATTCTGCCTGACATATTTGTGCCAATTTCATATCAGTCGTCTCTAGTTCTGTTTCTCTGCTCTCCATTGTGCCTTAAACACCAAAAATATTAATCTGATTCCCTCTTTAAATGCTGCTTTTTATTGGAACTTTTATTACTATGGGGTGGCACAGTGGGCTCACAGCACCAGAGATCCGGGTTCGATTCCAGCCTCGTGTGACCGTCTGGAATTTGCACACGCTCCCTGTCTCTGCGTGGGTTTCTTCTGGGTGCTCCGGTTTCCCCCCACAGCCCAAAGATGTATAGGAAAGGTGGATTGGATTGGCCATGCTAAATTGCCCCTTAGTGCCCAAAGATGTGTAGGTTACGTTAAGGGGTTTTAGAGATAGGGCGGCAGGTGGAGTGCTCTTTTTGGGCAGACTCGATGGGCCGAATAGTCTCCTGCACTGTCGGGATTCTATGATTTATATTTCTGGTGATGCATTACTTTGTTCCAATAATACATGCATGCGCTTTCTTTTGTGATTGCTCACAGTTTTTAAGTGTGGTGATTACTCTAAAGGTTCGTAATCCTATTGAGTCAAACTTGATCATAGAATTATAGATTAGTGTAGCACAGAAGATTTGACCCATCAGTCCTTTGAAGACTCTTTGAAAGAACTATCCAATTCGTTCACACCCCCAGTCATTTTTCACTGCTCTGTTAACATTTCCCTTCAAGTGTTTATTCGCTTCTCTTTTGGAAGGTAGTGTTGAATCTGCTTTCACCACCCTTTCAGGCAGCGCGTTCCAGATCATAGCAACTTGCTGCGTAAAAGATCTTCCCACTGATTTATTTTACCAATTATCTGCAATCTCAATTTTTTTTTTTGATTCCATAAAAACATATGAAATCGAAGCATGACTGGGTTATTTGTCCCTTTGAGCCCATTCCACCAGTTAGTACAATTATGGTTCCAATTTCCTGCACCATTCCCACATCCCTTAATTCCTTCAGTATCCAAACCCCTTTGCCAGTGGAAATAGCTTCTCTTTATTTATTGTATCAAAACTCCTCAATTAAATGTCCGCTTGCTCTTTTCTGTATCTTGTTATCTGAATTCCACGATCATGGCCTGAGTACGTGCTGGGGAAATGGCTGGAGTTTCATTCAGTGAATTTGCAATTTATGTGCAAGAAAAGTGTGCGAGCTGCATTGATACTAAATCTTGAATACATAAATTATTGAGCAGCTAATGAGTTATGCTCCTTAAACCTTGTTTAAATAATTTAGATCGCGCAGAGCAAACGGAAACTAAAATGTTTGCCTTTTGGATTGTGGATTCATGCTGCAGTATGTTTTTCATGAGTGTCTTTCTCCGCATCAGCAACAGAAGCATTAACTTGAGTATTCACCTTTGAGTGTGCCAGGTACTCAGCGGAGACGGGTAGGACTGGTAGATTTGAGTTATGCTACTATTTTTTTTTCTGGCAAAACCATATGAGCGAATTATTGTTATATTTTAATACTTGCAAGGAACTGATGGTGAAATAGAATTTCAGGGAAATATAAAAATTGCACTTCTCAAAAAACAGTTGCATTTCTGCTGATGTTCGACTGATCCCAGTCTATATTCATCTGTTTTTTTCTGTTCTATTTTATGCTGAAATTTAGGGAAATAACTAATTCTTCACATGGGTATCGAGAATGTTAAAATTTCAATCTAAATGGGGGGGGGGTGCCCGGTTACGTGAATTACTTGTGTATTTCTACCCCAATTGAGCACTCTGAACCATTTCAAATGTGTGAAAGGTTCACCCAAATTAACTTCTTTTAATACTCGAAGTATGCTTTAAGGCAAAAAAGGTTATTTAGCTCAACACTGTATGAAATAGCAACATAAAATGAAGTTTCAGAATCGTCAAAATTGGCCTCTAATCATATTTTAATGGCCCCGGCTTTGGGTCACTGTCTGTGTGGAGTTTGCACATTCTCCCCGTGTCTGCGTGGGTTTCGCCCCCACAACCCAAAAATGTGCAGAGTAGGTGGATTGGCCACGCTAAATTGCCCCTTAATTGGAAAAAATAATTGGGTAATCTAAATTTATTAAAAAAAAAAAAAAATATTTTAATGGTGGTCAGGTGCTTTTTGCAGTTTGTAGCTGTCAGATGGAATTTAGGTGTTGAGATATAATCTTGTCAATTTTCTTCTGCATTCTATTTAAAATGGAGGAATCTTTGTTCTCACTTGCATGTGTAGATTGACGTGATTGCATCCGATTATAATGCAGAGTTTGTGTTGTTTTTGATTCTAAACTAGGATTCCACCACTAGCAGACACAGTTTACAATCTTTCTGCTCATGTCTTTACTTCTGGATTGGTAGAAATTTCCATGCACCGGAAACCATTGAAGAGATTTAGTTTTTTAGTAAGCACAGGAGTGAGTACTCCAATCTTAACAATATCAGAAATTCTTGGAACACTCTGCATATTTTTTAAAGTTCATTTACGGGATGTGGGCAGTCCTTTCGGTGTAGGCACTTCCAGTGTGCTGTTAGGGAGGGAGTTCCCGGCTGTTGCCTCAGTGACACTGAAGGAATGACAATATATTTCCAAGTTGGGATGGGGAGTGACCCTTGTGGAACCCAAACTGAGTGTCCGTGAGCAGGTTATTGCTGAGTAAGTGCCGCTTGATAGCACTGTTGATGACTCCTGTCATCACTCAGCTGATGATGGAATCTACAGTGCAGAAGGAGGCCATATGGCCCATCAAGTCTGCACCAGTCCTTGGAAAGAGCACCCTACTTAAGCCCACGCCTCCACCCTATCCCAGTAACCCGACCTAACCTTTTGGACCCTTGGGGGCTATCTATCATTTAAAAAAAAATTTAGATTACCCAATTATTTGTTTTCTGATTTAAGGGGCAATTTTAGCGTGACCAATCCACCTGCACATCTTTGGACTGTGGGAGGAAACCAGAGCACCTGGAGTTGGGTTGTGGAGGGGAAACTCACACAGACATGGGCAGAATGTGCAAACTCCGCACGGACAGTGAGCCAGGGCCGGAATTTGTACCTGGGTCCTCAGTAGCAGTCCCAGTGCAGATCATTGTGCCACATGCTGCCCCTGGGGGCAATCTATCATGGCCAATCCACCTAACCTGCACATCTTTGGATTGTGGGAGGAAACCAGAGCACCCGGAGGAAACACACAGACACGGGGAGAAAGTGCAAACTCCACACAGACAGTCATCCGAGGCTGGAATTTAACCCGGGCCCTGGAGCTGTGAGGCAGCAGTGCTAACCATTGTGCCACCGTGGTGCCTGGAGAGTAGACTGATAGGACGGTAATTGGCCGGTTTGGATTTGTCCTGTTTCTTGTGTACAGGGCACAGTGTGGTGTGAGAAATGGAATCCAGGTTTCATTGATCAAACATATAGAACACAGAACATAGTGTAGAATGAGGCCATTCGGCCCATCGAGTTTGCGCCGACCCACTTAAGACCTCACTTCCACCCTATCCCCGTAGCCCACTAACCCCATCTAAACTTTTTGGCCACTAAGGGCAGTTAATCATGGCCAATCCACCTAACCTTCACATCTTTGGACTGTGGGAGGAAACTGGAGCACCCGGAGGAAGCCCATGTAGTCATGGGGAGAACATGCAGACTCCGCACAGACAGTGACCCAGCGGGGAATCGAACCTGGGACCCTGGCGCTGTGAAGCCACAGTGCTATCCACTGTGCTACCATGCTGCCGTTTCAGGTCAGTCCTTCAAGATGGAATGTTTTTTCCAGAATTTTGGGGTTTTTACTTTTACATTTATGCTTGTTTTCAGTGTCTGGATTCCTGCAGCTTGTGTATACTCCTAGGAGGAATATTTAACTGTAAGTTGCTGCTACGTCAGTTGTGCATTTTTTAAAATCTCAATGTTTTCAGGCAGCAGCATGTTTGTTTATGATTTCATAAGTATGTCTAATGCCTGAAGGTTATGCTTAACTACGCTGTTTTTACATGACCATAAAGTTATGTTGGAACTGCTTAAGCTATACATTATAACTTGCAAAGAATCATTGCATTTCAGTGAATCTAGTTTATTGACTGACCTGCACATGATGCCCCATGGATGGCATCAAGAGAATTATTTAAAAAAAGGATCTATTGTGTTGTATAGACTCTTTTAAAAAAAACTATATAACTCTTTCCACTGAGTGAATTTTTTAAAGGGCATACAAAATCCGTGGATGAACATTGTTCTAATTTCTGGCATCTCCATATGCAGTGTGCTTTTTCAGTGCTTGTCTTGGGTGTCACAATATTTAACTCTCCCAAACTCTACAGCTCACCCACATTAGGCAGCAGTTCTGTACTCTTGCTGATGTTGATAATGACCCCTCTAATCAGAGGACTGATTGATGGTATAATTCACAATTTGGACAGATTTCTCTCAAAAGTGTGAATTTTAAAAAGCAGTGCGTTTGTGATTGTAAAGCTTTGGTTTCCCCTCATTTTTCAGCAGCTCTCACTTTGGCGTTCAGAAGTCAAATCAAATTGACATGCTTGCCTCTCAATGGCCCTTTAATCTGACACATGCCTATTGCAACACAAAAGCTTGCATTCAGTGAGTCATTAGCTTAATTCTTGATGGGAACAAAATGCCTGAGTTAAATTCTTCAGTTAAGTATGCGCTGCTCAAAATGCGTTTGAGTGGGGGGGGGGGAAGAGAAGGAAATGCTAATAATTTACCTATGTAGAAATGTGGAAAGTTTCTGTTGAATTGCTCTATTGTCCCGAAGAACATAATGCTGTCGGGTTTTGCCTCCTTCAATTTGTTTTTGACAAAATGCAAATGTAAAATTTGAATGAGGCCGATGGTGTTGCTTGTTGAAGAGACCCTCGATGTTGTACAGTAAAAAGCTGTGGATTCAGTTATTGTTTTCAAATATTGTGTGTTTCTGCAACAATTAGTGCTTGTTCAGAAAACAGTTTTTAGATTTTTTTAATGGAATGTTGGTATGGTTAATGATGGGTTTTGCAGGTTTTACAGTATTGCAGACAGCACCTACCTCCAAGACAATCAAGCACTCGCCCCCAGAATCATCCAGACTCGAAATGCTAGCACCCTTTCCTCTCCACAGATGCTGCTGAGATTGTCCAGTTTTTTTCTGTTTTTGAATCAAGCACTGACCTTGGCTGCTGATTTAATAGGCTTACGGTCATCTTCATATATGCTTTGTGGCTGTTGGTGTGGTAGCCTAGTTGTTAAATTACTAGATTAGCGATCCAGACAATATGGGCTCAGATTCTATTATGGCCATTGAAGAATTTAAAATCAACCAAGACGACCGGATTGTTGTAAGAGCCTTGTTGGCTTGCATGCTTGCTTCATTTGCCCTATATGCAACTCCTGGTCCCACACTAATGCGGTTGACTTGTAACTACCCTCTGATGTCGCTGAGTAAGCCACCCACTTGTGCGAAAACAGGGATGTGCAATAAATTCCAGTCTCACCAGAGACACCTACATCCTGAGAGTGAATAATATAAACCATACTCCAAGTGTTTTAATTACTTTTGTAAATTGTGCATTGGTTACCAGATCTCTTGACTCACTTTATGTTTGCCATTATCCACAAAATTAGATTTGTAGAGTTTATTTTGAAAGTACCTGCAAGCTTGCCAATAGATTAGTAACATTAATTGAAATTCATACTGTCTGAATAATTTCTAGTGCACTTCATGTTGTGCTCTTTCTGATGTTTTTTGGCACCTCTATATGTACATTTCTTGCTACTGTTTACAACACATCAATTGTTCACTGGCTGTTGTCAGCATTTGCATTACTCAAGGTCGATGGGAATGAACTTTTGTACAGCACTTTGTAATATTTGTACATTTCTGATGGAATTTTGTAGTTCATTGAAGTTTGGATATTACATATAAATCATTTTGTTAAAAGGTAAAATGAGCGATAAACTAAGCAGCTTGAATGCTTAATTTGTTTTTTCCTTGCATAAATTTTCTTTTTAGACTCACTGAAATATGGTGTTTCAAAGTTAACCGGAGATTGGAATTGTTCTATTGACTTAGGTGCTTGTGTGATTTGATAAGACATGAATCTAGAGGAACTTCTTTTTACATGCTTGTTAGCAGAATTATAATTTCTTTAAAAAACATTGAACTGCATTTTGTGCGATGTTGCTTAATATAGTCCTTTTTTCTGCCCCCCCCCCCCCCTTCATGTTAATTACAAACAGTTTTGGGATTTTCTTAATTTGAAATGAATATTGAAATAGGGCATCTTCAGTTGGGCAACTGTCCCATTCATAAAACAGAAATATCCAAACAGCTCCAACAAGTTATTAATCAGGAAAAATGTCATTGTTCTGTCCGGTTGGAATTCTTTTGACTGGTGGCAGCATAGTTTTAAAATGTGCAGTTAACAGAAATGTGACATAGAATAATAAATAAATTTAGGATTTGAGCACATAATTGAGGTTAACCGTTCTGTGCAGTGCTGTTTTATGGGATGAGTTTCAAAACTGGCCCAATTTGCCGTCGGATGGCTGTAAAAGATTCCAGGGCACCACCCGAGCAGAAGCAGTAGAGTTATGGGGCCCTGCGCGACATTCAGATCTCATTTAACATGAGCAAAGAATTGACCTCGTCATCTGTCCCACTGTTTCTTGTTTGCGCTGTGTATAAATTGATTGCAGTATTTGCTTACCTTCAAAAGTCATTAATTTTCCAGGTGGTGCAGTGGTTCAATCCCGGACTGGGTCACTGTCCATATGGAGTTTGCACATTCTCCCCGTGCCTGCAGGGGTCTCACCCCCACAACCCAATGATGTGCAGGGCAGTTGGATTGACCACGCTAAATTGCCCCTTAATTGGGGGATTTAAAAAAAAAAAGTCATAAATTTTCCATGACATGTTTTTGGATGTTCTGAGGACCCATAACAGGACTGTTCTTACATCTTGAAGTTATGCATCTGTGAATGAGGATAGCTTCCTGGTTTAGTTTTGTAAAGCTTGCAATAACTAATTTTGGCGATTAAACATTTTATCAACTGAACTTCAAAATATTTAAGGCCATGTTTTGACATATTAATGCACAGGGCAGTTAAGAGAAAAACACCTGCAAGGGCATGTAAAAACTGGACCCTATCAGTGTAAATCATATATTGCTTAGAAATGTCTCCCTGTTGCTCGGAGCAAAGATGATTAATATTTATATGATTTCCCAGCACAGGAAATTATTTTACCTGCATTCCTTGATCTCTGGTCCAGTCAGTGCTATGCCTGATTAATTCCCCTTTGCATGTCTGTTCTTAATACAAGGCTAAACAGGGGTTAGGGCAACTCGGGGATGAACAAAATCTTGAAGGGAGATTGGTGAGGAAAGGGCTGGATTTGTGGAATCAGAATCACTGCTTCTGATGTTTTCCATACATTCCATTGACTGTTTGGACATTCTTCGCTTCTAATTTTAAGCTTGACGCAGTGGCACAGAGGAAGCCAATCTGTTGTCAATCTAGCAGTGGCAAACCAAGGGCAAGCTAAATGACTGACTAGCTGACTTTATGAATAGACATGACACAGACAGCTTGAGCTGTTCAAACAAGACAGTTTTCCAATATAGTACAATATGCTGGCATACATAGTCTGTAGATATAATGGTTTATAAGACATGTTGCCTTATATAAGCCTCATAGGGATAGCATCTATGAAATCTGTTGGGGTTATCACTCAGCAAACAGTTGTAAAGTGTTAGCATTTGGTGATGTATTTATAAAGTAGGACTTACTTGGATTCTTGTATGTTACTGCTTGGTGTTCTGTTTCTAAATTGTATCCCAGACTGCAGGCATTTAAGCATGATTTTAAAAGTGATTTTATAACATTTACAACTTTTATCTCCAGGGTTACAAATTGGAGCAAAGATAAGTTGAGTGTCTCAATAAAGGTCGCCATTATTTCCTTAATTATGCCTGAAGCTTTGATTGTGATGCATATTCTCCCAGCCTGACATTGCTTTAAAGAAGAACTATGTCTCATTGACCATCAGTCAGAAAAATAGGGAATAATTATTTGCAGGCACAATGCATGTGTTAGCGGCAAGCAGACTGAAGATCATTGTCTGTTATGCTAATCACTAACGATGAAATGAAATTGCAAATAGTGATATGAATGTATCTTCTATTTGGATATTTGACCTGTAATGTTTTACAGTACGGATAATATTCCCGTACCAGCCTCCCCGGACAGGCGCCGGAATGTGGCGACTAGGGGCTTTTCACAGTAACTTCATTCAAGCCTACTCGTGACAATAAGCGATTTTCATTTCATTTGTAAACTGAAATTCACTCATTCTCATGAATCGAGAATCTCTTCAGGATATAACAGTTATGAAATTTTTCCCAGATTATTTTAATCTTGTCTACTCCTATGAATCTCAGTATTTGACATTCTAGTCTTCTGTTAGTCTTCAATGTAATTTCTTCGCTAATAAACTCTCAACATTATTTAAATTTTATTAAGATTGTAGTGAAGATGGTTTAGAGTGATTCATGAGGCTGTCGTTTAATCTAGGATCCTGAAGCTATCTCAACTCTGACAAATTATAGCCTTTCTACTCCAGTCATCGGTATTGTATAGTGCAATAATTGTGATTCTTTTATGGCTGGGAAATGAGAATATTTTACACTCGCTGTAACATGTGGGATAGTTTGTATTTACTGCATATTGAAGGAAAACATTAAGCCAGACAGACCAGGTGGGTGCAGTTTTGGTTTCTGGGCTATAAGAGGGTAAACAGCCAGGTTTGTACTTCCACGAGCTGTCTAATGAATCCTTCTGAAACGCACTAGAGTAGGACTATTTGGTAAGAGCAGGATATGATGCACAGCTCTCTAACACGCTGGTGCATTGCCTTAATTTTGGCAGAAGGCATGATCTCTCTGGCTTGGGCTGCTCTTGCTGCAATTGTGTGGTGCGAAGTGTAAAGGAAGATGGGGAAAATTGTTGGTGCTGTGAGCTTCTCAGTTGTGAACTTGGTAGGAGTATATTACAGGCCCCCGAGCAATACTTCCAAAGTGGGGCATAGTATAAACCAAGAAATAAAGGGCTTGTGAGAAGGGCACATTGGTAATCATGGGTGATTTTAGCATACATATTGACTGGATTAATCAATTTGGCAAGGTTAGCCTCGAGGGAGATTTCATAGTGTATGAGGGACTGTTTCTTAGAGCAGTATGTTATGGAGCCAACCAGGGAGCAGAATACTTTATATTTAGTATTATGTAACAAAGGAGGGTTGGTAAATAGTCTTGTCATAAAGGATCCTCTTGGAAGGAGTGATCACAGCATGCTGAAATTTTAAATTCAGATTGAGAGAGAGAAGACAGAGTGCTGTGCTAGAGTTTTAGCATTGGGACAGGTAATTATAGTGGCCTGAGGAAAGAGTTGTCCCAAGTAGACTGGGCACAAATAATTGAGGATAGGACAGTTGAGGATCAATGGTGGATTTTCAGGGAGATATTAAATACCTCTCAACTAAAGTGCATTCCTGAGAAGAAGAGGAATTCTAAAAGGGAGAAAAATGTTTCATGGCTAAAGGAAGTCAAGAAAGATATAAAGGTAAAAACGAGGCATACCAGACTGCAAAAGCTAGTTGGAAGCTGAAGGATTGGGAGAACTTTAAGGTTCAGAAAAAGGCTACAAAAAAAATCAAAAGAGCCAAGATGAACTGCGAAAGGAAACTAGCAGAAAACATAACACTGATACCAAAAGCTTCTGTAAGTATATAAAGAGGAAGGAGCAGCACGGCGGCGCAGTGGGTAGCACTGCTGCCTCACAGTGCCAAAGTCCCAGGTTCGATCTCGGCTCTGGGTCACTGTCCGTGTGGAGTTTGCACATTCTCCCCGTGTCTGCGTGGGTTTCGCCCCCACAACCCAAAGACGTGTAGGGTAGGTGGATTGATCACACTAAATTCCCCTTTAATTGGGAAAATGAATTGCGTACTCTAAATTAAAAAAGAAGAGAATAACTGGCCCTTTAGGGGACGATACTGGTGAGGTAGTAATGGGGAACACAGATAGTGGAGGCACTGAACCAGTATTTTGCCTCTGTATTCACAATAGAGGATAATTTTCCCAAAACTGCAGTTAATGCAGAGGAACTTGGTGCAATAACCATCACTAGGGAGACGGTATTGAATAAACGAATGGGGTTAAAGGCAGGTAGGTTTCTGGGACTAGATGGCCTGCACCGTAGGGTTTTAAGGGCAGTGCTATCAGAGATAGTGGATGCATTGGTTATGATATTCCAGAATTCCTTGGATTCTGGAAGGGTCCAGGTGAATTGGAAACGGTTAATGTGATGCTCCTATTCAAAAAGGGAGAGCAGCAAAAATGAGGAAACTATAGACTGGTTAGCTTGACCTCTATGGTGGGGAGGTTGCTGGAATCAATTATTCAGGAGTAGATGACTGAACATTTGGATAGACAAAGCTCAATTCACCATTGTCAGCATGGTTTCATGAAGGGGAAGTCATGCTTGACAAATTTGCTTGAGTTCTTTGAGGATGTAACCAGCAAGGTGGATAATGGGGAACCTGTGGATGAGGTATATTTAGACTTCCAGAAGGTGTTTGACAAGCTTTGACTGATCCAGAAGGTGAGATCGCTGGGGATTGGGAGTAGAGTACTAGATTGAGTTGTGGATTGGCTGACGGACAGAAATCAGAGGTTCGGGATAAATGGGTCTTTGGCTGGCAAATTGTAAGTAGCAGGGTGCCGCAGGGGTCAATATTTGGACATCAACTGTTTACAATCTATATAAATGATCTGCAAACAGGGACAGTGTGTAACATAGCAAAATTTGCCAGTGATATTAAACCAGGTGGGAATGCAGGCACTGAAGAAGAGATAAAGATTTTGCGGACTGATATGGATAGGTTAGGAGATAAATTTGGCAGATGGAGTTTAATGTCGATAAGTGTGAAGTTATCCATTTCGGCCGAAAAAATAGATAGGCAAATTGTTACGAAATGTAAAGCAGATTCAAAATGCGTCTGGGCAGAGGGATCTGGGTGTCTTTGTTCATGAATCGCAGAAAGTTGGTATGCAGGTACAGCATGTAATTAGAAAGGCAAATAGAATGTGAGCATTTATTGCAAAAGGACTGGAGTATAAAAGTAGAGAGGTGTTGTTGCAATTGTATAGGGTGTTGGTGAGACCACATCTGGAGTATTGTGACCAGTTTTGGTCTCCTTATTTGAGGAAGGATGTGGTGGCATTGGAGGCAGCTCCAGAGGAGGTTCACCAGATTGATTCCAGTGATGAAAGGGTTGACTTATGAGGAGAGATTAAACAGTTTTTGCTTAAACGCATTGGGGTTCAGAAGGATGGGGGCGGGGGGGGGGGGGAATCTGATCGAGGTATATAAATTGCTAAAAGAAATTGGTGAAGTAAACTGTGTCCAAATGCTCCCCCTTGAGGCAATCTAGAACGAGAGATCACAGATATAGGTTGAGCTGCAGTAGATTTAGAACTGAGATGAGGATGAACTACTTCTCACAGAGTGGGGGGGGGGGGGGGTGAAATTGTGGAACTCACTGCCTCATATAGTGCGGTGAAGTCTGAAGCATTAAATGGTTTCAAGAAGGAGATAGATATATTTCTGATTAACGGGTTAAAGGGATATGGGGAACAGGTGGAGAGGTGGATTTAAGACCAGGAAGATATCAGCCATGATCTGATTGAATGGCAGAGCAGACTTGATGGGGCTGAATTGACTACTTGTGCTCCTAATTCCTGTGAACAATTTGAAATACATGTGTTCAATTTCACTTTTTGCAATGGAAGTGAAAAGTGCCAGTCCTGCACTCTGTAATAAGTATGGCTGTTTGTTTTGCAATGCGAGTTTCGGATTTAATGCTGGAAGGTGGTTGGTGATCAAATCTTTGAAATGAATATTTTGCCAGTGTTGGGAAAACATATTTGTTTCAAGTGTTGCCCTCGTGGAATTCGTAGTTTATGACCTAGATGACACTGCTTCTTTCGAATCCCTACAGTGCAGAAGGAGGCCATTTGGTCCATTGAGCCTGTACCGACCCTCGCACCCAAGCTGGGCCCACTCACCTGCCCTATTTCCTCAACCTAACCTACACATCTCTGGGCACGAAGGGGCAATTTAGCATGGCCAATCGACTTAACCTGCACATCTATGGACTGTGGGAGGAAACCATATCACCTGAAGGAACCCACACAGACATGGGGAGAATGGGCAAACTCCACACTCGCCCAAGGTAGGAACTGAACCTGGGTCCCTGGCGGTGTGAGGCAGCAGTGCTAATCACTGTGCCCCCTGCGTCACTTTGGAAATACTTATTTGCTAAATTAGTGAAATGCTGCCATTTTAATTTGTTTGAACTATAATTTGCAACTGTTTATACCCGGAGGTCGTTATTTAAATTTCCTGGTTGTAATCCATGACTTTAGTACAACCAATTAGGTTTTTTTTTAGCAAGAGTTGTACTTGTGCTATCAATGACGATGAACTCTTTCCTGTCTGTAGTTGTCTGTAGATGTGAAACCCTAGTTGAAGTCACAACTTGCTAAAATTAGGGTGGTGCAAACTACTTGCAGAAGGCTTCATGCAAGGAACCTAATACAATCTACACTATCCTGTAAATGTGAAAGGATGTACTGTAGTTGCTTCAATTCTTTCAGCTCCATCGTTTCATTCGAGCTGTGCTCCTGTATTGATCAATCAAAGGCCCCTTCTGTGGGTTTAATTTTCCAGACCCACATTTACATCTGCCATGCACTATGAACTATTAGTGTCCAGATGTCTCACTTTCTGTTTGACTCCTTTGTTAGCTGTGCTGTGGGAGCTGTGAAATGCAGGCCTGTGCTGGAGTGCAACACAAGGAGGATGGCTGGAGAGAGTCTTGAAACAAGGGGGCTGCTTCTTTTTGTATGGCAGTTGATTTTAATGTTTTTGAGTGGCTAACTGTTTCATACATGTTGGCTGACTCATGGTTGAAAAGAGCAACATTTATTTATTGACTGGCAGAGAGTAGACTGGCAGTGTGGGCAAAAAAATTTGATTTTAAACAAAACATTTAAACTGACTAAATTGAAGGTTCAGATACTGAAGTCATTCAAATTCTGTGTCCTAACTCACCCAAGTCCGATTCACCCATCTCCCCTCTATTCAATGACAGATTGGCTCCCAGTTAAGCAATGGCTCGTTTAAAATAACACGTCTTGATTGTTGTTTTCTCCCGTCTTCTCTTCCCCCTCCCTCTTCCTCCCCCCTCTTTCCCCTCCCCCCTCTTTCCCCTCCCCCCTCTTTCCCCTCCCCCCTCTTTCCCCTCCCCCCTCTTTCCCCTCCCCCTCTTTCCCCTCCCCCTCTTTCCCCTCCCCCCTCTTTCCCCTCCCCCTCTTTCCCCTCCCCCTCTTTCCCCTCCCCCTCTTTTCCCTCCCCCTCTTTCCCCTCCCCCTCTTTCCCCTCCCCCTCTTTCCCCTCCCCCTCTTTCCCCTCCCCCTCTTTCCCCTCCCCCTCTTTCCCCTCCCCCTCTTTCCCCTCCCCCTCTTTCCCCTCCCCCTCTTCCCCCTCCCCCTCTTTCCCCTCCCCCTCTTTCCCCTCCCCCTCTTTCCCCTCCCCCTCTTTCCCCTCCCCCTCTTTCCCCTCCCCCTCTTTCCCCTCCCCCTCTTTCCCCTCCCCCCTCTTTCCCCTCCCCCTCTTTCCCCTCCCCCTCTTTCCCCTCCCCCTCTTTCCCCTCCCCCTCTTTCCCCTCCCCCTCTTTCCCCTCCCCCTCTTTCCCCTCCCCCTCTTTCCCCTCCCCCTCTTTCCCCTCCCCCTCTTTACCCTCCCCCTCTTTCCCCTCCCCCTCTTTCCCCTCCCCCTCTTTCCCCTCCCCCTCTTTCCCCTCCCCCTCTTTCCCCTCCCCCTCTTTCCCCTCCCCCTCTTTCCCCTCCCCCTCTCTCCCCTCCCCCTCTTTCCCCTCCCCCTCTTTCCCCTCCCCCTCTTTCCCCTCCCCCTCTTTCCCCTCCCCTCTTTCCCCTCCCCCTCTTTCCCCTCCCCCTCTTTCCCCTCCCCCTCTTTCCCCTCCCCCTCTTTCCCCTCCCCCTCTTTCCCCTCCCCCTCTTTCCCCTCCCCCTCTTTCCCCTCCCCCTCTTTCCCCTCCCCCTCTTTCCCCTCCCCTCTTTCCCCTCCCCTCTTTCCCCTCCCCCTCTTTCCCCTCCCCCCTCTTTCCCCTCCCCCCTCTTTCCCCTCCCCCCTCTTTCCCCTCCCCCCTCTTTCCCCTCCCCCCTCTTTCCCCTCCCCCCTCTTTCCCCTCCCCCCTCTTTCCCCTCCCCCCTCTTTCCCCCTCCCCCCTCTTTCCCCTCCCCCCTCTTTCCCCTCCCCCCTCTTTCCCCTCCCCCCTCTTTCCCCTCCCCCCTCTTTCCCCTCCCCCCTCTTTCCCCTCCCCCCTCTTTCCCCTCCCCCTCTTTCCCCCCCCCTCTTTCCCCTCCCCCTCTTTCCCCTCCCCCCTCTTTCCCCTCCCCCCTCTTTCCCCTCCCCCCTCTTTCCCCTCCCCCTCTTTCCCCTCCCCCTCTTTCCCCTCCCCCTCTTTCCCCTTCTCCCCCCTCTTTCCCCTCCCCCTCTTTCCCCTCCCCCCCTCTTTCCCCTTCTCCCCTCTTTCCCCTTCTCCCCTCCTCTTCTTCTCCCCCCTCTCCTCTTCTTCTTCTCCCCCCTCTCCTCTTCTTCTTCCCCCCCCTCTCTCCTCTTCTTCTCCCCCCCCTCTCTCCTCTTCTTCTCCCCCCCCCCCCTCTCTCTCCTCCTCTCTCTCTCCTCCCTCCCCCCCAAAAAGCACTAGATGTGGCGCAATGCCCTTTCTTGTCAGCTTGGATCTTTAGTATATCTCTCTTGTGGAGCGCATGAATTGGCTTCAATTTGAATTATTCTTTTAGAGCAAGCAGTGAGGTGGATTCTGGGTTTGCTCTGTCCACCAAGCACATTGGCTTCGTAACTTTAAGGATGGGATTAAATGGGCAGCACAGTGGCGCAGTGATTAGCACTGCTGCCTCACGGTGCCAGTTTCGATGCCGGCTCTGGGACCCCGTCCGTGTGGAGTTTGCACTTTCTCCCTGTGTTTGCGTGGGTTTAGCCCCCCCCCCCCAACAACCCAAAGATGTGCAGGGTAGGTTGATTGGCCACGCTAAATTGCCCCTTAATTGGAGGTACTCTAAAAAAAATTTTTGAAAGGATGGAATTTAAAAAAAAAGTCAAAATTGAGGATGTGTGCTAATTTGAAATTATTCCCTAATCCATGTGCTTTGTAGAATATAATTTTCTTTTTATCACAGTCCTGGTTGACTCGATAGAACGATAGAAAGCTGATTAGTGTGATTATAATTGAAGAAAAAGTTAGGGAACTTAAATAACTAAAATATTTGCAGAAAGATTTGAAAGTGTGCAATAATATGTGCTGCTATCTCTTGATGGAATTAGGCGTTTGGATTGGTAGCTGGTTAACATGCAATGCACTGAGAAGCGGAATCTATGTAGAAAATGTGCAGGGCAACATGATTATCCCTTGTGTTTCATCAAGTATGTATATCATGGGAGTGAATAGGAAGTGATTTGATTGTTTGGAATTCTGTGCATGGACCAGAATAATATTTGGTTCCCAGTGCGTATTTGTGTACTTCAATCCTGATCAACATTTTTTTGATTTTTAACTGTTTAGCAGTTCTGGCCTGGGGCAGTGGTAGACATGGAAATGGTTGTCCTGCTTTTTTTGTAGCTTGGGAAGTGCAAGTTCCTCTAATGTTCTCCATTCCTGTTTGTTCAGTCATCTCTGAAAGTATGCTAGCCTTAAAGGAGTTATCCATAGAAACCGGGCTCAAACGTCTCCGCTTTTGTTTTGAAATTAAAGTCAAACAATTGGGGCGGGATTCTCCGAACCCCTGCCGGGTTGGCGAATCCCCGGGGTGGGGGGGGGGGGGGGGGGGAGACGCGAATCCACTCCGACGCCGGCTGCCATATTCTCCGCCACCGGTTTTTGGGCGGGGTTCACGCTACTCCGGTCGGGGGCCGTTGGCAGCGCCCCCCCCCCCCCCCCCCGGCAATTCTCCAGGCCCCGATGGGCTGAGCGGCCGTCGGTTTCTGGCCAGTCCCGGCGGCGTGGATTGGCCATGGCCCCACACGGAGGGAGCTGGCTGGTAGGCCGGCTGGTGCGGTTCACGGGGGGGGGGGGGGGGGGGGGTGTGGCTCCGCCATGGCCGGCGCTGAGAAGACACCCCCCTGCGCATGCGCTAGAATGCGGCAGCCATTCTGTGCATATGGGGAACCACTCCGGCCGTTCTGCACATGCGCTAACTCGCGCCGGCCTTTCGGCGCTGGCTAGCGCGGCGCCAACCCCTCCGGTGCCGGCCCAGCCCCCGGAAGTGCCGAGGATTCCGCAACTTCTGGTCGACCTGACGCCGGAGTGGTTCGCGCCGTTTTTCACGCCGGAAGCGGGCCATCGCGGGCATTCGGGAGAATCCCGCCCCTGATGTTTACTTGCATGTCCAGTTGCATTAAGTAAACTAATGGAGGTAGATTTATTTTCTGAAATTCTTTCTGTGCGCTGCATAAGGTGCTTGCAAGTTTGCCTTGGAATGCAAGCTTTTATTTGCTTTGCAACATACATCTGACCTACATAACGGGTGCACAGTAATGAATTCTTCCCCACTTTTCAGCACTTCAATAAATTCAAACCCTGCGGGCTGGATTGATATCTATCGACATCCTCACGTCGAAGCCAAATTCAGTTCTATTTATATGCACAAAAACTAATATGAGCGACCTGAATTCCAGTATTAGGAAGTCAACAGTTTACCTATTCAAATCTGCCACCTTTCAGCAAATGTTATTGCATTGCTGTATATCCCCATGCTGTTTTTCTTGATGGTGCGTAGTTATTTGGTTAAAATTAGGAAACAAATTGGTTTGGGGAAATTTTGATCTAAATATTCTGAAACAAATTTAAATGTTGCAACTGAAAATGGCAGTAATAACGATTTTCTTGGCTGTCGGTCTTGAACTGTCAAATTTTAGTCATTTATTTAGTTGCACATTTTTGTCTTTTTTGAGTAAATTGAGTGCAAAATTAGTTCATTTTTGCATTTAGATACAAAACCTAGTGCCTGTCTGTGAATGGACTTTGACTAGGATTGCAGAGGTCTGTTGCCGCCAAGGTAATGTGGTTAGTTCCTCTTGTTTAAAAAAAACTCACTTTTGGAGTCAGCTCCATTGCCCAGAGCTTGCTGTCATAATGATGATGAAATTATTTGCGCTTGCCATCATTGCTCTAATAACTTTTATGGAGTCTGCCTATGTGCAGTTAAACACGGAAATCCAGAAGTTGCAGTCACGTTTGTCTACAAGGTGCTCTGTTGAGGTCTCAGACTGAATTCAAACAGAAATCACAGAACTAAAGAAAAAGTTCCGCTTTACTCAAATCTTGCTGGAAATACCCTCAATGTGATAACGTGTCAAACTAGGAGCACCTGGGTTTCAATCCACAAAGTTCATAATTGCTGCTGAGCAGGCTCATGACCCTGAAAGCAATTATTTTTTGGGTGATGTTTAATTTTCCCATTATGACATGCAACAATTTGAGGGGCTTTTGGAGCTTAACCCGAGTGTATATCCCATCATTCATTTGGAGTGTCAACCGTGGCAATTGTCCAGCAGATCTGAGGTTCCTTCAGCTTGTTTGAGTGAGAAAGGATATTGCTGGTTGAATGAGATGACTGACCATAGATAGCCCTGTGTGGCACATGAAGCCATTCAGGTGGGGGAGGAAAACATGATTATCGTGGTAGTAGGGCACAGTACAGTGAGGGAATTTGACACTGTTCTCTGCAGCAAAGTGAGAGGTAGCCCAGACGACTGTGTTGCCTGCCGGGTGCCAGAGTTTGGGACACTTGCTCAGGACTGGAGAGGAATTTAGAGTGGGAGGGGGAGGATCTAGATTTTGTCGTCCATGTAGATGCCAAAGGTGTAGGCAGCAAGGGGAAGGTGGTTCTTCATAGTCTGTGTGAGAAGCAAGGCAGCAAATTAAGAAATAGAATTGCAGATTGCTGGATTATTATCAAAGCCATATGCAAATTATAAGAAGTAATATTAGAGAAATTAATGCTTGGTTTAAGGAGTGGTGTGGGAGAATTGGGTTCTGGTTTGTGGAGGACTGTACTGGATAGATGACCGTGAGAGGATTGTTATCACTAAGGAGGTAGTGATGGGCAAGCTAATGGGGCTAAAGGTAGACAAGTCTCCTGGCCCTGATGGAATGCATCCCAGAGTGCTAAAAGAGATGGCTAGAGAAATTGCAAATGCACTAGTGATAATTTACCAAAATTCGCTAGACTCTGGGGTGGTCCCGGTGGATTGGAAATTAGCAAACGTGACGCCACTGTTTAAAAAAGGAGGTCGACAGAGAGCAGTAATTATAGGCCAGTGGGCTTAACTTCGGTAGCAGGGAAGATGCTGGAATCTATCATCAAGGAAGAAATAGCGAGGCATCTGGATAGAAATTGTCCAATTGGGCAGACTCAGCATGGGTTCATAAAGGGCAGGTCGTGCCCAACTAATTTCGTGGAATTTTTTGAGGACATTACCAGTGCAGTAGATAACGGGGAGCCAATGTATGTGGTATATCTGGATTTCCAGAAAGCCTTTGACAAGGTGCCACACAAAAGATTGCTGCATAAGATAAGGATGCATGGCATTAAGCGTAAAGTAGTACCATGGATCGAAGATTGGTTAATTAATAGAAAGCAAAGAGTGGGGATTAATAGGTATTTCTCTGGTTGGCAATCAGTAGCTAGTGGTGTCCCTCAGGGATCCGTGTTGGGCCCACAATTGTTCACAATTTACATAGATGAATTGGAGTTGGGGACCAAGGGCAATATGTCCAAATTTGCAGATGACACTAAGACGAGTGGTAAAGCGAAAAGTGCAGAGGATACTGGAAGTCTGCGGAGGGATTTGGATAGGTTAAGTGAATGGGCTAGGGTCTGGCAGATGGAATACAATGTTGACAAATGTGAGGTTATCCATTTTGGTAGGAATAACAGCAAACAGGATTATTATTTAAATTATAAAATATTAAAACATGCTGCTGTGCAGAGAGACCTGGGATGTGCTAGTGCATGAGTCGCAAAAAGTTGGTTTACAGGTGCAACAGGTGATTAAGAAGGCAAATGGAATTTTGTCCTTCATTGCTAGAGGGATGGAGTTTAAGACTCGGGAGGTTATGTTGCAATTGTATAAGGTGTTAGTGAGGCCACACCTGGAGTATTGTGTTCAGTTTTGGTCTCCTTACTTGAGAAAGGACATACTGGCACTGGAGGGTGTGCAGAGGAGATTCACTAGGTTAATCCCAGAGCTGAAGGGGTTGGATTACGAGGAGAGGTTGAGTAGACTGGGACTGTACTCGTTGGAATTTAGAAGAATGAGAGGGGATCTTATAGAAACATATACAATTATGAAGGGAATAGATAGGATAGATGCGGGCGGGTTATTTCCACTGGCGGGTGAAAGCAGAACTAGGGGGCATAGCCTCAAAATAAGGGGAAGTAGATTTAGGACTGAGTTTAGGAGGAACTTCTTCACCCAAAGGGTTGTGAATCTATGGAATTCCTTGCCCAGTGAAGCAGTAGAGGCTCCTTCATTAAATGTTTTTATGGTAAAGATAGATAGTTTTAGGAAGAATAAAGGGATTAAGGGTTATGGTGTTCGGGCCGGAAAGTGGAGCTGAGTCCACAAAAGATCAGCCATGATTTCATTGAATGGCGGAGCAGGCGCGAGGGGCCAGATGGCCTACTCCTGCTCCTAGTTCTTATGTTCTTATGGCATTGGTGAGATCGCATCTTGAATACTGTGGGCAGTTTTGGCCTCCCATGTTTCAGGAAGGATGCAAATGCATTGGTCATTCAGGAAAAGTTTATTCAATGGATATATGGAATAAGTTCAGCCATCACTTGTAGGCCAAGTGGAGAAACTATGTTTTTAAAGGA
This sequence comes from Scyliorhinus canicula, assembly GCF_902713615.1. Taxonomy (NCBI): domain Eukaryota; kingdom Metazoa; phylum Chordata; class Chondrichthyes; order Carcharhiniformes; family Scyliorhinidae; genus Scyliorhinus; species Scyliorhinus canicula. The sequence continues at coordinate 8,698,953 of NC_052169.1, read as the reverse complement.
TCTGGCATTTCCAATAAGCCCATTGTGATCTTTCAAAGAGGGGGGGGGGGGTGGTCTTTGGAGCAAGGGAGTTGCCTCTTCAAACTTCCTGGGCAATTCCCACATAGTCAGTGTGTCAATTCTTCCACGGGGTCCTGATGGGCATCTTCGGTTGTAAATCTGGTCTCCGATCTGGGCCACCATCATGAAGCGTCGAGGTTCTCTTGTGCTCCACATATGCATGTCCTAAAGATTGAACTTTGATAGACGAATAGACAGGCATCGTGGTTTAACCATATACACTTCCTAAAGAGGTTATTGCAGGCACTTGCAACTGGAGAATTTTGGTTGCATCCCATTTTCTTTCCCACCATACTAACTTAAAGATGACTCACTCCTGCCTTGGACAAGCTTGCTGAAAAGAAACATTTTGAAGATGCAGGTATACATATCATCATGCCTACAGCACAGAAATAGGCTATTTGGCTATTCTGGTATCTATGCTTCACACAAACTCCTCTCATTCTCCATGCAATTTGTAAATAATGGGACTAAAATTCTGAATGAATCACTGGCATATTGAAATAGTGGGAATGTCAGTCCCTTGAGTGGCATTTGCTCCTCTAAATTTCTAACATTGTGTATCAGTTAGTATTCTCTGAGACTTGTATATTTACAGGGCACAGTCAGAAGTCTTACAACACCAGATTAAAGTCCAACATGTTTGTTTCAAACACTAGCTTTCGGAGCACTGCTCCTTCCTCAGGTGAAGCTAGTGTTTGAAACAAACATGCTGGACTTTAACCTGGTGTTTTAAGACTTCTTACTATGCTCACCCCAGTTCAACACCGACATCTCCACATCATTCACAGGGCGGCATGGTAGCACAGTAAGCACTGTTGCTTCACAGCGCCAGGGACCCGGGTTCGATTCCCGGCTTGGGTCACAGTAGCACAGTAGTTAGCACTGTTGCTTCACAGTGTGAGGGACCTGGATTCGATTCCTGGCTTGGGTCACTGTCTGGGCAGAGTCTGCACGTTCTCCTCGTATCTGCGTGGGTTTCCTCTAGGTGCTCCGATTTCCTCCCACAAGTCCCGAAAGACGTGCTTGTGAGGTGAAATGGACATTCTGAATTCACCCTCTGTACCCGGACAGGTGCCGTACTGTGGCGACTAGGGTATTTTAGCAGTAACTTAATTGCAGTGTTAATATAAGCCTACTTGTGACACTAATAAAGATTATTATATCACCGGGAATGCATGCATGTTATTTCACCACTGACCCATTGAATGCATTTGAATTCCAACTCACTGGATGGCGACCACTTAAAAACAACTTTTGAAATATGTCAAAGTGCCTCTAAGTACCCATGTGTGTAGTTCATAACCATATTTTGGTTCATTTTAATAATGGGTCATTGGCGGGCAGCACGGTGGCCTAGTGGTTAGCACAACCGCCTCACGGCGCTGAGGTCTCAGGTTCGATCCCGGCTCTGGGTCACTGTCCGTGTGGAGTTTGCACGTTCTCCCCGTGTCTGCGTGGGTTTCGCCCCCACAACCCAAAAAATGTGCAGAGTAAGTGGATTGGCCACGCTAAATTGCCCCTTAATTGGAAAAAATAATTGGCTAATCTAAATTTATAAAAAAAAAAATAATAATGGGTCATTGGGGTTTTTAAATGAATGATGGGTTCAGGTAATCTTCTAATAGTCTGATTTTATAAGCAATTGAGGATTATCTGGCAATTTTTCCACCATATTTGCTCATCTGTCAATACTGTGTGAAATTCTAATGCTCAAATAACTGTGCCTAATACTTCAGTTTTAAGTTGAGCCAGTTTATATTTTTTAAAATAAGTACCCAATTTTGTTTCGAATTAAGGGGCAATATAGCGTGGCCAATCCATCTACCATGCACATCTTTTTTGGTAGTGGGGGTGAGACCCACACAAATACGGGGAGAATGTGCAAACTCCACACGGACAGTCACCTGGGGATGGAATTGAATCCGCGACCTCGGTGCCATGAGGCTACAGTGCTAACCACTGTGCCACCGTGCTGCCCAGGGCAAGTTTTTACTTTGAAAAATTAATGACTAGTATTGTATTATACCAAAGCTTTTTCTGCCTAATGAGTGTTCCCTTGTTTTCATTGTTTAACATGATGTTTAATCTATGGTAATGCTGTTTAATACGTATATAGCTGGTCTATTGCGAGTTTGCATTAGTGATCTATTAAAGTAGATCTATGACGTTTATGTTGAAGCTGCATAGCATAATGCAAATTTTGTTCTGAAATCTTTGCCCCGCAATCTGTGAAGGTTCAAACTAAAATCCTGCTAATATTTCAAATTTAAATCTTATCGAATGTTTTGTTTATAGCTATTTTGTGCTCATGTTTGGGAAAGAGTCCTTTAGAAACTTGCCGTTTGTAGGATAAATATCTTTTTTTGCCAATTTTGTTCCCTGTAGCTTAGTCAGAAAGATTTGTGTCTTTGACTAAAGGTTTTTTGTGCCTTTCCTGTGAATAGCCTTTTAATGGAATTGTAAATGAACCATTCAACAGCCGCAGCTTATCTGTCATTGTCCTTTGTGGACAGGCTGAGTGTGCTGCTGTTTAACGGACAAGTTTCTTGTTTTCGTGGTGTTGGTGTGCTGCTGAATAATGTTTGGGATGCAGTGGGAGATTTGCACTTCATTGCTTACTCAAAGAGTCTGTTGCACAGGTGCCCCCAGCTGCTCAGTCCTTTTGGTGTTTGTCTCACTCCTAATATGGAGGCCGACGATACAAAGCTAAATTTGAGATGTACTGCTTTTTACCCTAGGAATCCTAAATTTTGTCTTTTGATCCTAGCAATATTGGATTAGTCAACATATATGCCTGGAGTTTACAGTGATAATTGATGATGAAACTATTGGCTTTTGCTGTCATTACATTACTGGAACACCAACAGTACCTTCGGGAGTTTGCACGTATGTGGAATAATCTGGAAGTTACTGTCAGTGATTCTACACCTCCAGGTGACGCGCAGTTGAGAACCCAGACTACGTTTGATTAGAGCTTCCACTGTTTACGCTATTTATTTCACTAAAACGTTCCACCTCGTTGAATGAGATTTAATTAGGTTTTTAGTGGTGTACTAACTTCATAATTACTATGGAGCATCCTCACCAGCTCTGAAAAGCTAATTTTATATTTGTGAACTGTCAAAGTTCTTTAAAGATTTGTTCATTTTTTGATTGGATTAAATCATCTTTTCATTCAGGCGACTAAAGAAAGGTTAAATTCATAAATAAAGTGTGTTCTATTTTGTAGCCTGAGAGAATGGCCACCTCCAGTGCTGCATCATTCTATGTAAGTGTGCTGCTCAGTATTCAGAAGGCAAGTTGTTGGCATGGCTGCTGTGCTACAAATGATTGGTGGAAAATTTGTTGGGGAGAAGGCAGTGTAAATGGGTTATTAATTTTTACGTTTCCTGTCATCTGTTGTTTGTCTCCTTTTTACATTTCAGCATAGTTATGTCCTTTGCAACTTGCAATAGATCGCAATTGTTTGAAGTGTGCTAAGTGCTACTCGGCAATTAAGAAGATGGTGTTTATATTTATCGTAGACAAACAGTTATGCCACCTTAATGCCAATTCGGAGGAGGTTGACTGGTTTATTATATGCTTTCTGTGCAGCTAAGCTCAGTCAGCATCCTTCAAAAGAACAACATTTATTTCTGCTTTCAGTTTTTTAAACGCCTTTGAGTCAACCCGAGTAGAAATCTGAATGCTGTTTTTTTTCTTGCAGTATTCTCCAACACTTTGTTTTTGTATTCACTCTCCTTTTTGACTTGGACACAAAATAAAATCATGACTGATGTTCCAGTACGGCACTGAGAGTGGATGTAAAAGATTCTGTGGCACTATTTCAAGGAGGGACAGTTGAGATATCCTTACAGTGTCTTGGCTAGTATTTATCCGTCAGTCAGGGGTGGGCAAACATTTTGGTTGGAGGGCTGCATCTGGGTATAGAAATTGTATAGGGGGCTGGACGTAAACACTCCATAAACAAAAAATTATAATATAAATTTTGCTAACAATAAACATAACTATTGTACCATAAGCTTTGCATACAATAATAAAACCAAAGTATCCTCTTTTTCATCTCATGGCTTAATATGAAAAATGCCGTTAGTTGGTCTTTTTATAATGGTGTCAAAAGTCTGATTTCTCTCTCTTCCTCTTTCCACACAATCTGTCTGACCCCGCTGAGTACTCTAGCATCCCCCCCCCCCCCCCCCCCCCCTCCCAGATTTCCAATGTTTGCAGCATTTTGCTTTTGTCTTGTCAGTATACCGTAAATGCTGCTTTATCTCTGGCCTACAATATGGTGTTGCAAAAACCAGCAAGAGAAAAGCAGTGTGAAGAGAAAATGTGGAGAGAGCCAAAGGCATCTCAGTCAGTCACCGCATTGTGTGGGGAGTATAGCAATCTGTTTCTTCTCTGCCTGTTATTCCCAGAGCTCGGATTTGGGCACATTCTAAAATGGGTATTACCAAAGTGTGTCTCTTCCAAGCCTGTTGGGGAACCCACTTCTAATTTCCAATTTTCTGTAAAGACAAAATCCGAATCTTAAACCGCACGTTATTTACTTTCTATTACATTCATCATCCTTAAAATGTGAACCAGCTGCACCTCTGGCAGGAACAGAAGATGCTAACACAAGATTCTTTTCAGCTCTAACTTCCAGAAATGCATGAACAACTAATCGATGAGATGCCTAGATTTTTTTTTGTATTATGGGACGTGGGTGTTGCAGGCTGTGCCAGCATTTTTTGCCCATCCCTAATTGCTCTCTCGGTAGCACAGTGGTTAGGATTGTTGCTTCACAGCGCCAGGGTCCTAGGTTCGATTGCCGGCTTGGGTCATTGTCTGCGTGGAGTTTGCACGTTCTCCCCGTTTCTATGTGGGTTTCCTCCCACAAGTCCCAAAAGATGTGCTGTTAGGTGAATTGGACATTCTGAATTCTCCCTCCGTGTAGCCGAACAGGTGCTGGAATGTGGCGACTAGGGATTTTCATAGTAACTTCATTGCAGTGTTATTGTAAGCCGACTTGTGACAATAAATATTATTATTATTACTTAAGAGTCAACCACATTGTTGTGGGTCTGGAGTCACATGTAGGCCAGACCAGGTAACGATTGCAGATTTCCTTCCCTAAATGGACATTAGTGAACCAGATGGGCTTTCTCGACAATAGTTTCATGGTCGTCATTAGACTTTTAATTCCAGATATTGTATTGAGTTTAAACTCCATCATCTGCCATGGTGGGATTTGAACCTGGGTTCCCAGATCAGTATCCTGGGTCTCTGGATTACTAGTCCAGCGGCAGTGCCACCGCCTTCTCATCTCAAAATGTTAAACTCCGATTGCTTGTAATAGAGACTTGTATTTCTCTCTCCGTGAAAGGTTACTGACCTTTCTTCCACCTGAAACAGTTTCTCCTTATTTATCTAATCAATACCCTTCATGATCTTTGAACATCTCTGTTAAATCTACCCGTAACTTTCTGTACTCAAAAGAACAACTACCCCAACTTTTCTCATCTCCCCACTTAACTGAAGTTCCGATCCCGGTATCATTGCAAATATGGCTACAGGAATTAGTTACGTAAAATGTTGACTGAACTTATACACATGCAATATTTTCAAATAGATGATAGAGATAGAACCATTCGAGTGGATAAAGGCATTCTTCTTCCCACTGCAGACCTGAAATTCTCAACTTAAAATCTTGAACTGTCAGCACTCCTGACACCAGACCTTTACAAGAATCGGCCCCATCAGTGAGGAAAATAGAAAAATGGGGAGCGGAAACTACATAAGGACTTCACATAGAAAATGTTAATACCAAAGAATGTTAATATCCAAGTGTAAAATAAGTTGTAGTTTTGAAATTAGTGTATGTATTTATGAAACCAAAAAGCAAATCAGCCCTGCAGCAATTTGCGAAGTAATCTTGTTGGACACCAAGGTTGTGATACTCCCTGCTACACGTGCGCTTGCCTACGTTAACGTGGTGACTGCATACACTTCCCAAGAAAAGCCCACCTCCAGCCTCTGATAATTGACCAACTTGTATTTTGGAAGTACTTTTGCTGCCTTGGAAGTCTTCCACTTCAACCTCTCCATAGGTCAGATCTGCTTTTCCGACAGATTCTGGGACAAGTGCCAGAAACAGTAACCTACACACATTCGGTCTGCGCAGTGTACTTTCTGGTGTAGCTAAGGGGTAGATTAAAAACTTATTTGTCCAGGTCTGCTGAATGGATATTTCAACGTGACAATAAACAAATTCAATTCAAATTCAATGCAAAAACAGCGTCTGGTAAGGCTGACATTGTTGTTTGTGGGAACTTTCCGTATGCATATTGACTGCCATGTTTCCTACATGACAACACTACAATTCAGAAATACTTTGACTGTAAAGTGCTTTGGGACATCCTGTGTCTGAGAAAGGTGCTATATAAATGCAAGTGTTTTTGTTCTAGATTTGAATGGCATTTTACGGTACATTAGTTTGAAGATTTGGGTTAACTGCTTTTTTAAAAAAAATTAACATTTTTTTCAAATTTGAAGTCGAACTTCCTGGTTGAAATGTTTATCATCCCAATCAGCATTGCTTTTCGAACATTTACAGAATTCAGTCATCTCTATTTTTAGTAAAGTTTTCTATTCCTTCCTACTTTGCAAGGCTATCTCATAATGATGAGGAGGCAGTGACTAATTTATGGTCTTTGTAAATAGTATACCCAAGTGCAGGAGTTTTTAGCTGATGCTTCAACTTTGCACTTGTGCCAAATTTTACTTTGCTAAAATGATATTCTGTAAGCATAACAATGGGGCGTGGCCACATACATCAGGCATGGGTTGTAGTCTCAGGATTGAGCGCTTCAATCTGTGAGATGAGGTTCAGAGAGGAGAAATTTATTTACGAGGATATGTGCGAATTCAGTCGCATTGACAGATGAGTTGGCAGTTAATTTGAGCATGTAACGTGTTTGAATTATGTAAACGATGAAACTTTGCTCAAAGTTGTGGTTTAACCATTGAACAGAGAAGCTTGTTGAATTGCAGTATTGAATTGCAAGTGGCAATTATTTTAAAAGTTTAATGTGGCTGCACATTTTCTACAGCTTTACTTCCTGTGAATCGAGAAGTGGACAGTTTACAATGTGGACTTTAAGAATCACAACAATTTGCATTTGTATCCGTTTTAAGTAGCTGTAATCACCCCAGGCATTTCCCATGGCGATGGACTGAAAGGTGGTGAAGTTCAGAGAGTTGGTTGAGGGTGTTATCAAAAATATGTTTTGTTTTAAAGATCGGAAGCAAAGTTGCAAGGCAGAGGTTGAAGGAGACCTAACTCCCGAATAATGTGTTACTCAACAATGTCCAAGAATCTGAAAAGACAATGTACATCAACGGCATCTTAAAGTGCAAGAGTGAAACTCAGTTGCTATCTTGCTAAATGCACCAAAAATGTTCATTTGTAAATTCAGGTAATGCGATTTAATGGTTCTGGAAATTGAGGCAATGCTTGGTTTGAATGAACAGAGGTAAATCTTTTACAGGCTGAGGTTCAAACTGAATTGCAGCACAAACGTCATTAGTTATGTAAGACCAGTATTGATTCTGTTTGTGTATTATCTAAATGGTGACAGGATGCAGAGGGATCTGGGTGCCATAGTGCATGAATCAAAGAAAATTATCATGCAGGTACAGCAAGTAAGTAGGAAAGTTAATATAATATTGTCATTTATTGGGAGGGGAATTGAAGACAAAAGTAGAGAGATTGTGCTTCAGTTATGCAGGGCAGTGGTGAGACCACATCTGGAGTACTGTGCACAGTAAGAGTGGATGTAAATGTGTTGGAAGCAGTTCAGAGAAGGTTTACCAGACTAAGAACCTGGAATGGGCAGGTTGCCTTATGAGAAAAGGTTGGGCAGGCTAGGCTTGTATCAGCTGGAATTTAGAAGAGTGAGAGGCGACTTGATTGAGACATAGGGGTCGTGGCAGGGTGGATATGGAGAGGATGTTTCCTCTTGTGGGAGAATCTGGAACTAAGGAGTCACTGTTTTCAAATAAGCGGTTGCCCAGTTAATATGGAGATGAAGAGAGATGTATTTGTGAGGGTCGCAAGTATTTGGAACTCTTCCTCAAAAATAGTAGAAGTCAAGTTTTTGAATATTTTTGAGGCAGAGGTAGATAGATTCTTGATAAGGAAGGGGCTGAAAGGTTATCTGGGATGGGTAGGAATGTGGGGCTGAGAATACAATCAGATTAGCCATGATCTTCGTGAATGGCAGAGCAGGCTCGAGGAACCTCGTGGCCGATTCCTCCAAATTCCTATGTTGCTCATCTTCAGGGAGAGCAAATTAATTCTAAAATCAAAAAGCAAATTACCGCGGATGCTGGAATCTAAAACAAAAGCAGAAAACGCTGGACAATCTCAGGAGGTCTGACGCCATCTGTGGAGAGAGAAGGGAGATCATAGAACATACAGTGCAGAAGGAGGCCATTCGGCCCATCGAGACTGCACCGACCCACTTTAAGCCCTCACTTCCACCCTCCCCCTCCTAACCTTTTTGGACACTAAGGGCAATTTAGCATGTTCAATCCACCTAACCTGCACGCCTTTGGACTGAGAGAGGAAACCGGAGCGCCCGGAGGAAACCCATGCAGACACGGGGAGAACGTGCAGACTCCGCACAGACAGTGACCCAGTGGGGAATCGTACCTGGAACCCTAGCGCTGTGAAGCAACAGTGCTAACCACTGTGCTACCTTGCTGCTAACGTTTCGAGTCTGGATGACTGTCAAAGAATTAATTCTGCTTTGAGCTATGCAGAGGAAAAGTACAGAATATACGATGTCAATTTAAAAAAATTGAGATTTTTTTTTGTTTATTCCTTGTTGACTTGAACTATTCCACAATCTAGTGGTAAGGAAATCAATAATCCTTTCAACGTGGAGTCGTTTTAGATGTGGTGGGGAGGGGGGGGGGGGGGGAGAGGGGGAAGAGACATAAACCAAATCTGCACAAGCAGGTTACTGTTCCAAATGGCATTGAATGCGTAAAAGTGTGTGCTGTAAACTGTACACGACGTTATTGCCAAAGCAATAAGGTGCCTGATTCAAATGTTCTCTGCCTTTTAACCATTCAAGCTCTGAGAGATAAACATTGAATAGCAAGCTGTGCCTCTGAAGGTCATGTCATCAAAAAACCTTTGTCTTGTAATAATGTGAGATAAGGTAATCTTTCGTAGCTGTGCACAATATGGGTGATTAAGAATGCGATGGAAGTTGAAAGCCACGGATGTAATCTGATTCTGCATGTTATGTTACTTGTGCAGCCATTATTTTGCACAATCAACTAGTTGATCACTGATTTCCAGTTTATAGTTCAAATTCATTTTGAGTTCACTGCTGGCCTCCCCTGGTATCTTTCAGCCACTTTAACACCATTTTGTTCATTTCTTTATATTTGGCTAAATGCCAGTTTGGTCAATATTCGAGAAAATAAATTAATCTTCTGACTCTTGGATAAAATTGTTGACTTACAAGAGCTGTCAATATTTTGGCAGCCACAGTGAGACTCTTATGATTTCAAGCTGATTTACAATCCACCCAGCAAAATCTAGTTTTGTGTCTTGGTCCAGTTATTTGATTCAGAAAGGAACTGATGACAACCTGAATTTGTTGTGAACCTGTGCCTCAGCTGCTTCGACAATGACGTGTCACTGCAGAACAGCCCTTGTGCAATTTACTGGTTTGACCTGTTAGATTTTGTTAGGGGCCAGTAACGTTGTCTAAAGCAGACCCAGTTTGAAATCTGTTACTGATTAGAGAATAAAACCACAAGATTTCACGGTTTTAAACAAAGTAAGCGTTACAATACTAAGTCAAAAAATAAAACAATTTACAATATATATTTTCTACTCTAACGTTTAGAATTAGCATTTGTATAAATCTGAGTTAACAGACAAACTGTGGTCAAACACATCACATGGCAATTTAAATGGCAGATGTGACCAAGGCAAATCCCATGGATTTCACAGCAACCCACCGAGATATCAGTGACCACTAAACGTCAGAAAATCTTGTTAAAATTCTGTCTCCCTCATGAGGGATTTCATTTCTTCACTTTAGAGCATCTAGTGTCAGAATTTCCATGAAAGCCCTTCTGACCTGGAGTGTGTCGATGACTGCTTCACCCCAGTAGTTTAGTCTCTTCCTAAGACTGCGTTACATGGGTTTCTAAAACTACACTCTGCCTCCAATTATCGGCACTCTCCCAACTCTTTTTCAGACCACTAGCTTCACTAAGCTGGCCCTACCTCCAGGCTTCTCAGAACTCCAATCTCCCAGCTGCGTAGAACTATAAATGGCGCCTTTATAAAAGAAAATTCAAGTGTTTTCCATTTTATACATAACACCAAAACAGCACATCCCACTCAACTTCCCCAGTTACAAATACCCCCCCACTGAAACCCCCCTCCTTTGGCAACTAACGGTGCCAGCTCTTATAATACAGAATAAACGGCTGCCACCTTCTGTAGAACCTCTCAAGTTCTCCCCTAAAGGAGTATCTGACTTTCTTGAGGTACAGGAGCTACGTCAAATGTCCCAGCCACACTGAGGCACTGGGTGGAGAAGCTGACCTGCAACCTATCATCACTCGCCTCCGGACTGTCTGGAACCAGCTAACAGCCCCTGGTGCTACTCTGTGAAGTACAAATCTCGTGAGATCCAAATTGTAACTAGCTGCACCGAATTGACCCCTGGGCTTTCCTGAGCCTGCTAACAGCCGCACCTTTGCAGATAAATTTAAATCGGAGAACCGTCTTTAAGGCCGCCCATTTCCATGACAGCAGAACCTTTCAGGGTTCAATTAATGCTTTTATACTAATTTAGCTCCAACCCTAGAAACAAAACATCTCCCTGCACTACTTAGACATCGGGTCTCCAGCTGAACAAGCCCACCTACCTTTTTAACCCACCCTATAAGCTAACATGGCCCCAAAACAGTGAACAGTTCTGATCTCTACTATCAAATGGTTAAAGGCACGCTGACCAAGGTTAAAAAAATATATGTAATAAAATACTTTAACTGAAAGGTGTTATGATCTGAATACAGTCCTCAAGTTGTTGATACAATCCAGTCTGGGATTAGTAACCTTTTAAAAGTACAGTAAGAAGTCTTACAACACCAGGTTAAAGTCCAACAGGTTTGTTTCAAACACTAGCTTTCGGAGCACTGCTCCTTCCTCGGGTGAGGAAGCAGCAGTCCTCAAAAGCTAGTGTTTAAAACAAACCTGTTGGATTTTAACCTGGTGTTTTAAGACTTCTTACTGTGCTCACCCCAGTCCAATGCCGGCATCTCCACATCATGGCTTTTAAAAGTAGACAAAGGTTGAGATACAATGTTACTAAGTGAACAATCAAAATAAACTTTGCTATACAAGGTTAGAAAGATAAAATAATTTGGAATATCTATCTTGTACTCGGGCAGACTGTGATTGAATACACACTGCACAATAAATAACAAATGTGAGCAGGACGGATCCCATGGATTTCTAGCACCCCACCCAGATGTCTGATTGACTTAGTCAATCAATCTTGTGGAAACTGTGCCTCTGTCAGCGGATTCCAGCCTTCGCCTTCAAAGGTTTAACCGTGGCATTCTCTCCAAGAGTCTCTGGACTCTGACTGCTTAACCATGGCTCACTTCTCAGGGTTTCAAACTCGCCTTTGTTGCTCTGCATTCCTGAGTTTGCACTCCAGGACCAACTCACAAGCACAGCCAGCTCTTCAGCCACACTGAGCAGAATGCTACTGCTCCAAAGTATTATCTTCATCCCATGGTCTCGCAGCATGGACTCACCAATATTTTGCCGCGTTCTCAGATCTCCCAGGCTTCCTCTGAGCCTTCACAATTTAAAGCCAGCTAACTGTAGCCTTGTACAACTTTGATTTAGCCTCTTCCTTTGCCTCTCTCTGGGACTGATCCCTGGGTTCCATGTTTGGTTTCCCTCTTTGGGAAATCTCCCTGTTTGGCACTCTTCTTGATTGGTGCTCCGCTCTTTGGATGCATCCAATCTTCACAGTTTCTTTTTTTTCCCTTCACGTAAGCCCACTGGACCTTTTTCCTTGGCTGGCAGATCTTCAATTGCTGGGTGCTCATGCGCAACTGGCCCATGATCCACACGTGTGGAAACTCCCAGGGCCCGTCGGACTTTGAGGTGAGGCCCACACATTTCTTCCCATCTCTCTCTTTTTCACTAATAATTCTAACAGGATTAGATTAATAGAATGGTTAGAATACAGACCTGGTTACCACATGGAGGGGTAGTTGAATAGCAGAGGTATGTTGTGAGGAAGCCCGATGAGCTTTATGAACGGAATTGAAGAATATATTAATTGAGCTAGGTGAAGGGTGGAAAGAGGCTCATGTGGAGCATAAAGATTGACATAGACTTGTTGGGCTGAATGGCCTGTTTCTACACTGTCAATACTTTGTAATCTTGGCTTTTCCCCTGCTAACGAAAGCCACAAACAGATGGAGGGAATGTGAAACGCATCATTTTATTGTGTATTCCGTATAATATTTGGTTGTTGGAATGTGCCAAGAATCAAAATGCTGATTTAAATTTGGATTAAGTTATGGTCTTCTGTATAACTTCTAACATTGGCTATATTTCTGTCGCTACATTGATTTACTCCTCCATGTTTACACATTCCTCCATGGTACCCCTCCCTATTTCTTTAATCTCCTCCAGCCCTACCATTCCTTTTACTTTTCTGCATTTGTCCAATTATGGTGTATCCCTGATTAGCTGCTTCACCATTGGTGATTGCACGTTCTGTTCCCTGGGCAGAATTCCTTCTCTAAACCTCTACCGTGCTCTCTGCCCATCAACATGTTCCTTAGAACCTACCGCTTTGTTCAAGCTTTTGATCAGTTGTCCTAGTATGTCTTTATTTTGTTTGACCACACTGCTGTGAAGCATCTTTGAGCTTTTACTGCGCTAAACACAAGTTCTGACCAGCATTAATGAATGTGAGCAATGAAAGATAATTCAAAAGTTAGGTAAGCCAAAAATGTTGGAAGTTTGGGTGACTTGTAGTCTACATTTTGTTTACAGTGTGAATCAACTCTAGGAATGTGTATTTGGACATGGATTTAAAAAAATATATTTTTATTGGGGTATTTGTAGTTTTTATAATAACAAAAACAGCAACATAAACATGGTACAATAAATATTTCCACCCCCATCACATTCTACACCCCCCAACAATGAAACAATAGTGTGGCCCTCTCCGAGAAAGTTGATGAACAGCTGCCACGTCTGGGCGAACCCCAACGTTGACCCTCATAGGGGAACTTTATTTTCTCAAGACTGAGAAACCCGGCCATGTCACCAACTCAGGTCTCTAATTTCAGGGGTTTTGAGTCCCTCCACAATAGTATGATCCGTCTCTGGGCTACCAGGGAGGCAAAGGCCAAGACGTCAGCCTCTTTTGCTCCCTGAACTCTTCAAACATCCAAAGATCGCCACCTCTGGACTCGGCACAACCCGTATTTTAAGTAAGGTGGTCATAGCCTTAGCGAAACCCTGCCAAAACCCTCTCCGCTTTGGGCATGCCCAAAACATGTGGACATGATTTGCCGGACTTCCCGCGCACCTCGCACACCTGTCCTCTAACCCGAAAAACTCGCTCATCCAGACCACCGTCCTGTGTGCCTGGTGGACTACCTTGAACTGTATCAGGCTAAACCTGGCACATGATGGTGTTAATCCTGTTCAAGGCCCACAGGAACATTTTTTTTTTAGGGTGATAAATAATAATTGTTCAAACCGATGAGAGCAGCAATGGCCCAGTTTAATTCTATACTAAATGGGTTTTGTAATGAAACATGTTATTTACAGCATGTATACTACTTGAACTGATTTGTTCTGGGCCAAGCCCCTCATTCTTTAAAGCATTAATGGAGCAGGAATGTCCAAATGTCTTGTTTTTATGCCCTCAAGTACAAAAGGGGTTTTGAAGGTCACGTACAAAGCACGTCTACGTTCTTGTATTTTTTCACCCACTTGACGTTCTGGGCACAACAGATCTAAATGTTATGATTTTGGTTTGGGCATCAGCATGAACTGGCAAACCAGCGAGTTGGAAATGGGTTGCCTTGGATGGACTTGCGTGACGCTAAGGTTTGGTTTTGGACGATTAGTTGAAAGAAGCACCGATTAATGAAAACAGAACAGACAGCCTTGGCTCTGCCATCTCCAAACCATGCACAAAATAAACTCAACCCTATCCCTAAAAAGTGCACAATTTCCCCATAAATTGGTAATAAAATCAGATAATTAAATGTTGTTGGCAATGATCACATTGGTGTGATATTTCTGAGATTAGAATTAAAACACAGAATTAAGGGAATCATCAATTTTATACTGAAGTCAGAGGCAGCACGTTGGCACAGTGGTTAGCATTGTTGCTTGCGGCGCTGAGGACCCGGGTTCGAATCTTGGCCCTGGGTCACTGTCCGCGTGGAGTTTGCACATTCTCCCCGTGTTTGCGTGGGTTTCACCCCCACAACCCAAAAGATGTGAAAGATAAGTGGATTGGCCATGCTAAATTACCCCTTAGTTGGAAAAAATTATTGGGTACTCTAAATTTATTTTAAAAATAATTTTATACTGTAAGTCAATTCCATTAAATACCTCTGGCACTTAAAATTAAGGTATACTATCACCATTTTTTTGAAGAACTACTTGTCAATGTGAATCAAGCAGGGTAAAATGCAGATAGGAACCTAGATAATTTTCAAAATATACACCGTTATAAAAACATTTTAAGAACATAATTGCTCAAGTTTGACATTCAATAAAATGCAGTGTAGTTCAAACTTTATGTTGCACTCAATGCTCCACTGCACTTGCAGTTAAAGGTTGTATTCACATTTGCATTTCATGTCAATCATTCTCTGGTGCGTTCCACCAGAGGGGTTTTAAAATGGTTCCAGCGCCCTCGTGCAGTGTTTTCCAAACTTTTTTCCCCAGAACCCACATGTACCTGCCAGCCGGCCCTTGTGACCCACCATTTTCACTTACCATGGTCCTCACAATCTCACTTGCTTTGCCATTCAATATATAACATTTCTGCGCAGGACTTCAGCTGGTAATTTATGTTCTCGCTGCATTCTTTGGAAAGAAAATCAAGAGGTTTGTCTTCAAATGCCTTTGAAGTTTTGAGGGTTTCAACCTTTCATTTGCCAGTACTCCCCTGCACAGGGCGCACGTGGGCTTTGCATCCTGATTTGCATTGGCACAATTAACGAAGACATACCTCAAGAAATAAACTTTACACTGTTTTGTTCCCGATTTCAGTTTTGTGTTTGTTTAAACGATCCATCTTCAGTTCTTCGCAGTCCTGTTGCTTGCTTACTCGGAGCCAGAAAATGGAGGAATCTCTCCTCCATGATTTTGTGCCAAAAGCATGGACGTGATGTTAGTGTACATGCTGGGCGAGTGCCCAGCTGGCTTCCACTGCTTCTGGGTGGAAGACTATCGTTCTATCTAAACGACAGTTGTTGTAAGTATTGGCTGGATTCTGTTTGTGTGAAAGTGACTGGTTTCCACAAGCTACCCAAGCTTGAATATAAATTTCCATCTAATTTAACTCATGGATGATTACAGGTAACACAGCATCCTGAAACGCCAGTATAATGTGGAACAAGTGTTGCTTCCCACAGCTGATTTGCTGTTTAAAAGCACTGGCGGTGCCCAGCTCCACAGTTCCACCTGTGTGCTGGGTTTGTGAAAACAACTGGGTTGACACCATTTTCTTTTTATTCACTCAGAACCTTCAAGACAGCACGGCTTCATTTGTGCGCTGAGACTGCACCAACGACCTACCACTGCTGCGGTTCAGCTCTTCGTATTGAACAGATGCATCTGCTGGGTTAATTGGAAATTTTACAGGTAGGACAGCTTTAATTATCCGTGTGAAAAATGGAGTTGTGAATTGATCAAATTGTTTTAGTCGTTTACAGGACTGTTTCGATTCTTAATTTACAAATGAAAGCTCATAATTTCTACAGTACTGTGTTATTGACAAGTAAAAGGATTTATACTTCCTGATTCTAAATCCACAGTCCAAAAGAAGTACTATCTGCATGAAATTAAGATTTGTCCAACCCAAACCAGTCGCCTAACGGCAAGATTTTTCCTGTAATCTTTCTTCCAAAACCCTAGATGCTGCTTTTGATGACGAACTTCTGAGTAGAGAAGTGGTTTGATGAAAACTATTTCTACAGTGCAAATGTAGGTTTGTTGGGTCAGAATAGTTATGAGCGATGGGATCAGGTTTTGCATATCAGTGAGCGTAAACTAAATTAAAATTCAATATATTCCAGGTTTCTTAGTTCGATAAAGGAAGGTGGTTAATTGAATTCGGAGAAATTGTGCTTTTTTTTCTTGAGAGACGGTCTAAAATTGTGATGCTTTATTGTGTGGGGCAGCATTTTTAAAGTATTGAGTGCTGGGGCAGGCGGAGAGTGCTGGGGCAGGCGGAGAGTGCTGGGGCAGGCGGAGAGTGCTGGGGCAGGCGGAGAGTGCTGGGGCAGGCGGAGAGTGCTGGGGCAGGCGGAGAGAGCTGGGGCAGGCGGAGAGTGCTGGGGCAGGCGGAGAGTGCTGGGGCAGGCGGAGAGTGCTGGGGCAGGCGGAGAGTGCTGGGGCAGGCGGAGAGTGCTGGGGCAGGCGGAGAGTGCTGGGGCAGGCGGAGAGTGCTGGGGCAGGCGGAGAGTGCTGGGGCAGGCGGAGAGTGCTGGGGCAGGCGGAGAGTGCTGGGGCAGGCGGAGAGTGCGTACTAGGATTCTTCCGTGGTGGATGTTTAACCATGGCATTGTATTGTTACAGTAATCATCTGTTTGGGCTCGGATTTTATTAATTCCATTCAGCATCGGATTTACATAGAATTCCATTCAACATGGAACTGGAGCCCAGTTGAATAGGAGAATACCATGGTTACAGCACAGGAGGAGGCTATTTGGGCCATCATCTCCATGCTGGCTCTCTGCAAGAGCAGCTCAGCTAGTCCCATGGTTGACATTCAGATTTTTTGAAAAATATTTTATTAAAGCATATATTTTTAACAAAAATTTAAAAATAAATAAATTTAGATACCCAATTACTTTTTTCAATTAAGGGGCAATTTAGCGTGGCCAATCCACCTATGGTGCACAGCATTTTTGGGTTGTGGGGGCGAAACCCACGCAAACACTGGGAGAGCGTGCAAGCTCCACACGGACAGTGACCCAGAGCCGGGATCGAACCTGGGACCTCAGCGCCGTGAGGCAGCTGTGCTAACCCCTAGGCCACCGTGCTGCCCCTTTAAACAATTTTCAAGAGGAACAAAACAACAGAACAGATGACCCCACCCAACCAACAACCAAACCCAGCCAATGTGGCTTACATACACAATTCCCCCTTTCCCATTAACTATTTCCCACCTCAACCAACCCCCTTGCCTCTATCTTTCCCTTTACCCCACCCCTCTCCTATCTGGTGACAGCTTAATTTGGCCCAAAGAAGTCAAGAAACAGCTGCCATCTCCGGGTGAACTCTAGCATCGATCCTCTCAGGTTTAACTTGAGCTTCTCAAGCCTGAGAAACCTGGCCGTGTCACTGACAAATACCCCCGATTTTGAGGGTTCCGAGTCCCTCCACGCCAATGAGATCCGACTCTGGGCTACTAGGGAGGGCAAGGCCAACACATCAG
The DNA here is from genome assembly GCF_902713615.1 of Scyliorhinus canicula. Lineage (NCBI taxonomy): Eukaryota > Metazoa > Chordata > Chondrichthyes > Carcharhiniformes > Scyliorhinidae > Scyliorhinus > Scyliorhinus canicula. Next base: position 8,681,146 of record NC_052169.1, on the reverse strand, counting down.
CCTCTCTCGCCCCCTGGACTCCCGGACCTTCCTTCCAAAACCGCCACCTCTGGACTCGGAACCACCCGCACCTTCAGACCGAGGACACAACATCAGCAAATCCTTGCCAGAATCCCCTAAGCTTCGGACATGCCCAAATCATGTGGGTATGATTTGTGGGCCCTCCCACACACCGCCCACACCTGTCCTCCACCCCTTCAAAGAACCTGCTCATACAGGCCACAGTCATGTGCGCCCTGTGGACCACCTTGAATTGTATCAGGCTGAGCCTGGCATACGACGAGGACGCATTAACTCTACTCGGTGTCCTCCCACAATCCCGCCTCTATTTCCTTGCCCAACTCTTCCTCCCGTTTTCGCTTCACCTCCCCTATTGGGGTTCCCTCCCATTCCGTGACCTCTTTATAAATTTCTGAGACCTTCCCCTGCCCCACTCCCATTTTCGACACTACCTTGTCCTGCATCTCCTAAGGCGGTAGGTGCGGAAAGGCCGAAAACCTGCCTCAGTGCAAAGTCCCTCACCTGCAGGTAGGCAGACCCATCCCCCCCGGGCAGCTCAAACTCCTCCGCCAAGGACGGAAAGCTGCCATCAATAAACAGATCCCAGATATTCAGATTTTTTTAGAGACATAAATGACAGCAGTACAGACTACCGAGCATTTTCTTGCCAGCTGGTTTAGTTTTCTTCCAAATGAGAAGGGAATCCTAAATGATAATTACAGAGTGATCTTTAACTTTCTCCTGCCCCACCTCTCAACTGCATGAAACTTCGTCAGAAGCATTGATCCTTCTTCTAGCTTACTCCTCTTCATCCCTTAAACGATTGGTTGGAAGATATTGTGCTTGGCAAGTCAGAAATTCTTAGCTGCTTGTATACAGATGAAAAATCTCTTAATAATGAAGTAGTTGGATATGCCATTGGTAACCAGATAATACTGGTGGGTGGTGTGTTACACATCACTTGGAGGTTTCAATTCCTTTCTATCATACAGCTGACCGGGAATCTCTCCCTCTGGTACTGCCTGGCGTGACAAGTATTGGAAGGATTTGCAGGTTGATAATTGAACTATTTTGTTTTGTTTTGAGCGCACCTTCCTTGGCCATCAAGTTCTAGGGTAGAATTCAAAAACGGAGCTTCTGAAGCAAGGGCAACTAGCCACTGCGCCACAAGAACTCAAATAGTTAATACTGAGCACACACATATTTAACAAAAAAAGAACTCCCTAATTTGAAGGTTTAACAAAATCTGTCTTTCCACTTACCTCTATTTTCTGTTGTGCTTACATATATTTTAGCGATTTAATTACCAAGTGTCAGCTCAACTCTTCTTCATTGCAGCTGAAGGTTCCCATTTTCCCACATTATACTCCCATCTGCTAAATTTTTGCCCACTTACTTAATCCATCTATGCTCCGTTGCAGACTCTTTACCTCCTTGGCCACTTAATAATTTCCCACCTATCTTGATGTCATTGCCAAATTTAATGACCACACATTTGGTTCTTTCACCCAAATCGTTGACATTGATTGCAAATAGTTGAAGCCCCAGCACTGAATACTGTGTCACTCCACGCGTTAAAGCTTTCCAACCTAAAAAAGACCCATTTATCCCTACTTTCTGCTTCCTGTTAGCTAGCCAATCCTTTATCCATGTTTCCACGTACCAGAAATGTAACCGTATCTAGTGTAGTAACCTTTGATGTAGCACTTTATCAAATGCCTTCTGGAAATCCAAGTACACATTTGCAGGTTATTGTTTATCCACCTTGTTACTTCCCCAAAACCTCTAATAAATAAATAATAATAAAAACTCTAATAAATTAGTTAAACATGATTTCCCTTTCACAAACGCATGTTGACTCCGCTTGATCAAATTATGATTTTCAAAGTACCCTGCTATAACCTCAATAATGGATTCTAGCAATTTCCTCTGATGGTTTTAATTAACGTACCAAATTGGGACGATGCGGGCTTTATCAAGAGGGCGTTAGCGGCCATCGCAGAGTTAGGTTTGCACCAATTGATTATAGGGGGAGATTTCACTTGTGTATTGGATCCAAGGATGGATAGGTCGAGTCCCAAGTCTTTTGTAAGGGGGGGAGGGGGATGTGCGGCCCACATTATGTGCATATGCAACTGGTGGCCGTTCGTTGCAGATAAGGGATTTCGTGAGAAGGTGGCTCCGGCCATCGGGAACTATGTGGTTTCAACAAGAATGAGGAGGTCTCACCCTCCATGTTCTATGAGGTGTTGAATGCGGTGGTTAGGGGGTGAGATAATTTCATATAAGGCCCACAGGGATAAGGTTGGAAAGGCAGAAAGGCCCACAGGGATACGGTTGGAATGGCAAAAAGGCCCACAGGGATAAGGTTGGAATGGCGAAAAGGCCCACAGGGATAAGGTTGGAATGGTGAAAAGGCCCACAGGGATAAGGTTGGAAAGGCAGAAAGGCCCACAGGGATAAGGTTGGAACGGCAAAATGGCCCACAGGGATAAGGTTGGAAAGGCAGAAAGGCCCACAGGGATAAGGTTGGAACGGCGAAAAGGCCCACAGGGATAAGGTTGGAAAGGCAGAAAGGCCCACAGGGATAAGGTTGGAACGGCGAAAAGGCCCACAGGGATAAGGTTGGAACGGCAAAATGGCCCACAGGGATAAGGTTGGAATGGCGAAAAGGCCCACAGGGATAAGGTTGGAAAGGCAGAAAGGCCCACAGGGATAAGGTTGGAACGGCAAAATGGCCCACAGGGATAAGGTTGGAAAGGCAGAAAGGCCCACAGGGATAAGGTTGGAAAGGCAGAGGTTGGTTGACTCCATTCTGGAAGTGGACTGGCAATGCTCCAGGGTCCCGATGGCAAAGTTGTTGGCGGAGAGGGAGAGGCTACAGAAGGAGTTTGAGCTTGAATTGACATGGAAGGCAGTGAGCCAGCTTCGTCGTTCAAGTGGGGCGTTTTGAGTATGGTGAGAAGGCCAGCCATTTATTAGCTCCTCATGAACGCAGAGAAGGCATTTGATAGTGTGGCGTGGAGGGATCTCTTTAAGACTGGGGTAATTTGGGTTTCGGCCAACCTTTTGTCTCCTGGGTAAGACTGTTGTACAGTGCCCCCACGGCTAGTGTATGGACTAACACGGTGGGTTTGTACAGGGGTCACAAGGCAGGGATGCCCGCTGTCCCTGTTACTGTTTGTGCTGGCGATTGAGCCACTGGTCATCGCGCATAGATAGTCAGGTGGGTGGAGAGGTATAGGGGGGCACGGGGTGTCCCTTTATGCAGATCTGATGCTGTATGTTTCAGCTCCTCTCTCTAATGTGGGAGGATAAAGGAGCAGTTAAAGAAGTTTGGATCCTGCTCAGGGTACAAAATTGAATGTGCGTAAGAGCAAGATGTTCCTGGTAAATCCCTGAGGGAAGGAAGCAGATTTAGGGAGGCTGCTGTTTAGGCTGCCCAAGACGAGGGTTAGGTATTTAGGGATTCATGTGACTCATGACTGGGCCTTGCTGCATAAACTGAACCTGGCCAGTCTGGCAGAGGGAGTGAAGGGAGACTTGAATAGTTGGGATGCCCTTCTGTTGTCCCTGGTGGGGAGAGTACAGACAGTTAAAATTAACATTCTACAGGGGGTCCTTGTCCCGCTTCAGGATCAAGGAAATAAGTGCCCTGGACATCGTCGGGAGAAAAGCCTCACCCTCCCGTGCCTTATTTCCCCCCCCCGCATCCTCCCTATCCCTTTGGTCAGCTCCTCCGGCCCAATCGGAGCCTCCAAACCCACCACCAGTCCCTCCTCCACCTTTGGGAACCTCAGTTGGTCCAGAAAGCAGTCCATTCCTCCCTCCTTCAGTAGGGGCTCGTACCGATATAGTTCCTCATAAAAGTCCCTGAAGACCCCATTAATGTCAACCCCACTTCACGCCACACACCCCCTCCTGTCCTTAAGTTCCCCAATCTTCCTAGCTGCGTCCCGCTTCCAAAGCTGATGCGCCAGCATCCGTCTTGCCTTTTCCCCGTACTCCAAAATCGCCCCCTGGGCCTTCCTCCACTGTGCCTTCGCCTTCCTGGTGGTCAACAGGTTGAATTCGGCCTGGAGGCTACGCCTCTCCCTCAACAGTCTCTCCTTGGCTCCGCCGCGTACCTCCTGTCCACCCTCACCATCTCCCCCACCAGCCTCTCCTTCTTCTCTCTCCTCTCCTTATGGGCCCTATTGGAGATTAGCTCTCCCCTGACCACCGCCTTCAGTGCCTCCCAGACCGTCCCCAGTCGAACCTCCCCGTTGTCGTTAGCCTCCAGGTATCTCTCTGTGCCGCCGCGAACCCGCTCGCTCACCTCCTCATCTGCCAACAGTCCCACATCCAAGCGCCACAGCGGCCGCTGGTCTGTCTCCTCCCCCAGCTCCAAGTCCACCCAATGCGGGACATGATCTGAAATGGCTATCGCTGAGTACTCGGTATCCCCTACCCTCGTGATCAGTGTCCGACTCATAACGAAGAAACCGATCCGGGAATAGGCCTTATGAACATGTGAAAAGAATGAGAATTGCCTAGCCCTCGGCCTTGCAAATCTCCAAGGATCTACCCCTCCCATCTGGTCCATTATCCCCCTCAGTACTCTAGCCGCCGCCGGTCTCCTGCCCGTCCTGGATCTGGAGCGATCCAGTGTCGGATCCAAAACCGTGTTGAAGTCTCCCCCCATTATTAGACCCCCCCACTTCCAGGTCTGGGATTCGGGCTAGCATGCACAGCATAAAACCCGCATCGTCCCAGTTCGGGGCGTAAACATTAACCAGTACCACCCACTGCCCTTGCAACTTACAATTACGTCCCTACCGCCATTATCTGCCACAATGCTCGACGCCTCGAACGAAACCCTCTTTCCCACCAGAATCGCCCCCCCCGATCTTTTAGCATCTAGCCCTGAATGGACCACCTGGCCTACCCACCCCTTCCTCAATCTTACCTGGTCCGCCACCTTCAGGTGTGTCTCCTGGAGCATGACCACATCCGCCTTCAGCCCCTTCAGGTGCGCAAACACCTGGGCCCGCTTAATCGGCCCGTTCAGTCCCCTTACGTTCCAGGTTAACACACCAGATCAGGGGGCTCCCCCCCACCCCATTGCACTCCCGTAAGTCAGCCGACCCTGGCCGCTCCCGTCCCTCCTTGAAATGAAAATCGCTTATTGTCACGAGTAGGCTTCAATGAAGTTACTGTGAAAAGCCCCTAGTCGCCACATTCCGGCGCCTGTCCGGGGAGGCTGGTACGGGAACTTTGACTCCTCCCCTTGTGAGATGTGCCCCCCCCCCCCGTTGCCCACCCACAGGGTCCCCGCCTCCCCCTTCATCCCAAGCACGGGAAAAAGCCCGCATTTCCCCGCTCTGGCCCCGCCCCTCCCAGCCTTCAGCCTGGGAAAAAAGCCCGCGCTTTCCACCTGCCCAGCCCTGGCTCCTCTGGCTCAGCTCCTATTCAGAGGCCCAGTCCTCTCACCCCCAACTTGGGACACCCCTCCCCCGCGGGGGCCCCGTCCCTCCTACCGACCCTCCACCCCCCATTCCATTTATTTGTCTCCCTTCACTAACCCACCCGACGGATCTAACCAAATCAGTGCCCAACTCACCCCGATCATCCACCCTAAATCGCAAAAAAACAAGAACAGAGAACGAACAAAAAGAACCCCCACTCGAAGTGTAACACAACCTCAGGAATCCCCGACCATCCCAATGCATGGTTCCCACCCCGACCCTCAGTTTGTATCCAACTTCTCGGCCTGAACAAAGGCCCACGCCTTCTCCGGGGACTCGAAATAATGATGCCGGTCCTTGTAGGTGACCCACAGACGCGCTGGCTGCAACATGCCGAACTTCACCCCCTTCCTGTGCAGCACTGCCTTCGTCCGGTTGTACCCGGCCCGCATCTTCGCCACCTCCGCACTCCAGTCCTGATAAATTCGAACCTCCGCGTTCTCCCACCTGCTGCTCCGCTCTCTCTTGGCCCACCTGAGGACAAACCCCCGATCACCGAATCGGTGAAACCGCAACAGCACCGCCTGCGGCGACTCGTTAGCCTTGGGCCTCCTCGCCAGCACTCTATGGGCCCCTTCCAGCTCCAGGGGCCCCTGAAAGGACCCCGCTCCCATCAGCGAGTTTAACATAGTGACCACATAGGCCCCCACGTCCGACCCCTCCAGCCCCTCCGGGAGGCCCAGGATCCGCAGATTCTTCTGCCTCGGCCGATTCTCCATCTCTTCGAACCGCTCCTGCCATTTCTTGTGGAGCGCCTTGTGCGCCTCCACCTTTACCGCTAGGCCCAAGATCTCGTCATCGTGCTCTGAGACCTTCTGTCGGACCTCGCGGATTGCCACCCCTTGGGCCGGCTGGGTCTCCAGCAACTTATCAATGGAAGTCTTCATCTGCTCCAGCAGGTCCGCTTTAAGCTCCCTGAAGCAGCTCTGGAGAGCCTTCTGTTGCTCCTCCGCCCACTGCATCCACGCTGCTTGGTCTCCGCCCACCGCCATCTTGCTTTTCTTCCCTCGCACTTTCTTTGGCTTCACCACCACTTTTTTAGTCGCCCTGCTCCTAGTCCAAGCCATACACTGTCGGGGGAATGCTGCAAACTCCTTCCCACAACGGGAAATGTTGAAAAATTGCCGTTGGGGGCCCTGAAAAGAGTCCAAAAGTCCGTTCTAAGCGGGAGCTGCCAAACGAGCGACTTAGCTCTGCATACCACAACCGGAAGTCAGTTTTGACCTGGTTTACATTTAAGTTGTTTCTATTGATCTTTCTTCAAGGTCTGACTGTAAATAAAGTTTTAGGGACAGTTATATAATCTATTTGTCAAAGGAGTTGAACATTAAGGTATAGTTACAACCTAGAAATAATATTATAGAAGCTCACTTCTATTTGTGATCCAGTCAAGTTTGTGGTGGTTACTGAATTTTTGGAATGCTATGCACTGCCAGTGGAATAAACGGAATGTCCCCAAGGCTATTTCATGACGGTTAGTGATCACTTTATAGAGCCTGTTTGAACTGTGACACAATCCTCTAATTGACTTGGATGTGACATAAACCACCACCCCTCCCCCGTCCACTTGTTTTTTCCACCTGCACTTTAGTGATATTTTAATCTGTTGCTGAAACTGCTAACTGCAGAATTTGAGTCCTTTTTGGATGGGTTATATTCACTTTAGTACCTACAGCAATTGTCAATTTTTAATACTTTTTACTGCCTTTAACTTAGCTCACGTTGATGTTATAATTGTTGTGGTGTTAAATATTTTTAACTTTCTACCCACTTCGAGTCACAAAAACAACCTGTCGCATTAAATAGCATAATGACAATCTATATTAAGAATAACGCAGGCGTGTGGAGCAAATTCCTTTGGCAATTAAACTTGGACCACAACTCTATACATTCGTAGTATATAATCCTGTCTGTGTTTTAAGTGTTGTATTTGAGCTGGATTAAAATAAATTGTTAATTTGTGATGTTTGGAATTAAGTAAACTTTCAGCAGGTACATAACTGGATCGGATTTTTGATTGTTCATTGCAATCTTTTAAAATATAAAAATCTTTATTATTGTTACAAGTAAGCTTACATTAACACTGCAGTGAAGTTACTGTGAAAAGCCCCTAGTCGCAACATTCTGACGCCTGTTTGGGTACACGGAGGGAGAATTCAGAATGTCCAAATGATCTAACAGCACGTCTATTGCAACTTGTGCGAGGAAACCGGAGCACCAGCAGGAAACCCACACAGACACGGAGAACGTGCAGACTCCGCACAGTCAGTGACCCAAGCGGGAATCGAACCTGGGACCCTGGAGCGGGAGGTGTAGATGGAGTCGATGGATGGGAGGCATGTTCGTGTGATGGACTGGGCGGTGTTTACGACTCTCTGAAGTTTCTTGCGGTCCTGGGCTGAGCAGTTACCATACCAGGCTGTGATGCAGCCAGATAGGATGCTTTCTATGGTGCCTCTGTAAATGTTGGTAAAAGTTAATGTGGACATGCCGAATTTCCTTAGTTTCCTGAGGAAGGATAGGCGCTGTTGTGCTTTCTTGGTGGTAGCGTCGACGTGGGTGGACCAGGACAGATTTTTGGAGATGTGCACCCCTAGGAATTTGAAACTTGTGTTCCCCATAACCAAAATCTATTTAAAGTTGTGGGTCAGGTGAACTCCATGATACACTTTGGGGTTCTCTAAACCCTGGACTATAACAGATGGAACAGTGAGTGACTACAGTGAACTTGTTGAATTCAAAATTTCAGCATTGATCATGTTGAGAATTTTACTTTGGGTAGATTGTGTTGCTTCGCCTGGCTGAAATGAGATCTAGCCAGATAATTCAGGGAAGCATGTTCAAATCTGAATATTATTATTGGTGTGAGGCATTTGGAAATTGAGTGCGGTGAATATGTTTCTTTCTCCCCCAGTCCCACTCTCTCCACTCCATTGCCCCCTTTTTGTCCTCCCCCAACGTACCTACCTGATAGTATGAGGGTGAAGACGAAGAGTTCAGGATTTTCTTTGAGGTCACCACTGGTGCTGCTTTGACACAGTGGAATACAGGAAAGTTTAATTTGACTTCCCTTTTGAGACCACGTGGCTTCTGCTTGAGGGTTTTCCACAGAAGTATAATTGAAGTAAGAAACATAAAACCATAGCCTTACACACAGTCCTTCAAATGCACAAGCAACAATTCATAGTAAGCGATGTCTTAAAGTACCTCCGTGTGATGGCTCTGAAATGAGAGGTCATAATCTTAAAATAAGAGGTAGCAAATTTAAAACAGAGTTGAGGAGAGACTACTTCTCCCAAAGGGTTGTGAATCTGGAATTCGCCACCCCAAAGGACAGGGACAGTGAGTAAATTTAAGGAGGGGTTAGACAGATTTTTAATTGGCAATGGGTTGAAGGGTTATGGAGAACAGGCAGGACAGTGGAGTTGAGGCCAGGATGGGATCAGCCATGATCACATGAGGTTAAGAAGTTTTTCTTTTCATTTGTATTTATTTTTTTCTCTCTCGTTTTTTTGGAATTGTAGATGTATAAGTTAACCTAAGGTTTAAGACATGGCAGGAGATCCCAGACCCGTATCATGCACCTTGTGTGTGATGTGAGAGCTCAGGGACACGTCCACTGTCCCTGGCTCCTTCACGTGCAAGAAGTGTGTTCAGTTGCAGCTCCTGTTAGACCACTTGATGGCTCTGGAGCTGCGGATGGACTCACTTTGGAACACCCGCGATGCTGAGGACATCGTGGATAGCAAGTTTAGCGAGTTGGTCACACCACAGTGAAAGTTACTGAGTGAGAGAGAAAATGGGTGACCAAAAGACAGAGCAAGAGTAGGAAGGCAGTGCAGGTGTCACCTGCAGTCATCTCCCTGCAAAACAGATATACCGCTTTGGGTACTGGTGAGATGGCTCACCAGGGGAAGGTAGCAGCAGCCAGGTTCATGGCACCGTGGCTGGCTCTGCTGCGCAGGAGGGCAGGAAGAAGAATGACAGGGCCATAGTGATAGGGGACTCAATCGTAAGGGGAATAGACAGGCGGTTCTGCGGACGCAGTCGAGACCCCAGGCTGGTATGTTGCCTCCCTGGTGCAAGGGACAAGAATGTATCGGAGGGGCTGCAGGGCATTCGGGGGTGGGGGGGGTGGGGGGGGGGGGGGGGGGGGGGGGGAAGACAGCCAGCTGTCGTGGTGCACATAGGCACCAACTATATAGGTAAAAAAACAGGATGAGGTCCTACAAGCTGAATTCAGGGAGTTAGGAGTTAAACTAAAAAGTAGGACCTCAAAGGTAGTAATCTCAGGATTGCTACCAGTGCCACGAGCTAGTCATAGTAGGAATGTCAGGATAGATAGTATGAATGTGTGGCTCGAGAGATGGCGCAAGAGGGAGGGATTCAAATTCCTGAGGCATTTGAACCGGTTCTGGGGGAGGTGGGACCAGTACAAACCGGACAGTCTGCATCTGGGCAGGACTGGAACTGATGTCCTGTGGGAGTGTTTGCCAGAGCTGTTGGGGAGGGTCTAAATGAATGTGGCAGCGGGATGGGATCCGACGTAGGAAGTCGGAAGGAAGTAAAACCGGGCCAGAAACAAAAAGCAGTAAGGGGGAAAGTGTAAGTCAGTGAAGCCATAGTCAAAAATCAAAAAGGGCCACATAACAGGGTACAATGACTGAGGAGAGTGTGAAAAAGGAGGTGGCCAATGCAGGATTGAGGACGTTGTACCTAAATGCGCGCAGTATACGGAACAAGGTGAATTATCTTGTTGCACACATTGAAATTGGCCGATACAATGTTGTGGGCATCACAGAGACGTGGCTGCAAGGGGATCAGGGCTGGGATCTAAATAACCAAGGATATGTGTAAATCGATAGCAAGGAGCGATATAGGATCAGAAGGTATAGAATCTCTGTGGGTAGAGTTGAGGAATCGCAAAGGTAAAAAGACCCTGATGGGAGTTATGTACAGGCCCCCGAGCAGTAGTTCGGGATATGGGGCAGAAAATAAATCGGGAGATAGAAAAGGCATGTAAAAAAAGGCAATATTACAATAATTATGGGGGACTGCAATATGCAGGTGGACTGGGAAAATCAGGTTGGTAGTGGATCACAAGAAATGGAATTTGTGGAATCTCTAAGAGATGGTTTTTTGGAGCAGCTTGTGACAGAGCCTATGAGGAAACAGGCAATTTTGGATTTGGTGATGTGTAATGAGGCAGACTTGATTAGGGAACTTAAGGTGAAGGAACCCTCAGTGAGCAGTGACCACAATATGATAGAATTTACCCTGCAGTTTGAGAGGGAGAAGCTAGAATCAGATGTAACGGTATTACAATTAAATAAGGGTAACTACAAAGACATGAGGGAGGAGCTGGCCAGAGTTGATTGGAAAAGGAGCCTAGCAGGGAAGAGAGAGGAACAGCAATGGCAGGAGTTTTTGGGAGTTATTAGGGAGGCACAACAGAAATTCATCCCAAGGAGGAGAAAACATGCTAAGGGGAGGACAAGGCATCCATGGCTGACTAGGGATGTCAAGGACAGCATAAAGGCTAAAGAAAAAGCATACAAAGTGGCGAGGATTAGTGGGAAACCAGAGGATTGGAAGACTTTAAAAGCGAGCAGAGGACAACTAAAAAAGCAATAAGAGGGGGAGAAGATAAAATACGAGTGCAAACTAGCTAGTAATATGGTTTGCACTGGAGTGCTGAGCTTGTGGCATTTGAGTGCTACAGTGAGAGTTTGGTGACTGAGGGAGTATAAGGGTTCATTTTTATTTAAAGTCTAGTATTTCTTTTATTTAGTTAATTAACTTAAAAGTTGTTGTTTGGTCTATAAGAAGGTGAATTTTGAATCGGCTTTAAACAAGGTTCTACTTGTACTTACTTGCAGCTGGAGCTTGTTAATTAGTTAATTGCATTCGGCCAGTTTTCAGAGGCTAGAGTCACAGCATAAATAGGAGGCAGAGGGGGTTATCGAGAGGAGTTACAGGGAGGTAGCCACACCAAAGGTACTGGACAAGAGTAGCTGGGTTACAGTCAGGGGAAAGAAAACTAACAGGCAGACAGTGCAGGGATCCCTCGTGGCCGTTCCCCTTCAAAACAAGTATACCGTTTTGGATGCTGTTGGGGGGGATGACCTACTGGGGGAAGGCCCCAGCGGCCAGGTCTCTGGCACTGAGTCTGGCTCTGGGGCTCAGAAGGGAAGGGGGGAGCATAGAAAAGCAATAGTAATAGGAGATTCAATGGTTAGGGGAATAGATAGGAGATTCTGTGGTCGCGAGCGAGACTCCCGAAAGGTATGTTGCTTCCCGGGTGCCAGGGCCAGGGATGTCTCGGATCGTGTCTTCAGGATCCTGAAGGGGGAGGGTGAGCAGCCAGAAGTCGTGGTGCACATTGGTACCAACAACGTAGGTAGGAAAAAGTGTGTGGAGGTAATAAACAAGTTTAGGGAGTTAGGCTGGAAGTTAAAGGCCAGGACAGACAGAGTTGGCATCTCTGGTTTGTTGCCGGTGCCACGTGATAGCGAGGCTAGGAATAGGGAGAGAGTGCAGTTGAACACGTGGCTGCAGGAATGGTGTAGGAGGGAGGGCTTCAGGTATTTGGATAATTGGAGCGCATTCTGGGGAAGGTGGGACCTGTACAAGCAGGACGGGTTGCATCTGAACCAGAGGGGCACCAATATCCTGGGGGGGAGGTTTTCTAGTACTCTTCGGGAGGGTTTAAACTAATTTGGCAGGGGAATGGGAACCGGATCTGTAGTCCAGCAACTAAGGAAGCCGATATTCAGGACGCCAAAGCACGTAGTGATGCAGTGGGGAAGGTAACACTGACAAAGGAGAGTACTTGCAGGCAAGGAGATGGGTTGAAGTGTGTATACTTTAATGCATCAGGAATAAGGTGGGTGAACTTAGGCATGGATCGGTACTTGGGACTACGATGTGGTGGTCATCATGGAAACTTGGATAGAAGAGGGGCAGAAATGGTTGTTGGAGGTCCCTGGTTATAGATGTTTCAACAAGATTAGGGAGGATGGTAAAAGAGGTGGGGGGGGGGGGGTAGCATTGTTAATTAGAGATAGTATAACAGCTGCAGAAAGGCAGTTCGAGGGGGATCTGCCTACTGAGGTAATATGGGTTGAAGTCATAAATAGGAAAGGAGCAGTCACCTTGTTGGGAGTTTTCTATAGGCCCCCCAATAGCAGCAGAGATGTGGAGGAACAGATTGGGAAGCAGATTTTGGAAAGGTGCAGAAGTCACAGGGTAGTAGTCATGGGTGACTTCAACTTCCCAAACATTGAGTGGAAACTCTTTAGATCAAATAGTTTGGATGGGGTAGTGTTTGTGCAGTGTGTCCAGGAAGCTTTTCTAACACAGTATGTAGATTGTCCGACCAGAGGGGAGGCCATATTGGACTTAGTACTTGGTAATGAACCAGGGCAGGTGATAGATTTGTTAGTGGGGGAGCATTTTGGAGGTAGTGACCACAATTCTGTGACTTCTGCTTTAGTAATGGAGAGGGATAGGTGCGTGCAACAGGGCAAGGTTTATAATTGGGGGAAGGGTAAATACAATGCTGTCAGACAAGAATTGAAGTGCAGAAGTTGGGAACATAGGCTGTCAGGGAAGGACACAAGTGAAATGTGGAACTTGTTCAAGGAACAGGTACTGCGTGTCTTTGATATGTATGTCCCTGTCAAGCAGGGAAGAGATGGTCGAGTGAGGGAACCATGGTTGACAAGAGAGGTTGAATGTCTTGTTAAAAGGAAGAAGGAGACTTATGTAAGGCTGAAGAAACAAGGTTCAGACAGGGTGCTGGAGGGATACAAGATAGCCAGGAGGGAACTGAAGAAAGGGATTAAGAGAGCTAAGAGAGGGCATGAAAAATCTTTGGCAGGTAGGATCAAGGAAAACCCCAAGGCCTTTTACACATATGTGAGAAATATGAGAATGACTAGAGCGAGGATAGGTCCGATCAAGGACAGTAGCGGGAGATTGTGTATTGAGTCTGAAGAGATAGGAGAGGTCTTGAACAAGTATTTTTCTTCAGTATTTACAAACGAGAGGGGCCATATTGATGGAGAGGACAGTGTGAAACAGACTGATAAGCTCGAGGAGATACTTGTCAGGAAGGAAGATGTGTTGCGCGTTTTGAAAAACTTGAGGATAGACAAGTCCCCCGGGCCTGACGGGATATATCCAAGGATTCTATGGGAAGCAAGAAATGAAATTGCAGAGCCGTTGGCAATGATCTTTTCGTCCTCGCTGTCAGCAGGGGTGGTACCAGAGGATTGGAGAGTGGCGAATGTCGTGCCCCTGTTCAAAAAAGGGAATAGGGATAACCCTGGGAATTACAGGCCAGTTAGTCTTACTTCGGTGGTAGGCAAAGTAATGGAAAGGGTACTGAGGGATAGGATTTCTGAGCATCTGGAAAGGCACTGCTTGATTAGGGATAGTCAGCACGGATTTGTGAGGGGTAGGTCTTGCCTTACAAGTCTTATTGACTTCTTTGAGGAGGTGACCAAGCATGTGGATAAAGGTAAAGCAGTGGATGTAGTGTACATGGATTTTAGTAAGGCATTTGATAAGGTTCCCCATTGTAGGCTTGTGCAGAAAATAAGGAGGCATGGGATAGTGGGGAATTTGGCCAGTTGGATAACAAACTGGCTAACCGATAGAAGACAGAGAGTGGTGGTGGATGGCAAATATTCAGCCTGGAGCCCAGTTATCAGTGGCATACCGCAGGGATCAGTTCTGGGTCCTCTGCTGTTTGTGATTTTCGTTAACGACTTGGATGAGGGAGTTGAAGGGTGGGTCAGTAATTTTGCAGATGATACGAAGATTGGTGGAGTTGTGGATAGTGAGGAGGGCTGTTGTCGGCTTCAAAGAGACATAGATAGAATGCAGAGCTGGGCTGAGAAGTGGCAGATGGAGTTTAACCCTGACAAGTGTGAGGTTGTCCATTTTGGAAGGACAAATATGAATGCGGAATACAGGGTTAACGGTAGGGTTCTTGGCAATGTGGAGGAGCAGAGAGATCTTGGGGTCTATGTTCATAGATCTGTGAAAGTTGCCACTCAAGTAGATAGAGCTGTGAAGAAGGCCTATGGTGTGTTAGCGTTCATTAGCAGAGAGATTGAATTTAAGAGCCATGAGGTGATGATGCAGCTGTACAAAACCTTGGTCAGGCCACATTTGGAGTACTGTGTGCAGTTCCGGTCTCCTCATTTTAGGAAGGATGTGGAAGCTTTGGAAAAGGTGCAAAGGAGATTTACCAGGATGTTGCCTGGAATGGAGAGTAGGTCATACGAGGAAAGGTTGAGGGTGCCAGGCCGTTTCTCATTAGAACGGAGAAGGATGAGGGGCGACTTGATAGAGGTTTATAAGATGATTAGGGGAACAGATAGAGTAGACAGTCGGAGACTTTTTCCCCGGGTGGAACACACCATTACAAGGGGACATAAATTTAAGATAAATGGTGGAAGATATAGAGGGGATGTCAGAGGTAGGTTCTTTACCCAGAGAGTCGTGGGGGGCATGGAATGCACTGCCTGTGGAAGTAGTTGAGTCGGAACCGTTAGGGACCTTCAAGCGGCTATTGGATAGGTACATGGATTAGGGTAGAATAATGGACTGTAGGTTAACTTAGGGCAGCACGGTAGCATTGTGGATAGCACAATTGCTTCACAGCTCCAGGGTCCCAAGTTCGATTTCGACTTGGGTCACTGTCTGTGCGGAGTCTGCACATCCTCCCCGTGACTGCGTGGGTTTCCTCCGGGTACTCCGGTTTCCTCCCACAGTCCAAAGATGTGCAGGTTAGGTGGATTGGCCATGAAAAATTGTCCAAAATTCTATGATTAACCTAGGACAAAAGTTCGGCGAAACATCGTGGGCCTAAGTGCCTGTTCTGTGCTGTATTTCTCTATCTATCTAAGAGATTTTTTCAATATATGAAAGGTAAGAGAGAGGCAAAAATAGACATTGGACCACTAGAAAATGTGGCTGGAGAAGTAATAATAGGAAACAAAGAAATGGCCGGCGAATTGAATAGTTACTTTGCATCAGTCTTCATGGTGGAAGACACCAGTGGGATGCCCGAGTTCCAGGAGAACCAGGAGGAAGAGGTGAGTGCAGTGACCATTATCAAGGAGAAGGTTCTGGGGAAACTGAAAGGTCTGAAGGTGGATAAGTCACCTGGACCGGATGAACCTCATCCCAGGGTCCTAAAAGAGATAGCTGAGGAAATTGTAGAGGCATTAGTGATGATCTTTCAGGAATCACTGGAGGCAGGAAGGGACCCAGAGGACTGGAAGGTGGCTAATGTAACACCACTGTTTAAGAAGGGAGGGAGGCAGAAGATGGGAAATTTTAGGCCGGTTAGCCTGCATTTGGTCATTGGTAATATTTTTAGAGTCTGTTATTAAATATGAGATCGCGAAGCACTTGGAAGTGCATGGTAAAATAGGACTGAGTCAGCACGGCTTTGTCAAAGGGAGGTCGTGTCTGACAAAGCTATTAAGAGTTCTTTGAGGAGGTAACAAGCAAGTTAGACAAAGGAGAACCAGTGGATGTGATTTATTTAGATTTCCATAAGGCCTTTGACAAGGTGCCGCATAGGAGACTGCTAAATAAGTTAAGAGCTCATGGTGTTCAGGGTAAGATCCTGGCATAGATAGAGGATTGGCTGACTGGCAGAAGGCAAAGAGTGGGGATAAATGGGGTCTTTTTCAGGATGGCAGCCGGTGACTAGTGGTGTGCCTCAGGGATCTGTGCTGGGACCACAACTTTTTAGAATATACATTAATGAGCTGGAAGAAGGTTCTGAAGGCACTGTTGCTAAGTTTGTAGATGATACAAAGATCTGTAGAGGGACAGGTAGTATTGAGGAAGCAAAGGGACTGCAGAAGAACTTGGACAAGCTAGGAGAATGGGCAATGAAGTGGCAAATGGCATACAATGTGGAAAGGTGTGAGGTTATGCACTTTGGAAGGAGGGATCTAGGCATAGACTATTTTCTAAATGGGGAAATGCTTCGGAAAGCAGAAGCACAAAGGGACTTGGGAGTCCTTGTTCATGATTCTCTTGAGGTTAATGTGCAGGTTCAGTCGGCAGTTAAGAAGGCAAATGCAATGTTAGCATTCATGTCAAGAGGGTGAGAATACAAGACCAGGGATGTACTTCTGAGGCTGTATAAGGCTAATCAGACCCCATTTGGAGTATTGTGAACAGTTTTGGGTCTCATATCTAAGGAAGGATGTGCTGGCCTTGGAAAGATTCCAGAGGAGGTTCACAAGAATGATCCCTGGAATGAAGAACTTGTCGTATGAGGAATGTTTGAGGACTCTGGGTCTGTACTTGTTGGAGTTTAGAAGGAAGAGGGGGGATCTTATTGAAACTTACAGGATACTGCGAGGCCTGGATAGAGTGGACGTGGAGAGGATGTTTCCACTTGTAGGAAAAACTAGAACCAGAAGACCATCTCAGATTAAAGAGACGATCCTTTAAAACTGAGATGAGGAGGAATTTCTTCAGCCAGAGGGTGGTGAAGCTGTGGAACTTTTTGCCGCAGAAGCCTGTGGAGGCCAATTCACGGAGTGTCTTTAACACAGAGATAGATGGGTTCTTGATTAATAAGGGGATCAGGAGTTATGGGGAGAAGGCAGGAGAATAGGGATGAGAAAATATCAGCCATGATTGAATGGTGGAGCAGACTCGATGGGCAAAGCGGCCTAATCCTGCTCCTATGTCTTATGGTCTTGCGCCCGGAGGGCTGAATTGCGAACACCCGCTCGTGGGGCATGTGTTCTAGGGAGGAGATGCTCTGGTTGATTTTGAAATTCAACTCTTGGTCTGTAACATTGTAGGCAACAGACGAGGAACCTATCGCTATGATAGAATGGCGGACCAGACTCAATGGGCCGAATGACCAAATTCTGCGCATATATCTTATGAACTTATGAAACAGGCCGCATTGGTATGTTATTGAGCCGGAAAAGACCTTTGCTTCAATCCTGGTTTTGTACTGAGGTAGCTGACCCCTAGTGGTAGTGGCAGAATGAAGCCTGAATTTCTGCTATTTTACTGTCCATTGACTTCTGCCAAAAAACGTCTAATTTTATGAGTGAAGTGATAATGTAGCTTGTGTAACATTATATGTTGCACTGTTGCAGGTTCAATTTAAAGGTCAGAGGAAAAACGGATCTTTAATGTAGGAACTTAACAGTATCTTTTTGCACAAGTCTGTTCAGAGCCCACGTAACCTGTTTTCCAACAACACTTCCTCTTTACTTTGCTTAGGTTAGCTATAACCTATAAATTTGAATGTCAAAATGCAAGTCAATATGTTACAACAGATGCCTGCCCCCTTTAACAATTACACTAAGAAATCACGTCATTTGTTAGCAATTATGCTGCCACTTGAACTAAGAGAAATAATGACTATAATTAACTGGAATGTATCTAGTTCATAGAAATCTATCATAGAATTTTCCCTCAAATTCTCTGTCATCTCAGTTTTTTAAACTGGGTTTCAGGGAAGCCTGTTATTCTAACACATCAGTTGAAATATGTAAATTAAGGCATGAAGTATGTGTTGAGGTCTGCTCGACAGAACAAAGTTATTGTGCAAGTATTTGGGGTTCAAGATAATTGTGAAGCATGCTTCGAAAATGAAAATGAAGTCTTAGGAAGGCTTTCTAAAATTCACTATTCTGAGTGTAGACGTTAATGAATATTGGGCGGCAAGGTGGCACAGTGGTTAGCACTGCTGCCTCACGGTGCCGAGGACCCAGGTTCGATCCTGGCTCTGGGTCGCTGTCCATGCGGAGTTTGCGCGTTCTCCCTGTGTCTGCGTGGATCTCACCCCCACAACCCAAAGATGTGCAGGATAGGTGGATTGGCCACGCTAAATTACCCCTTAATTGGGAAAAAAAGATTGGGTACTCTAAATTTATTTTAAAAATAAATTAACAAACAAATATTTCCAGTAGTTAGCGCGTTTATTTGCTAAACTTCATTGATTTTGTGACAGGATCAAGCTGTAACTTTAGCATACAATGTATGTGCAAGCGTACACCTGTTAAAATTATAATCAGGCAATTTCATTCCTTGTTTATGTTGCACAAAGAATAAAGTGAAATTGGTTTGTCATTTTGAGCCATTATTAATTTAATTGCTGCGTGTTGCTACCTGTTCTGTGAGAGAGATGACCCTTTCGAATATTGCCTCACCGTTGTCCCAATTTATATAAGATGCTGTCATTGCAGAAAAATTAAATCTGCAAAACTAATGCATGTGAGTCTAAAAAATATTAAAATTTGCAGCAGCATAATAATTTTGAACTCTCATTTGGTCTTATGTGGTAAATTGTTTAATTTAAAAATCTTAAGAGCAGATGGTACCACCTTTCCTCTTAATTCAACTGGCAAAAAACGATAAAGACAGTGGCAGCTACTTTTGAGGCAGGAGAAATCTTGGGCTGGATTCTCCTCCGGCAGGATGCTCCGTTTTGCCGGCAACCCGGGGGTTTCCCGTCGGCGTGGGGCTGCCCCATCAATGGGAAACCCCATTGTCCAGCTGGCATAACTGAGCATCCTGCCGGCGTGCTGAAACAGAAATATGGCGGGGTGGAATCCAGCCCCTTGTCTTTGTGATTTGGGAAATGCTTGGTGTATTAGTGTCATCTATGAGGCTGTTGGATCTGCAGAATTCCTATGACCATCACAACCACTCTTCGGCCTCTCCCCATTGCCCTCAGCTCTCTGCCTGACTGTCCCGTTTGTCCTATGTTTCTCATGTATAGAACGATCTGTACGCAAAACAATACTTTTCACTGTACCTCGTTACATGTGACAAGCCCAAATCTAATTGTAGTGCATCATCTCTCGTAGCTAATTGAAAGAATTTTAACTGCCCTCTTCCATTTTCGTAGCCTTGTTGCCATTTATGTAGCATAATCTCTCGCGCATTAGTTCAGAATGGGCATAATTGAACTCAATAAATGCATGAACAGCCAATTCTCATTGTTCCTACTTTTGGCATGTAGATTTAGCTGGCTGCAGGTGGTCACAATATAGCAAGATGCTGTCTGATTTTCTGGTGAAAGTGAGGAAATAGCCTCAGGATTATATTGTGCAGGATAGCACAGATAAATGGTTAGGATGATGATATGCGAAGAAATGCCTTTGCAATTCATGTTTTAAAGTTCTTTTTTGAAGTAAAATACATTTTGCAAAGATTTGCATAATTTTAAGATAGGTTGTGAAAAATGAACATCAAAGCAAGATTATAAAATTATTTCCAGGCGGTGCAGTGGCCTCACGGCGCCAAGGACTCGGATTTGATCCCAGCCCCGGGTCACTGTCCGTGCGGAGTTTGCACATTCTCCCCGTGTCTGTGTGGGTCTCACCCCCCCCAACCCAAAGATGTGCAGGGTAGGTGGATTGGCCATGCTAAATTGCCCCTTAATTGGGAAAAAATAAATTCTAATTATTTCTATGCATTATATGCCTATTTTGCGAAGAAAATGTTGAATTCCATCAGACAAACTATTGCTTATTTGGAATGTAAAGGGATAAAAGGAAACTGTCATTGGAGAATCTTGGAATATTTCATTTCAGTTATGTATGAGCTTTGACAAAGAGTCATCCAGATTTGAAACATTAGTTCCCTTTTCTTTCCACAGATACTGTCAGACCTGCAGAGATTATCCAGTATTTGTTTTTTGTGTCAGGTTCCAGCATCCATGTATAATGGGCGGCACGGTAGCACAGTGATTAGCACTGTTGCTTCACAACTCCAGGGTCCCAGGTTCGATTCCCCGCTGGGTCACTGTCTGTGCGGAGTCTGCATGTTCTCCCCGTGTCTGCGTGGGTTTCCTCCGGGTGCTCTGGTTTCCTCCCACAAGTCCCGAAAGACATGCTGTTAGGTGAATTGGACATTCTGAATTCTCCTTGTGTATGCCAAACAGGCGCCGGAGTGTGGCGACGAGGGGATTTTCACAGTAACTTCATTGCAGTGTTAATGTAAGCCTACTTGTCAAATAAAAAGATTATTATTATAATAACTGTTCAGATAACTAATAAATTGCTCATTGTGCTGTCCATGGTTGGTTGATGTGCAAGATGGCACTGGAGTAGGGAGGGAAACTTTAGAAACTCCATAGAGCTTCACAGTCACTGGGTCCTGCAAACTAAATCACTATCGTTGCTGTAATAACAATTATGTGGAACACTGATGTAAAAACATGAGCAAAACATCTGATGGGAAACTCCGGTTGTGAACAGGAAATACATGCAAAATGAACATTTAAAGTATAGATTCTGTAATATGAGTCCCAATGCATTTGTATCTAAAATCAGGAGCAGCTACTATTTGTGTTGATATAACTTTCCTCATGTAAATGATGTTGACTTTTGAGGAAGTGTGCAAAGAACAGACATTGAGAAGGAGGCAGAAAGTGGAAATGTGGGAGGTGTTATGACTCCCAGGGCGAGTGTGCGGTCAATTCCAGCCCCACAGGCCATGGAGTCACAACACAAGCGAATCAACCAATAATTCTCATAACATTTCCTGAAATCTTTGGTCCTTGGCTTCCCAATAATTTCGGTCACCAGGGTTGTATGTTGAAGCACAATTACTGTTTATATAATGAATATTAAATATGCGGTAATTTTGGCTGTATAAGAAGCAAGCTAACCTGCTGCTCCCTTTAACTATCCCACCCTCTACCCACACACAAGACAGACAAACAGAGAGCGGTAGAAAGGTGTCAAAATAATAAAGACTCAGATGATGAGTTCTTTGCAGCAGGCTTCTTCCCAGCACGCTGGTCGATCAAAGTCTCTGGTTTATATTTGGTGATGGTCTTCTAGGCAGAGTCATTCATTCAGTACGGTACTTGCAGGCAGAAGCCTTCTGGCAAGTCACTTTAGTTCTCCTCAAATTGGGCCTTTGTCCCGAAGGTTCACATTCAGGCCTATTTCTTTATTGGGAAAGCTTGTCTGACATCAAATCTTGTCTGACATCAAACCCTACAAATTCCGTGGTTTTACTTCAAGTCTTTGATTTACCGAGGGAATAGCAGCCAGACTGCAGAATTGTAGGTGAAAATAAAATGGAACATCGTGGCTCTGAAACATTCCAGTGAGGTGTAATCCAATCACCAACTATTACCGGGCAGAGCACCACCTTTTTAAGCCCATTCATTGGCCACGAGCCACATCAATCAATCAGAGTCATCACTGATGTCAGTCTAAAACAGCACAGCCTTGTGGATCTTCCTGTTTGGATTAAGGGTGCAGGCTGCTTTGCCTTCAAAGTCACCGGTCCATTAAGTATCCATGGATCAAAAACGTAGCAGCAGAAATATAAGAAAGGGGAAATAAGGGAATAGACAAGGAGGACCCTTACATGGGCCAGACAAAGTCAGATAGCAAAGTCTTCAGAAAACTTTGGGAGGCAAGCAAGGATGCGGGTGGATATGAATTCCTGATTTGTCAAAACAGATATGAAATAAGGAATCTTGGTTGAACTATTCAGGGTTGTATCATTGACTTTACCTATATGCGTGTTTCTGGAACCCACCTCTTCATTCACCTGAGGAAGGAGCTGTGCTCCGAAAGCTAGTGATTTGAAACAAACCTGTTGGACTTCTTACTATTCAGGGTGAGCAGCAAGTTTGGGACTGGAGCAATTCTGAATTTTATAAGCAGGCTGAATTTTGTAGAATGCAGATTTAGCAATGGTTTTGTAATTGGTAAAGCCCAATTCAGGCAATGCTAATCTAAGAAATCATACTGAAATATTGTGCTTAAACATTTTTAGTATTTTGTTTTTATTTATTATTATTATTTTTATTAAGGGGCAATTTAGCGTGGCCAATCCACCTATCCTGCACATCTTTTGGGCTGTGGGGGTGAAACCCACGCAGACACGGGGAGAATATGCAAACTCCACCCAGAGCCTGGATTCGAACCTGGGTCCTCAGCGCCGTAGGCAGCAATGCTAACCACTGTGCCACCGTGCTGCCCTAAACATTTTTAGTATTGATGCAGAAGCATCTATCTTAATAGTACAGCCAAAATAGTACTCAAAGGTTTTGAACAATGTACCGAAATAAGTGAAATTTTCCAATATTTTGATTGAAACAACTTGAATAAGGGAGTAGGAATTCGGGTGCGACAAAATCATTCAAATATCAGGTTTTAAGGAATTCTGCCTGCATGGATGTATTGGCTTCTGTGGTACCAAACAATAATTAGAAGTAATGCATGATTTCATGTGGGGAATGCTATTTTTTTGCTGTTTTCATTTAGGTTGTCAACTAATCGGCAGAAAGAAAATGAAAGACGGTCAGGATTTTTATTGCAAGTCAGGGAACTGGCTGATTAATGTTTGCGGGCATTTTGTTTTGCCGAGCTAGTTTTGCAGTTGCAGCTTGGTGTTGGTGCATTGAGACCGTGCTGAGGATGTGTGCAGCTAAGTGGCTGAGGGAATACATTGAATCTGATGGGTTGACAGCTTTTCAAAAGAAGCTGCCAGAGATGGGTTTTCAATTCAGGCAAAATGTAACACCGTTAACGTTGCATGTTCCATTATTACCTTGTTTTGTTGCTGTAATATCCATGAGTTGGAAAATTGTATGTCAGTAATTTAATCCAGGAAGAGGTATTGTGACATTTTAAAGTGGAATTTCACTAGAAGCATTAAAACAGTGTTGTTACATTCGCTCAGAGGATGAAATTGAGAGTTTGGGTGTCTTTTTCTATAAGTTGCAAGTTTTAATACTATGTTCCACGATCTAGATTGATCCTGGGGGCATAGTTGTGATATTAGAGTTCCCGCTAGACCACAGTGGTAAGATTTACTTTTCTGCACCCTGCCTTGAACCCACATGTTGACTACCTATTTGATTGCAAGCATGCAACATACAAGCCAGGCCCATACATTGCACAGATGCAATGTAACGGTGACCATGGAATCCTGAAACAAAGTGCACGGTCACTAACTTCCATAGCTAGGATATTCCAAAGTGCTCCAAAACCGAGCAGCCAAATTGCACATAGCAAATTCACGCAAACCGCAATGAGATAAATGATCAAATAATCCAATTTAACACTCGTTCAGAGAACACGCCCAATACATCCTGCCCTTTTCCAAGAGATCCCTTGAGATTTTCTTTTGTCAACCTGCTAGGGCAGATGGGACCCCAGTTTAAAGTCTCATCTGAGAGATGGCATCTCCCTCCGACTGTGCAGCTCTGCTGCCTGCATCCTGTTTCATAGCAAGCTGCGTTTATCCATTGCACCGGTACTCACTGACATACATTTTCTCTTGCCTGATTCAGCTACACAATTTAGAAGCCTCATCCTTAGTTGCAAATCCCTCCATGCCCCTTCACATCGTCATTGTAACCTTCCCCATCCCTACATTCTTCCTCCTCCGGCTGGGAAGTTTGTGTTCTTCTGACTCTGGCTTTTTTGAGCATTCTGATTTCCTTTGCTCCTCCAGCTGCGGTTATGCCTTGCTTTGGCCCTACGTCCTAAAGTGCCCTTCCTAAACCTCACCACCAACTTTGGAAAATCTGGTACTTTGACCCGCATTAGTATCTTCATGCTTGGTGTCAGTTGTTTGATGTTCCTGTACAATACTGACGCCGTTAAATGCACTTTATAGTCAGCTGAGGTTATACTCCTCTAAGGTCGACCTCAGCAAAGTCTGACGCCTGTGGCTGTATGTAGGATTAGCTTCCCCAATTTTGAGCTGGTTCTAGAAGAAGGTGTAATCTTTTATTTGTGTACTGATTAAAATAATTAGCCTCTGAAAAGAAGCATGAAAATAGCCATAATTTTGAAATTGATAAAGCTTGTTGCATTTTATTTAGGAGTCAACTGAACGTGAATGTGAAGTGCTTTGATAAGGAGCTAATTGGCTGAGTCAGAAGTTGCATGAAATTGCATTTTAATGAGAACACTTCAGGATGAATTATCAATTAATGACTGCAAATATTTTTTTTGTATTTAATTAGAAGGTGGTGCTTCTCCGCTCCTGACCGTTCCAACTGCTGCCATATGGTATTGCTTTTGAAAACTCAATCCATCTTAATGAAGTAGATTTAACGCATTCCAACACCTGGTGGTTAGTTCATTTGGAATGTGACATGGGTAAAGGATTCCCCTCGCGAGCAAGTGCAGAATTTTCCAAAAAGTTCTACGACTGTTTGTAAATTCTGGACGTATGATCACTTACATAAAATGTCAAGCAGCCAGTTTTCACCTGTACTGCGCATTGGGCAGGCAGCAACCAAGTGGTGTAGTAATGATATTGTTGCTGGACTAGTGATCCAGAGTATTGCTCTGGGGATCCTGGTTCAATTCCCACCACGCCAGGTGGTGGAATTTGAATTCAATAAAAATAAAATCTGGAATCAAAAGAGCTGAATGATGACCAGGAAACCACTGTTGTTGGAAACCCATCTGGTTCACAATGTCCTTTAAGGAAGGAAATCTGCTGCCATTTTGTCTGGCCAAATCTGCTGTCCATACTTTGTCATGTGATGCCAGACCCACAGCAGTGTGGTTGACTTTTAAATGCCCTCTGCAATGGCCATTCAGTTGAATGAAACCGCTAAAACGTCTCAAAGGAATGAAACTGGACGGTTATGCTCCAGACACCGTCTCCATCTCTGGGTATGTCCTGTCCCACATGTTATGGGCCAGGGTTTGGAGAATCCCAAATTGTATCATGGAGTTCAGCTGACCCGAAACTTTTAATAGATTGTGGTATGGGGAGCACACGGCCCACTCTACAGGTGTGGTACAGCAGAAATGGAAAAGTATTTTTTAAAGCAAAACTATGTTTATTCTATGAACTCAAGTTAACCTTTTTTAAAACATACAGTATCTTAGCAACCATTAATTTGAATACAACCCCCAAAGAATACAACACTAAGTAATCCTTGAGCTTTCCTTTTAACATCCATAAGACTTAAAACACATTTTACAAGAAGCATATCAGATTAAAGTCACTACTGTTATTAGTTTTAAATCACCAGGATCAATTTACAGTCTTTAGATTACAGAGGGAGATTCATACACCACCTGGCTGTGACTGCAGCTATCCAGCTCTGAAAACGAAACTAAAACACCCTGCAGCAAACGGCCTAAAACAAAAGTAAAAAGCTGACAGACAGCCCAGCTCCACCCACTCTCTGACATCACTGCAGTGGTAAACACCCATTTCTTAAAGGTACTCTCACTGCAGATACTTGTATACACACCTATTTATAAACACCCATTTCTTAAAGGTACTCTCATGACACCGCAGGACAGACCCAGCAGAGTGACAGCACAAACTGCATACAGTTGGGACTCCTCAACATTGACCTCCGGACCCCATGAAATCTCATGGCATTAGCTCATACATGGGAAAGTAAACCTCCTGATAACCGCATGTACCCTGCTCTCTTCTCTCCCTGTGGCTGATGAATCAGTTCTCCTCCCTGTTGTACACCAGTTGGAAGATGAACTGAAGGTGGCAAGAGGGAAAAATCTATTTGAACTTGCCCTCACCAACCTGTCTGCCACAGATGCATCTGTCCATGACTGTATCAACAGTAGTAACCACTGTACTCTGGAGATTAAGTCCTGTCTTCACATTGAGGACACCGTCCATTGTGTTGTGTGGCACCACCACCGCATCAAATGGATTTTCAACAGATCTACCAACTCTAAACTGAGCAACCATGAGGCACTGTCGGCCATCAGCAATAGCAAAATTGTCCTCTACCATAACCTGTAACCTCATTTCCCAACATATTCCCCCACTTTACCATTACTAGCAAGCCAGGGAATAAAACCTTGTTCAATGAAGAGTGCAGGAGCATACCAGGGTCATCACCAAGCATACCTAAAAATGAAGTGCCCATCTGGTGAATCTACAACCTGTGTGCCAAACAGCATAAGCAGCAATTAACCGATCGAGCTAAGTAATTCAGAAACAATAGATATGATCTGAGCTCTGCATCCCAGCCACATCCAGCTGTGAATGATGGTGGACAATTAAGCAACTCACTGGATGAGGCTCCACAAGTATCCCCGTCCTCAATAATGCAGGGAGCCGGGAATTGTATAGGTCTGAACCGCCGAAGAGGAGAGGGGGAATGAAGAACTTTCTCGACAAATTGGGGTTCCCAAAGGTACAGGAGGAGCTGGTGGAAGGGTTGGGGGCGCCGATAGAGCTGCAGGAGCTAATTAAAGGGATAGGCCAGATGCAGGCGGGGAAGGCGCCGGGGCCGGATGGGTTCCCGGTGGAGTTTTACAGGAAATTTGTGGACTTGGTGGGTCCAGTGCTGGTGCGAGCCTTCAATGAGGCGCGCGAGGGGGGGGTTCTGCCTCCAACAATGTCGCAGGCCCTGATCTCCTTGATTTTGAAGCGGGACAAGGACCCGGTCCAGTGCGGGTCCTACAGGCCTATCTCCCTCTTAAATGTAGATGCCAAGCTGTTAGCAAAGGTCCTGGCAACCAGGATAGAGGACTGTGTGCCAGGGGTAGTCCATGAAGACCAGACGGGGTTCGTGAAGGGACGCCAACTTAACACAAATGTTCGGAGATTGTTAAATGTGATTATGATGCCAGCAGTGGAAGGGGAGGCGGAGATAGTGGTAGCGCTGGACGCGGAGAAGGCATTTGACAGGGTGGAGTGGGAATACTTGTGGGAGACGTTGGAAAGGTTTGGGTTTGGGGAGGGATTTATCAAGTGGGTAAAACTGCTCTATTCAGCTCCGATGGCAAGTGTGGTAACAAACGGGAGGAGGTCAGAATATTTTGGGCTCCATCGAGGTACTAGGCAGGGATGTCCCCTATCTCCCTTACTCTTTGCATTAGCGATTGAGCCGTTGGCGATGGCACTGAGGGGTTCAGGGGGGTGGAGAGGACTGACAAGGGGAGGGGAGGAACATCGGGTCTCGCTCTATGCGGATGATTTGTTGTTGTATGTGGCAGACCCGGAGGGGGGAATGCCGGAGGTAATGGGGATACTAGCGGAGTTCGGGGACTTTTCGGGATATAAATTAAATCTGGGGAAAAGTGAGGTCTTTGTAATACACCCGGGAGACCAAGGGGAGGGAATTGGGAGGCTCCCCTTCAAAAGAGCAGTTAAAAGTTTTAGGTATTTGGGGGTGCAGGTGGCAAAGAACTGGGGGACCCTACACAAGTTGAACTTTTCCAGACTGGTGGAGCAGATGGAGGAGGAGTTTAAGAGGTGGGACATGGTGCCGCTGTCGCTAGCAGGGAGGGTGCAGGCAGTTAAAATGACGGTCCTCCCGAGGTTCTTGTTTTTGTTCCAGTGTCTGCCCATCTTCCTCCCCAGGGCCTTTTTCAAGAAGGTAACGAGTAGTATCATGGGGTATGTGTGGGCACATGGCACCCCGAGAGTTAGAAGGGTCTTTTTGGAGCGGAGTAGGGATAGTGGAGGGCTGGCGTTACCCAACCTTTCCGGATATTACTGGGCGGCAAATACATCGATGGTACGAAAGTGGATGATGGAAGGGGAGGGGGCAGCCTGGAAGCGCATGGAGAGGGCGTCCTGCGGCAACATAAGCTTAGGGGCACTGGTAACGGCACCATGGCCGCTCCCTCCCACGAGGTATACCACGAGCCCGGTGGTGGCGGCCACCCTCAAGATCTGGGGGCAGTGGAGGCGACACAGGGGGGAAGTGGGAGGTCTGATAGGGGCACCACTAAGAGGGAACCACAGATTTGCGCCGGGAAACACAGGAGGGGGATTCCAGAGCTGGCAGAGGGCGGGTATTAGACAACTGAGGGACTTGTTTATAGAGGGGAGGTTTGCGAGCCTGGGAGAGCTGGAGGAGAAATTTGGGCTCCCCCCGGGGAACACGTTCAGGTACCTCCAAGTGAAGGCATTTGCCAGACGACAGGTAGCGGGGTTCCCCGCGCTCCCCGACAGGGGGGTGAGTGAGAGGGTGCTATCAGGGGTCTGGGTCGGGGAGGGGAAGATCTCGGACATCTATAAGATTATGCAGGAGGTGGAGGAGGTACCAGTAGAGGAGCTGAAAGATAAGTGGGAGTTAGAGCTGGGGGAACAGATAGAGGACGGGACATGGGCAGACGCCCTGGAGAGGGTTAACTCGTCGTCGTCATGTGCGCGACTAAGTCTCATTCAATTTAAGGTACTGCATAGAGCCCACATGACGGGGACAAGGATGAGTCGGTTTTTCGGGGGTGAAGACAGGTGTATTAGATGTTCGGGAAGCCCTGCGAATCATGCACATATGTTTTGGGCATGTCCGGCACTGGAGGAGTTCTGGAAGGGGGTGGCAGGGACGGTGTCGAGAGTGGTGGGGTCCAGGGTCAAGCCAGGATGGGGACTTGCGATCTTCGGGGTTGGGGTGGAACCGGGGGTACAGGAGGCGAGGGAGGCTGGAATATTAGCCTTTGCGTCCTTGGTGGCTCGGAGGAGGATCCTGATTCAGTGGAGGGACGAAAGGCCTCCGAGTGTTAACACCTGGTTAAACGACATGGCAAACTTTATCCAATTGGAAAGGATCAAATTCGCCCTGAGAGGGTCGGTGCAGGGGTTTTCCAGGCGATGGCAACCCTTCCTAGACCTCTTGGATCAGAGATAGAAACTGAGGCCATGACAGCAGCAACCCGGGAGGGGAGGGGAGGGCGGGAGGGGGGGAGGGGGGGGGGGGGGGGGAGGGGGGGAAAACGACGAAGGAAGTACGGCAGCGGCGGTGGCACGGGCAAGGCCTGCCCGAGGACGCTGCTAGAAATGATAAGTTGGTCTGACTGTCGGTTCGCCGGCGGGGGGGGGGGGGGGGGGGGGTGCGCGGGTAGGGGGGGGGGGATTCTTTTTCTCTTTCTTGTTAAGTAGGGGGGTTTGACTTTGTTTTGTTATAATTTAAATGTAAATGTAGGGGGGGTTAAAATGTTTGTATTTTGAAAAATTCAATAAAAATTATTTAAAAAAAAAAAAAATAATGCAGGGAGCCCAGTGAACCCGGGTCCCTGGCACTGTGAAGCAATAGTGTTAACCACTGTGCTACCATGCCGCCAGTGTAGTTGCACTGGAATAGTTTGGCAAGGGCATGGCAAGTTCTGGAGCATACATCTTCAGTACTATTGCGTGTCTGCCTGGGTTTCCTCTGGCTGCTCTTGTTTCCTCCCAAAAGTCCTGAAAGACGTGCTTGTTGGGTGTCATTGCCATTCAATGGCATTAGCATCGCTGAATTCTCTGCTATCGACAACCTGGGGGTTGTCATTGACCAGAAACTGGACTTGCCACATAATTACTGTGGCTACAAAAGCAGGTCAGAGGCTAGGAATCATGTGATGAGTAACTCATTTCCTGATTCCCCAAAGTCTATCCACAATCTACAAGTCTGGGTGTGATGGAATGCTCTCCACTTTGCCTGGTTAAGTGCAGCCCCAACAACAGTCAAGGAGCTCAACGCCATCCAGGGCAAAGCCTGCTTAATCATCACGCCATCCACAAACATTCACTCCCTCCACAAACATTCACTCCCTCCACAAACATTCACTCCCTCCACAAACATTCACTCCCTCCACAAACATTCACTCCCTCCACAAACATTCACTCCCTCCACCAGCAATGTGCAGTGGCAGCAGTGCTTACCGTCTACAAGATGCAGAACAGCAATTCACTAAAACTCCTTCAACAGCACCTTCCAAACCAGTGATCTCCACCACCTAGAATGGCAAGGTACTTGCAAACTCCCCTCCAAGCCACCCACCATCTTGACTTGGAAATATATCACTGTCTCTTCACTGTCACTGAGTCAAAATCCCGCAACTCCTTCCCAAACAGCACTATGTGCATACTTGCAACAGAATGACTGCAGCAGTTCAAGAGGGCTGCTCGCCGTTGCCTTCTCAAAGGCAAGGGAGGGCAGTGTCCTAGTGGTATCATCACTGCAGTCGCAATCCAGAGACCCAGGATAATGCTCTGGGTTCAAATCCCACCATATGGAATTTAATAAAAATCTGGAATTAAACCTCTAATAATGGCTATAAAACTATTGTGATTGTTGTAAAACCCATCAGATACACTGATGTCCTTTTAGAGAAGGAAATCTGCCATCCTAACATGGGCAGGCCGACATGACTCCAGATCCACAGCAATGTGGTTGGTTCTTATCTGCCCCTCAAGGGCAATAAAAGCCCAGCCAGGAAACGGCCGCGCCCCATTAAAAAAAAAATATAGGCGTGGGTACTAAATGCTGGCTGAACCACATCTTTGAATTACTAAAAAAGAGTTGATTACATTAGTGGGAGGTCTGTTCAACTTGGATGGTCGGGTCTTATTTAACTTCGGTTAACGGCTTTAGGTGATCGTTCTATCAGTCAACTGGGGAGGACAGGAAATACAGTAGTCCTGCTGCTGCTTCAAGTTAGCTTAAAGGGAAGGTTGTCTTCTCATTATATGGAGTGTCTCATTATATGTAGCAATAGGCACATCAATGCCCAGAGCCCTCTGATTTTCAGGTACTGCGATGTTTGCTGAATATGTTAGGGTTGGGGAAGTGGTGGGTGCCATGCCAGATAAATTGGCAGTACAGCTGCCAGCTGTCCAGGATTACAGACTGCAATGTCTGGCTTGCAAAGTATTGACAGCATCTTATACTTTTCTATGAGGTCGTAAGGAATTGCCAACTTGGCTTCCTTGTAAGTGGTGGTGGAAGATCAGAAAGCATAGCCTTTTCCAGCACTGAGGGAGCAGTGTGTGCGCGCGGCTAGTGGGAAAATAATTCAAGAGGACACTGGAAAGTCTGGCTGCTTTTCATTCTCCACAGGAAACAAGTCTATACCTGCCAGTGAGCAAGAACATTTTTTAGATTCCGAAAACAAAGCCACTCAACTACCAAGGATTCTTGGCATTTAATGGTGAAAGCCCAATAACATTTGCAAACCGTGATCAAGCAATTGGGTGAACAAGCCTCCAGGAATACATCCAACCAGTGTTGGCAACCCTCATTGCAGCAATGACTGGATGCAGTTTCCAGGCTGGAAGCGCGAGTTGTCCAGGCAACAGCTGCACTTTGATACTTTCCCTGAACACAAAACCGCAGATGGGGACCAGCAGCTAGCTGTGTTGGCTTCAATTCGAAGCAAAATTTCCAGCACTTCCTTCCACACTTGAGCTATTAACTGTCATTCTGTGTTCTCATAAAATCTTTTCCTAAAACCCTAACCCTAACCTGGATATTGATTTCCACTGTCTCCAATAATTTGATCTGCGTGTCTGCCTTGTTTCTGTGTTTCAATTGTAACTTTTCATTTTTGTACAGCGTCCAGTTGGAGCTAGTTTATAACTGAGGCTAAAATTAGGAGTAAATGAGGATGTCCTGAAGTGATGAAATGGACTGGTTTTGAAATTGAAATAGGCTGGTTTGGAGTTATTTTAACGTAGGTATGTCTGGGGAGAAAGGGCATACAATAGTCAAGACATTGCTGTTGAGATGGGCTATCTAAGCAATGACATTTACTGTGTATAATTTAATTTTATTGTTTTATGAAATGAGTGGCATTCGCGATGATGGGTTGTACCAATATGTCACTGCTTACGCTGGTGTCACATCCTTATCACACAGAGAATGAAATCCATTTCTGAGCTCTGTATGACACTTGATTTCTGATAGGCAAAAGTGTTCCGGGTTAAGAAACCAAAGCAGGAGCTAGGATAATGTCCTGTGAACTTAGTTAACTTGGTAGTTCACTTGAAAGCAACCTATTTGAATGCCAGAATAGGCACTGGGGGTCGCATCCTGTGTACCACACATTGGGTACTGATTTGCACTTCATTTTCTCCATTCGCTTCTAACTTGGGGGTGGAATGGTTTAATGAGTAGAAGGCATGGATCACTATTACTAAGTTTTGTGGAAGCAGGTGTTTTCTGGATGGCTGGTGAATTGGAACACGCACTCGACCAAGCAGTGCATCCGATTCACATTGTAAACCAAAGTAACATCATTTCCTCCTGCTGTGTGGTTTCAAGAAATCACTGACACATTTTGTCGTCTTTTAGCCTCAGTTTGTTTCAAGCAAATTACTTTATATGGAGATGTTTTGCATTTTTTGTGATTTATTCATGCTGACTTGTACAGTTTATGCCTGCTGTTGCAATCATCAGTACAACTGTGGCAAATTCCTGTTCATGTGAAATTAATACCTGCTTAATTATGCAAAAGAAACCGGAACTGTTACAAAGATGTACTCTGCGCCCATTCCCACCTCCCTCCACCTCTACTCTCCTTCAGCCTCCACTCTCCCTCCACCTCTACTCTCCACCTCCACTCTCCCTTCACCTCTACTCTCCCTCAAGCCCTTGGCCTCTTCCAGGAATACAATTATTCTGAGTTTTTGCAACTTCAATAAATAGTGATTTTCTTTTTTTAGTGGCAAATGGGGAGATGAATTGATTTCTGTTTGGGGTAAATTGATTTACTGTGCTGTAGCAGGAAGTTTTTTGAGCTTCATAGTTATCAATCAACCATGTGAATGTTAAGGCAACAGCATTTAACTGAGGTAAATTCAGTCTATTCTATTTATAAATGCACTGACTCTTGTTTCCAAGATAAAAACACATTACTGGGGATGCTGGAGTCTGAAACAAAAACACCAAAAGACTGGACAATCTCAGCAGGGCTGACAGCACCTGTGACAAGGAGCCGTCTCAAGTCTTTCTCTCTCCAAAGCTCAGGGCATTATGGTTTTCATGAGCATGAAGGTGGATTCCCTCTCCTGTTAATTCTGCAGATTTTCTGATTCCCTTTAAGGTTTATGTAATCTTGTTTTCAAGCTGCCTTTCAAAACTTAGTTGCGGAGAGGATTCGACAATTTGCCCACTTCCTTTTTTTTAATTGGAGGGTTCGATCAGACCTGAACTCTTCACCCAAAAAGAAAATTCAGCACAAAACAAGCCGTGCTTTTGTAGTCTTTATCATTCACCATTTTCAGAACTGGTTCAGGAGATGTAAAAATGCTTTGCGTTTTTGTTTGTGACCAAGTGTTACATCAATGAGATGCAGTAGCTTATTCAAGAAATTTCTCATCTATACCAAGTTCACAGGACCGAATGCAACCTCGTGTACATATGTTAATTGGTTGTCAGAAACTGAGCATTCAATGCTAATTTAAAAAAAAGTATTTCTAAACCCTCATTTTCAGTTCCTCCTTGTTAGTGCATTTTTAGTGCAAAAATACAGCTGTAGTTTCTGTTTCATGGATGGTGACTAATTATCGTAATTTAATTGTACTTCCAAGTAGATTTCAATAGCTGCTAAGCATATGAGTCATGCTCAATGCATTGCATGCTGCCTGATTCCCTTTGCCGATCTAGTATAAATGGCTTATCGTTAAACATTTCAAATCCAAATCAGATTTTTCTCAACAGATTGAGACAGTATGCTAACATTAAGTATGCTTATAGACTGTTCATTTAGGTTGTAACCCTACGGTTGCTTAATACTTAATTAATTTAGTTCTTCCTGTTTGATGTGAAAAGCAGAGTCTCAGTTTGACAAATGAGAACCTCATCAATCTTGTGTTTGCCATTTGCATGAAAAGCGAGCCCTTGGGATTGTTTGTTAGCAATTAAATGGCATTTCCCTTTAGATAGTCACTTGCTCATGTAGTTACCTCACTTGAAGAAAGGGTTCATATGAAGCGAATTTTAAATTTGCAGTCATTTCAATGGGGATTCAAATCTTATTTTTTAATTTAGAAAGCTGCTTCTTTGCTAACAAATTTCAGTTTTTCTCAGCACTATAAATGAGGTGCAATGTATTTGAAATGTGATACAGAAATCACAAAGTTAATTCACCTGGTCTGTTTTTAAATGTAATAGTTTGCTTGGGTGATGTGGCTGTGATAGAGGAGGTCACTTGTGAGCATATTAAATAGTGGAGCAAGCTCAAGGGGTTGAATAACCTGCTCCTGTTTCTTGTGTTCCTAATTGAGAATGATGAGTAAAATAAATTCATTCATGGCATTTTGGCTTTGCTGGCAAACCATTGCCCATCCCTAATTTGCCCTAACGAAGGGGTTCAGAAGACTGTGAAGAGCCAGCAAGATTACTGTGGGTATGAAGTCATCTAGAAAAGAAGGTTACGTGGCAACACGGTGGTGCAGTGATTAGCACTGCTGCTGCATGGCGCCGAGGCCCCAGGTTCGATCCCGGCTCTGGGTGACTGTCCGTGTGGACTTTGTACATTCTCCCCGTGTTTGCGTGGGTTTCGCCCCCACAATGCAAAAGATGTGCAGGCTTGGTAGATTGGCCACGCTAAATTGCCCCTTAATTGGAAAAAATGTATTGGGTACTCTAAATGTTTTTTTTAGAAACGGCTGCATAAGGATGGTGGGTTTCTTTCCCTATAAGATATTTGTGAATCAGTTGGATTTTATGACCTGGTCACCGTTCCTTTTTTTAAAAATGAAGGGGCAATTTAACATGGCCAATTCGCCTAGTCTGCACATCTTTCTGGGTTCTGGGGGTGAGACCCACACAGCCACGGGGAGAATGTGCAAACTCCACACGACCAGTGACCCAGGGCCGGGATCGAACTCGGGTCCTCAGCGCTGTGATGCAGCAGTGCTAACCACTGCGTCAGTCCCGTGCTGCCCGGAGTCACCATTATTTCAAATCTTAATTAAATTATTAGTTGAGTTTGAATCCTACACATAGAATTTTAACTCGTCTGCATTATTGCACCAGCCCTTCGGCCTCTGGTTTATTGATCCGCTACTGTAACCACTATTCCATCATTCCCTTGATGAGAAGGTGTCTGAGACTTGCAGTTATGTTGAGCACAGTGGAATAAGTAACTCCATGTGAGGTTACAATGGAATTTATAAAATTAACTGATTTTGAATATACACATTATTGCGACTTGTGCCACCAAAATAATTCTTGTCCCCTTTCCAAATATCTCAAACAACGTTGCTCCTTGAATGGGGCTTACGACTTAAACATTGTCAAAATGCAGTTCAGATTTAGCATGCCTGTTTGAATAATTAATTAATCCATTTGAGAAACTGTCCATGACTTATACATTTAAAGGGACAAAACAGATCCACCCTTTTTACTTCTAGCCAGGCAAGATTTATTGAGTCTGCTTTGCACTTTTTCAAATTGCTCCACAATAGGCCTGCACTTATTAGGTACTGCACCGTGTGGAACAGAGTACTTGTACAAAAGTGCTGGCTGTAATTGATTTGGGGGAAGGGAAGAAATTATTGTGAAATGCCTAATGCCACATACTGCACTCATACAATTAGTTGGGTCATTGGCCATGTTAGCGATGTACTCCCTGCTTCAATTGTAGTCTTATGTTCTGTAGTATGTGGCATTATGTAATTTGTGCATTTTTTGTTACGGCCCCTTTGAGCAAGATGATTAATATGCACACAATTTGCAGTTAGCCATGTCCTATAATGTGCAAGGAGACCATTGTCAGTGTTGTGAGAGGAAGAATGTTGTATTTATTCTGTTGCATTTTGTGTTTGTAGCTGTGCAGCCGTCAGCTCAAGGAGCCTTTTAAATGTAGACAGATCAGTGTTATATCAGTTGATCAGCGCGATCTTGGGTCAGGACATGTTTAACATTAGTTTCTGCCCCTTGCTGTAGGTGAAGAAACTGTTATTACTCGATGGGTGTGATCCTACGGCCAGGCTACGCCCGCAAAGCAGCTCGATGCGGCGTGACGTTTCAATGTAAATCCTGCCAATTGTGGGCAGGATCACTTTTAGGCAAATCTGCATATTACAGCGAGACAGCTAGTCTCACTGTAATATGCAGTTTCCTGAGGTACCCAAGGCATCGGATCTATCTCTTTCATCTTGGAGAGTGCTGTTCAGTACTGGTCTCCACAAACTGGGATCAGATGGAACAGTAGTCGGGGTCTCCAGAGGGGGCAGGCTGGTACCCTGCACTGCTGGCCTGGCACCTTGGTGCCAGCTTGGCACTGCCAAGGTCCACAGGTGGCATTGCTGGCTGGCGGGGTACTGAGGGTTCCAGGCTGTCACTACCAAGGTGCCACGCTGGCATTTTTCATTCAGTGGCAATCGGGGCAGGGTGAGAGGGGAGTGTGCCACCGTAGTGTTAATATAAGCCTACTTCTGAAAATAATAAAGATTGTTCTTATTATTTTGAATGTAGACAGAAGCATGTGTTATCATCTGTTCAGCGGGATCTTGGGTCAGGACAAGATAGGCATTAGCTGCCCTGTGCTGGTTTTGGTGGGGGAGTTCCTCTCGTAGTGCGCTGAGGATTGGGGGCCGCGTTTGGTGTTCCAGTGACGAGGCGCCATTCCCTCGCTACACTGGGAAGTTCCGGCCAGCGGAGCTCCTCGGTGCACAAAAAGGGGCTATGTACGTCCTCGGCCGCTGAGGCCCCCGATCTAACTGGGGGCCGTTAAATAGTGGAGGATTCTCGGCACTGCGAGTGCCGGGAAACACACGCTCACTAATGTCTTTACCTCATTCATGAAGAACTAGCACTTGGGACACATTGTTGTAGCATTTCTGACACAATGGGGCTAGTTGCCAGCAAAAGGCAACACCAATAAAATAGGATTTGGGGGGTGGGGGTGGGCGAGGAACAATACAGTGACATTAATCATTGCGTTTTAAAAACCAAATTTAGAAATGCCAGGGCAATTGCTGACAGATCGTCCCTTCACTTGGAACTTTGATTACACAGGATTGGGCCTCAGGCTAACCAATCTTGTTTCCTATGCGGATACTTTGTATGTTCACGCGTGCAAAATTCTCCAGGCGCTGATTGACATTCAAAAGATTTAGCCCTGGATTTTAGCTGAAGCTGCGAAACATGCATAACATGAGAGAGCAAAAATATTTCTCATGAGAGTAAGCAGATAATCAGTTTAACTTCTTCCTCAAAATGTTGTATCCTGGGCCTGTACCACTCGAAGTTT
Organism: Scyliorhinus canicula; assembly: GCF_902713615.1. Taxonomy (NCBI): domain Eukaryota; kingdom Metazoa; phylum Chordata; class Chondrichthyes; order Carcharhiniformes; family Scyliorhinidae; genus Scyliorhinus; species Scyliorhinus canicula. Next base: position 8,643,678 of record NC_052169.1, on the reverse strand, counting down.
ATCCCACGTCGAGCCTTGATGGCATTGTCTTGTCTTCTGCCAGTGGTTGTACTAATATAAATATGACCCTGCAACTTGCTTTGATCCTGGTGCTACTGCCCACCCTGGGTAATATGGCTTTTAAAAGGCTATTGAGTATCACAGTAAACTGGCCAACAAATGGAACAAGAAGCTGGGCAATGTTGGGAATGCTAGTTATTAATTCAATTTCTGGCTGTTTATACAATACCTCATGCCTTTTTTTGAAAATGCATTTTCTTTTGTAACTGGGAATCATAATGGCTGCTTTGTTAACTGAAAGTGCAAAAGTATGGCTGATGGAAAATGAAAATCGCTTATTGTCATGAGTAGGCTTCAATGAAGTTACTGTGAAAAGCCCCTAGTCGCCACATTCCGGCACCTGTCTGGGGAGGCTGGTACAGGAATCGAACCGTGCTGCTGGTCTACTTTAAAAGCCAGCAATTTAGCTGAGTGAGCTAAACCAGCCCCTAATGAAAATCGCTTATTGTCACGAGTAGGCTTCAATGAAGTTACTGTGAAAATCCCCTAGTCGCCACATTCCGGCGCCTGTCCGGGGAGGCTGGTACGGGAATCGAACCGTGCTGCTGGCCTGCTTGGTCTGCTTTAAAAGCCAGCGATTTAGCCGAGTGAGCTAAATCAGCCTCTGATTCACCATGATGTACTGTTTTGAAACTACCATATGGCTGGCAAACCTATAGTGCTAAACATAGAGGTTTAGATGTCCTATAAATAACGAGTGAAGCTCAAGGGTTTATCCATTTTTAGAATGGAAATTGCTGAATCCAGACTTTTTAAAAAGAAATGTTTTATTAAGGTATTTAAAAGTTTTTATAATAATAACTGACATTTTAATTTTCCCGAGAAAGTCGACAAACGGCTGCCACCTCCGGGTGAACCCTACCATTGACCGTCTTAAGGTGAACTTTATCTTCTCGAGACTGATAAACCCAGCCATGTCAATAACCCAGGTCTCTACATGCAGTGGCCGGGGGGGGGGGGGGGGGGGGGGGCTACGAGTCCCTCCACATTAACAAGAACCGTCTCCGGGCTACCGGTGAGGCAAAGGCCAAGACGTCGGCCTCTTTTTCCCCCTGAACTCCCGGCTCTCCCGACACTCCAAAGATCGCTGCCTCTGGACTCTGCACCACCTGGGTTTTTAGTACCGTGGACATTGCCTTAGCAAAACCGTGCCAAAACCCTCTAAGCTTCGGACATGCTCAAAACACGTGGACATGATTTGCTGGGCTTCCTGCGCACCTCGCACACCTGTCCTGGTGTACTAACATTCTGCTAGCCTTTTCCCCAAACTCATAAATCACCCTTCTTGCCTTCCTCAACTGTTCCACCGCTTTCCCTGTAGTCAACAGCCCAGACTCCGCTGCTCCCTCAGTAGCCCCGCGTCTGGGGACCTCCGAATATCTCCTGTCCAACTGGAGTATCTCCTCCACTAACCTACACCTCTCAGCCCATTCCGCCTTTTCTCTGTGGGCCCTTATCGAGATTAATTCCCTTCTGACCACTGCCTTCAAAGCTTCCCAAACCATCACTGCAGAGACCTCCCCTGTATCATTTGTTTCCAGATAGTTCTGGATGGACTTGCTAACCCGCCCACAGATCGCTTTGTCCGCTAGCAACCCCACATCCACAGCGGGCATCGCCCTCTCTCCACACTAACCCGTAGATCCACCCAATGTGGGACATGATCCAACACTGTGATTACTGAGTACTCAGTATCCACCACACCCGGTATTAGCGCCCTGATCAGACCAAAAAAGTCAATGCGAGAGTATATCAATCATGATCTCATAGTTAGGGATCCTCTCGGAAGGAGCGATCACAATATGGTGGAATTTAAAATACAGATGGAGGGTGAGAAAGTATAATCAAATACTAGTGTTTTGTGTTTAAACAAAGGAGATTACAAGGGGATGAGAGAGGAACTAGCTAAGGTAGACTGGGAGCTAAGACTTTATGGTGGAACAGTTGAGGAACAGTGGAGAACCTTCCAAGCGATTTTTCACAGTGCTCAGCAAAGGTTTATATCAACAAAAAGATAGGACGGTAGAAAGAGGGAAAATCGACCGTGGATATCTAAGGAAATAAGGGAGAGCATCAAATTGAAGGAAAAAGCATATAAAGTGGCAAAGATTGCTGGGAGATTAGAGGACTGGGAAATCTTTAGGGGGCAACAGAAAGCTACTAAAAAAGCTATAAAGAAGAGTAAGATAGAGTATGAGAGTAAACTTGCTCAGAATATAAAAACAGACAGTAAAAGTTTTTACAAATATATAAAACAAAAAAGAGTGGCTAAGGTAAATATTGGTCCTTTTAGAGGATGAGAAGGGAGTTTTAATAATGGGAAATGAGGAAATGGCTGAGGAACTGAACAGGTTTTTTGGGTCGGTCTTCACAGTGGAAGACACAAATAACATGCCAGCGACTGATAGAAATGAGGCTATGACAGGTGAGGACCTTGAGAGGATTGTTATCACTAAGGAGGTAGTGATGGGCAAGCTAATGGGGCTAAAGGTAGACATGTCTCCTGGCCCTGATGGAAGGCATCCCAGAGTGCTAAAAGAGATGGCTAGGGAAATTGCAGATGCACTAGTGATAATTTACCGAAATTCACTAGACTCTGGGTGGTCCCGGTGGATTGGAAATTAGCAAACGTGACACCACTGTTTAAAAAAGGAGGTAGGCAGAAAGCATGAAATTATAGGCCAGTGAGCTTAACTTCGGTAGTAGGGAAAATGCTGGAATCTATCATCAAGGAAGAAATAGCGAGGCATCTGGATAGAAATTGTCCCATTGGGCAGACGCAGCATGGGTTCGTAAAGGGCAGGTCATGCCTAACTAATTTAGTGGAATTTTTTGAGGACATTACCAGTGCAGTAGATAACGGGGAGCCGATGGATGTGGTATATCTGGATTTCCAGAAAGCCTTTCACAAGGTGCCACACAAAAGGTTGCTGCATAAGATAAAGATGCATGGCATTAAGGGTAAAGTAGTAGCATGGATAGAGGATTGGTTAATTAGTAGAAGGCAAAGAGTGGGGATTAATGGGTGTTTCTCTGGTTGGCAATCAGTAGCTAGTGGTGTCCCTCAGGGATCCGTGTTGGGCCCACAATTGTTCACAATTTACATAGATGATTTGGAGTTTGGGACCAAGGGCAATGTGTCCAAATTTGCAGACGACACTAAGATGAGTGGTAAAGCAAAAAGTGCAGAGGATACTGGAAGTCTGCAGAGGGATTTGGATAGGTTAAGTGAATGGGCTAGGGTCTGGCAGATGGAATACAATGTTGACAAATGTGTGGTTATCCATTTTGGTAGGAATAACAGCAAACGGGATTATTATTTAAACAATAAAATATTAAAGCACGCCGCTGTGCAGAGAGACTTGGGTGTGCTAGTGCATGAGTCACAGAAGGTTGGTTTACAGGTGCAACAGGTGATTAAGAAGGCAAATGGAATTTTGTCCTTCATTGCTAGAGGGATGGAGTTTAAGACTAGGGAGGTTATGTTGCAATTGTATAAGGTGTTAGTGAGGCCACACCTGGAGTATTGTGTTCAGTTTTGGTCTCCTTACTTGAGAAAGGGCGTACTGGCACTGGAGGGTGTGCCGAGGAGATTCACTAGGTTAATCCCAGAGCTGAAGGGGTTGGATTATGAGGAGAGGTTGAGTAGACTGGGACTGTACTCGTTGGAATTTAGAAGGATGAGGGGGGATCTTATAGAAACATTTAAAATTATGAAGGGAATAGATAGGATAGATGTGGGCAGGTTGTTTCTACTGGCGGGTGAAAGCAGAACTAGGGGACATAGCCTCAAAATAAGGGGAAGTAGATTTAGGACTGAGTTTAGGAGGAACTTCTTCACCCAAAGGGTTGTGAATCTATTGAATTCCTTGCCCAGTGAAGCAAATGAGGCTCCTTCATTGCATGTTTTTAAGGTAAAGATAGATAGTTTTTTGAAGAATAAAGGGATTAAGGGTTATGGTGTTCGGGTCGGAAAGTGGAGCTGAGTCCACAAAAGATCAGCCATGATCTAATTGAATGGCGGAGCAGGCTCGAGGGGCCAGATGGCCTACTCCTGCTCCTAGTTCTTATGTTCTTATACCTTGTGGACGTGGGAGAAAAATGAAAACTCCTTTGCCCATGGCCGTGCAAAGCTCCATGGGTCTACTCCCCCCATCTGTTCCATAAACCCCTTCAATTCTTTTGCCGCAGCCGGCCTCCTCCCTGTCCTGGATTTTGACCGGTCCAATTCCGGATCAATGACTGTGTTAAAATCTCCTCCCATAATCCGGTTATGTGACTCTAAACCTGGGATCTTATCTAACACCTGCCTCAAATTCCACATTGTTCCACGGACGGGCTGGGTACAGCACCCCGAACTTCACCCCCTTAAAGAGGGCCATTTTTGCCCGATTAAACCCAGCTCGTCTCTTGGCCAAATCTACGCCTGATGAATGCGCAGCTCCCAATTCTCCCACTTGCTGCTACGTTCTTTTTGGCCCACCGCAGAACGTGTTCCTTGTCCAGGAATCGGTGTAAACGTACCACCATCGCCCTCGGCGGATCGTTCACTCGGGGCTTTGTCGTGAGGGCTCTGTGCGCTCTATCCACGTCCAGGGGTCGAGGGAACGCCTCAGCCTCCATCAATTTCTCCAATATGTCCGTCACATAAGCCCTCGCATCCGATCCGATCCCTCACTGCCTTCAAGGAGGCCGGCAATTCTAAGATTCTGCCTCCTGGACCTGTTCCCCAGGTCCTCCAGCTTCTCTGCATTCTTTTCTGGTGGTCATTCATCATCTCCACCTTGTTCGCCAGCACGGTTATTCTCCACCTCCTGATTCGCTCTTCCGTGGGTCTCTTGATTCTGCACCACTTGATCAATTGAAGCCTTAATCGGGTCCAGTGTGTCCTCCTTCAGCTTGGCGAAGCAATCTTCAAAAAACTTCACCAGCTGCTCCGTCGACCACTGTGCCGTATCCCCCGCGGCCCTTGCTCTCCGCCATGCTTTCCCGGGTTACCAACTCTGCTCACGTCTTCCTTATAGGACTTTGCCTTCACACACAGCCACTCCTGGTCCAATCCTCCTTGCGCTGGAGGGGGATTTCTCTTCACTGTCTCACTCTTCACTGATTTATCCCATAAAATCCAGAAAAAACTGGGGGGAAAAGGTCCCAAAGTCCGTCACAGGTAGGAGCTATCAAATGTGCGACCTACTCCTCCATGGCTGCCACCGGAAGTCCTGAATCCAGATTTGAGTCATTTTTGTAAAAACAAAGGGAAACATTTTGTCAGTTTTAGCAGAAGAATGAAATTTGAGTAACAGCAGTTGGTTTGAAATGGGCAGAATTTTTGAGTTTAACACAATGGGAAGTTTATTGGCAGTGATATACAGGGTTTGTCATGCTGATGGATTTAATGTTGAAAATACTCGTACTGGGTTGTTATCCTATTTTGCTATGAGAATGTGATACATTGGCAGATTTGTTTCAAAATTGAACTAAAATGCAAGGCTGGGGTTTTTTCCTTGGGGCAGAGTGAGCTGAGGTTTATTAAATTATGAGACATAGGTCGGGTAGAGAGGAAGGAACCTTTCCCTTAGCGGAGGGCTCAGTAACCAGGGCGCACAGATTTAAGGTAAGGGACAGGACGTTGAGAAGGGATTCTCTGCCTGAAAGAGTGGTATAGACTGGAACCCTCACAACATTTAAGAAGTATTTAGATGAACATTTGAAATGCCACAGCATACAAGGCTACGGGCCAAGCACTGGAAAATGGGGTTAGAGTAGGTGCTTGATTGCTGGTGAAGACATGATCAGCCAAAGGGCCTCTTTCCGTGCTGTAAAAATGTCTATGTCTCTGACAATAGGTAGTGGAGACAGTAAGGTATAGCTGTGACTGAAGTAATGATAACCCATAAGATCATAAAATATAGGAGCAGGATTAGGCCATTTGGCCCATCGAGCCTGTTCCGCCATTCGATCATGGCTGAAACGTTCCTTATCCTCATTCTCCTGCTTTCTCCCCACAACCCACATCCCCATATTAATCAAGAAATCCTCTTGTTAATCAAGAACACCAGATTTGTGCCTAAGGTGTTACAGACCAAGAGCTGGAAGATAGAAATAGACAGAATAGTAGTTTCGAACTAGGAGCAAGAGTAGGCAATTGCACTGCTAGAAACCTGATCCACCCTTCACTATGGTCATGATTGATCCAGTGCTGTTGCAGTGCATATAGCATTAGATTTTTCTATTGGGAAGAATCCGGATCCATTATGGAGGGGACAACAATGGTTGAAGAGTAATTGGAGACCAGGTAAATTGAGAAGTGTTGGGTTAGTTGCTTTCAGTTTGGCTATAAATACCTAATAACTGCATGTAAAATGGATGTTTACATTGCAAAAAGCCTGACCTTTCATATACCACAATGGGAGTAATGTGATTTGTTTCCTGGAACTTGTCATTGAAAAATGAAAGAAAATAGGAAGAATCTTTGTAACAATAGGGCAAATATTGATCACTTCGCCTGCAGTTGAATACATTGACCCAATTATTCTCATTTCTCACGAGCTACCAGTTGTACATCTCTCCACCCCACCTCCGCACTTCATCATGTTTGCCACTTAATGTACCTTTTATGAAATTACCTGAACTAGGATGGAACAGTCTGCGAGATGAGATGAAGCGTTCGTCCATGTGCTGGTTTCTGATCAAAACCAATTAGATCTCATTAATTAATATCTTAAGATATACAGGATGTTTTCGTCCATGAGCAGATATTGAGCGTTTAAATGCTATTAACTTGGGAAACAGAACTGTCAAAAAGCACAGAAAAATGGACATTCAAGGGTAAATCCTCAATAAATGGTGCAGCAAACATTATAATCACTGCTTTTAGGTTCATAACAGGAGCTAGAAGATTTGTAATTATGTTGTGTCTTTCATTACCTTCACTGCGCAACTTCCAAGTGGCAACTGAGCTAATGTTTCTACATTAGCATTTTTAATTGCATTTTTAAATGCATTTTTCATTTCTTGGAGAATTTACAAAATTGTATAGTGATTCCCCAAGACAGTAGTTGATTATCCTTATCAGGAGGTATAGGGGACTGGTGGGGGTTGGGGGGGGGGGGGAGGGGTAGTGGCGGTTGGGGAGGAATGAAGCGATTGGAAACCTGTAAGAGAGATGCACATTCCTGGAAGTGAACAGCTGGTGCTTTGACCGTGGAAAAAAAATGTTAATGTATCAGTGATATGAAAGAAACATTTGTGTTCTCCTATAATGGATGGAGTTCCATATTAATGTTACCATTTGTAAACCTATATTTTGTCCATTTCCATTTTTCACACTATCCTTTTTAATAAGTAGCAGGCTGAAATAATTGGGGGAGGGGAATGAGAGAAGGGGTGAGGAAGGATGGAGGTGTGGGCTTAAGTAGGGTGCTCCTTCCAAGAGCCGATGCAGACTTGATGAACCGAATGGCCTCCTTCTACACTGGATTCTGAGTTACAGGTTTCTTGTGTGTTGTGACCCCAAGTCTTCACTGTTGCAAGAACCTTATTGTTTTGAATCATTTGTACATTATCCTTTTTTCTTGGTAAATACTTGGAAATCTAAATAACTGACCATGGGAAAAATAGTAGTTCAGCACTCATTGAGTTTTAACTTAAAATGGCAAAACATCCTTATCTTAATACTTTATGCTGCTTAGTCAATTTATTTGTAAAATGCCATTATCGAATGTCTATGAAAAATGGTTAACTAGTTTTCACCATAGCTTTGATAGCTTGTATCTCCAGTTTGAACTCTACCGAGATTTGAGTTACTCGAGTGCTAGAAAGAGAACCCGATGAAAACACTTCAGCTGCCTGCCTTCTCCACCATTTCTCCCCCCCCCCCCCCCCCCAATCAATCCATCGCCACCCAAACTTTAGTATCTAGAAGGTACTTGACTTGTACTCTCCCCACCAGCAGATAACTGAGATCATAATGCACCAATGATGGCTGAGTCTTGCACACAACCGCCATTTGTTTTTAGCATTGGGATGGAAATTCATGGGAGCAAAGGATGATTTGTGAAACAGATTTTTTATTTTGATTTTCCCATAATGTCCCTGCTGTCATGGGGTGATGAATGGAGTCTGTAATGACTTGTTAATATGATGGAACTTCATGATTGGGTCTTTCATTTTTAAATGTGTGATATTACCTTTATATGACTGTGCAGATTGTCTAAATGAATTTATGATATGTGTCTACAGGAGCTTACCCATGCTTAAGGATATCTAAACCACATAACTGAGCGATTCTGCTTCTGTCTTTCTGATGCTGTGTGCACTAGATTCCCGTATGGACAAAGTGTCACATTACCTAAACGTAGTGAAATTGGGCAAAGGCTACATTGTGGGCACGTGCACATTTGCACAGGATGCTGCCCGTATTCATCCAATTTAGGTGCATACAACTTGATAGTGCATGTGCTGTAATGAGCATCTTGCTGGCTGTCTAGCTACAATCACCCTACTTGTCTGGGTATGGGTTAGTGGGGGCTGTGTGAGGGAAAACATAATTTAACTGTTAATTGCAACAGTTGTATAATGTTAAAGATGTGCCTGGACTAACTCTTTGATTACTGTAACTACTTGTGAATAAAGTGCAAGGTTTTAAATCTAACTATTTAACATTAGTTTGCACTTCAGTATGTGAAGAGGCTGACAAGTGAAATACTGCAATGTTTGAGATAATGTGTAACGGATTGTGATCCAGCTACCTATTGAGGTGTATATGAAAGAGCTCTGAAAAATTGGCTAATTCTTATGGTTATTTATCTCGCTTGTTTCTGGTACTGTGGGCTTTTATTAACCTGTACAAACGATTCCACAACAAAAATTAATTCAATGGCCTTGAGGCCGTAAAGTGCATTGAATTTCTCTTCCTCCCCGCGCCCTCCATATGCATCAACTGATTTGTGCCATGAGGAAAGCTAGGGCGGTATCTACAAAACAAAATCCTTCAACAAAATAGCTGAGTGACCAATTCAGGGCAACAATTTTGGTTTAAACCTGTTTCTTTGCTGTACTGATCACGCTCTCAGTTAAGCGTTCGCTGACTTATTCTGCTTTTCTACACAAACCTTGAAATTGACTAAAACATTACCTTAGATTCTCTCCATGTCTGCTCAGGAGAGCAGCATGATCCTATGACAGGAAAATCTTGTGATTCTACACAAGAAGGACTCTGAAATCCAGCGCTCAGACCGGGCGCATACAGACTGTGCGACCCTTAATCCCAAACCCTTATGACACCCACCCACGACCCACCCACTGGTTGTGACCCACTCTTGAAGCATAATTAGAAAGGACAACTTCTTGCATGAATACTTTATTGGTTATTATAGTGAATAAAATATATATTTAATTACACAAAATTGAGATTGAATATTGACATGTAAATTAAATGAGGGTTTGAATATATTAAGGAATTAAGTTGTGCTTATATTATTTTTGACACTGCACCCCAGGAAGCTCCTAAGAGGGGGTACAGCACAGACTTGCCTGAAAGGGGACAGGTTGCATGAACCTGGCTTGCATTCCCTTGCGTTTAGAATATTGAGGGATGATCTCATTAAAGTGCTTAACCATTTTGATACAGTGCAGAGAAATTGTGATGGAATGCAAAGTAAGGGAGCACAAGTAAAATTGAGTGAAATCTGGAGACCGATTTATAAAAAAAAAAATGAGCAGTGGAAACTTGGAACTCTATCTCTGTCAAAAGAATGTTACGTCAATTAAAATTTTCAGGATTTGACATTGGCTGATTTGTGTTAGTTATGGGTTTTGAGGCATGTGAATTGAAGGTGAGTAAATGAGGTGAAGTACAGAGCAGCAATGATCTGTTTGAATGACTATTCCTGCTCTATTGTGCCAAGTCAACAAAGTGGGTGAGGTGTGCGCCCGCGCTATCAAAAATTCTACTTCCGGTGAGTACCCCTGAATGCATGCTAGGTCACCACACATGAAGAAGGACTCGTATAATACGTCATTGCATCCTTGGGCTAATCCAAGAGTGAATTACTTTTCAGTGTAATCACTGTTGGCTGCCAGTTTATGGGATTGGTTGCAGCACTGATCTCAGCACTGTACATCCCAGAAAGATAGTTGATGGCCTTTCACAAACCTTGTCAGAACTTAAAAGCTGAACTGAAACAATTGAGCCACACTGCTAAACCTCTCTGCTTCTTTCTCCTCCTCTCAGGTACTTCATGAAACCTATTTCTTCGGCAAGCTTGTGGGCACCTCTCCTATTACCTCCTTGTATGTCTTACTGTCAAATTTTGTTTAACAGTGCTCCTATGAAATGTCTTTGGATGTTTTACTGCATTCTTGGCACCATATAAATGTAAATTTCTGATCTTTTTGAAGATCAAAGTACCATATTCTGGAGGAGCTGTGCAATACAATATGAACAGGCCATGCCATAATGCCATAATTCCATGTAGTTTAGGACTGAGAAAGCTAATATTCTATCTGATAACATAAACTCATCTTGTGCTTGGAATCTGCTGGTAACATTTTTCTTAAGCTACTTTGTGTATGGGGAAATGTTGCTGTAAATTTTCTGGTGTTTTCCAGCCTGTTTCCATTGGCCACATTTTGATACCAATTATTTGCCATTAATATGGACGTTTGGTTAATGAATGTGCTGGCAAGATTGTTAATCCGGGAGATGGACAGTTGCTGCCGCCGCACTGTTTAGGGTACATTTTACTTGCCGATTTCAATTCGCTGTAATGATGCACAGGATAAAAACATGCTGTTTGTCTAATAATTTTGATCTTGCACAATTGCAGCCAATTAATACTGATGCAATATCCTATTGTGGCTTCAGAGAATATTGTTATTTACTTTGAAGTTTGCAGAAGAGTCAATTTTAAAGAAAGAAATGCTGAAATAAAAGCCATGACTCGTTAGTATTTGGATCAAACAGACATTTAATTATCAGACCCCACCCGTACTCACATTTATTTCCTTTATGTGCTTTGAGTGAAAGCAATTTGTATCCCAGTTCAGCATCTAGCCAATCTGATGAATTATTTGTAATTCAGTTGTGCTGTTTGAGATGTCTATTTTTAGTCGGCGTAAATCAAGGTGTTGAAAATGATTGCAATTTAAAGTTGCGTTATAAAATGGAATTCGAATGTGTGAAGCATTTTTTGTATGTTCAGCTGCAGATAGAAAATGTTAATGATTTCAGCTGAACATTTCTCATTGGCCAAACGGTTATCAGTTGTGTGGAGAAACTGGATTGTTATTGGTCTAGGAATTTAACTGGAAGACACAGTGCTTGGTGGCTGCATCAGAATCTGTCCACTGATCTATGTGCAAAATCTGCATTGCACTTTGTTCATGGTGTCCGTGCTGGAGAAACTATGAGACCGGACAGTATGTCTTGAGAACACTTAGCAGTTGAAGGAGTGCATGCAAAATTCCAGAGACTCGTCGATTTGTTGACGTGGCATTAAGAGGCTCGAATTTTGTTGTTTGGTCCATTCTTGATCTTCCTTTGTGACAGCTGAAGTGTGGTACTTGCCTGTGCTGACGGGCAGCCAGCAACAAGGATTTGCAGGCAAGTATTGGCTCTGAAAATCTCTGCCAGGTGTACTCCTCTTTCCCTTGTCCAGCATCCCTATTTTACCATATTCTCTTTGTTGTATTAAACTTGCACATGAACCAAGGGATTTACTGTCTATTTTATTTACATTTGCGTAACCATTTAAATACTGACATTCTGAAGTGCTCAAGCCAGATGTGTCTCATAAATGATTCAGTGAGTATGTTGGCCGTGAAAGTGGTAGTCTTTTGTGTTTTTAGTAATTTAACTTCAGTGCACAGTGCTGTCGTAATGTATTGACCCATGGGTGTCCTCGTAGTTGCCATTCTGTTGTTTGGGGTGCGAAGGGGCAGAAAATTTAATCATGCTTATTGGAAAATGTGAGGTTGCAGCCTGGTCCTTTTATTAACCTTGCCGGTGAATAAGGAATCAAAATGAACTGCAGTGATGGGCCTCAAGAGGCAGTGCTGACTGAGTAAGATCAACAGGCCAGAAAGACGGTCCTTTTTTATCAGGAAAAATGACTACAAAGCATTAATTTCCTCCTGCATTTTGTTGCTGTGACTGCAGAATACTGCTGATCTATTTGAAGGAGTCATTGCAGCCCTCAATACTGCATCATTTGCAGAATAGGCCAGCCCAACTGCCTGTGGTAAAATTGTGCATTGGAGCAAGCTGTAATGCAATCAGCAGCTATCATTTTTGCACTGACGCATTGTTGGTGTTCTGCTAATTAGCCCTCTGCTGTGTGCTCTGCTTTGAAAGCTAACACTATTTATTTATACTGAGTCACTAATATTGCCGATTGTTTAAAAAAAAACTAATTTAGCATCTTTATATTAAACCACTTCATCAGAGGCAGCTTTTTTTAACAAACTACTTCTGCCCCACTACTACAGTTAGCTGTTTATCTTAAAAGGGAAAACAATGTACAATAATTCTCCTTCCACATTGGCCTCAAATAGCTGCTACCTTTTGGAACTTGAACTTTTGCCATACAGTTCATTGAGAGAAGTGACTTGCTAAACTCCACTGGATAGAGCTCTGGGGGAAGAAAACAGACAAGCCTGGAATAATTAGTTTATTCCAGCTATAGTACAGCACCAGCACTGACTATAAATCTTGACCTTTTTGCAAGTATGAAATTGCTATCTGCCCTAGCCCATAGTGACTCCACCCCTTCTAAATGTAGCTTGCTGCTTTGAGGTTCCTTCCAATAGTGGGCTAAAGTTGTTCGTAAGGAGACGGAACCTCACATGCTCATTATGCTTTTTAAGTTGCCGTAGGTGCAAAATGTCTAGCAGCTCTGTACATCAGTGCAGCCCGGGTTGGGGCCTTAGATATAGGGGAATTGAATCTCCGTCCCAATTCATGTTGCTGTGTTTGGCTGCTGAAGGGCTTTACTCATTTCTTTGTGCAGTTAGTGCACGTGGGCACCAGCTGAGCTTGCTGCCCTGAGATTTGAAGAGGTATGCAACAAATACTTAATCGCGTAAACTTGTACCTGGCCAATTTTTGCCACAATCTGAAGTGGCTTTTTGCCACTTGCACTGAAGTTTGCCACAACCTTGTTAGCAAGGTGGGCTGGTGGGTAGAACTGCTTTACAAACTGGTAGGATGAATGTTTTTCCAAAACTGTATATTCCAGATTTCAGCCAGCCGGCATGGGCCGTTGCTGGATGCAGGAGAGGTGCCTCCCCAAATGGAACAGTGAGCAATTGTGAAAGGTTGGTAAGCAAAGACTAATTTTGGGCATCACCGTTTGTTACATTTATATTTCCAAGTTAGATTTGTGAGTGACTTGGTGGAGGACTTCCAGGCGAATTGAAGATTAATTTGTGCCCTTCTAAATAGAGCACAGTAAGAAATCTTACAACACCAGGTTAAAGTCCAACGTGTTTGTTTCAAACACTAGCTTTCGGAGCATTGCTCCTTCCTCGGGTGAATCCTGAGGAAGGAGCAGTGCTCGGAAAGCTAGTGTTTGAAACAAACATGTTGGACTTTAACCTGGCGTTGTAAGACTTCTTACTGAGCTCACCCCAGTCCAATGACGGCATCTCCACATCTTCTAAATAGATGCAGACTGAAACTATTGGGTTTGGAGATGTATGTGTGAATTGTGCAATTCTATGAAAAAACATTTTATAAAAGTTTTTTAATAGGGTTTTTTAATATAGTATATTTACTTTTATGTACACACAATAGTTTGGGGGGGGGGGGGCACATATACATTTGGGCGCCGGGGAAACAAATACAGAACAATTACGGAGGGCAATACGCGAATGAAATGAAATGAAAATCACTTATTGTCACAAGTAGGCTTCAAATGAAGTTATTGTGAAAAGCCCCTAGTCGCCACATTCCGGCGCCTGTTCGGGGAGGCTGTTACGGGAATCGAACCGTGCTGCTGGCCTGCCTTGGTCTGCTTTCAAAGCCAGCGATTTAGCCCAGTGTGCTAAACAGCCCCTTGGACCTGGTGTTGGTGTTGTCGCTTGCGTCCCCGGATGGTTTTCGCTGCCGTTGTCATCCCACGATCACCCCCGCTTCAGCCGTTCATACCGTCCTTCACCCGGATTTTCCTTGTTCTCAGCGCCTGTAGATGCCAAGTTTGGTGATTTTCCTGTGCTCGCCTTCCGGCTGTCATTTCCCCCCCCCCCCCCCCCACATCTATCCCTCCCTACCCCGCCTCAGCTACTTTCCCCGATTCTTGGCTACTTGGCTATTCTTCTGCTTGTTCATTGGCTACAAACTGGTCCCGAAACAATTGGGTGAATGGCTCTCGCGTTCTGTGGAAGCCATCGTCTGACCCTCGGGTGGCGAATTTGATTTTCTCCATTTGGAGAGATTCTGAGAGGTCGGACAGCCAGTCCGACAGCCAGCTTTGGTTGGTGCTGCTGACCACCAGCTGAACAGGATTCTATGGTGGGCGATCAGGGAGGCAAAGGCAAGGGTGCCCGTCCTCCTCCCCAGGAATGGATCTGACTGGTCTGCTACCCTGAAGAACGCCACTTTCAGGCATGACTCCACCCTCATCCCCACCACTTTGGACATTGCCTCTCAGAAGGCTGTCCAGTACCCCGCAAGTCTGGGGCAGGACCAGAACATGTGGGCGTGGTTGGCCGGGCCTCCTTGGCACCCTTCACATCTATCTTCCACCTCTGGGAAGAACCTACTCATACGAGTTCTTGTTAAGTGGGCTCTATGTACCACTTTTAGTTGCGTCAGACTGCGCCTTGAGCACGTGGAGGTGGAGTTGACCCTATGCAGTGCTTTGCTCCAGAGCCCCACCCTATTTCAATCCCCAGGTCCTCCTCCCATTTCTTGTTGCGTCCAGTACGGTGTCGGCCCTTTCTATCAGTCGGTCATACATGTTGATACAGTTCCCTTTATCTACGATGCTTGCGTCCAGTAACTCCTCCAGTAATGTCTATCGTGGCTGTTGTGGATACGTCCTTGTCTCCGTTGGGTGGGAAGTTTTTGAGTTGCAGGTACCTTAGCTTGTTCCCCCTGGTTAGCTGGAATTTCTCTGTCAGTTCGTCCATTGTTGCAACCCTGCTGTCCGTGTATAGGTCCCTGACTGTCAGTGTCCCTCCTGTCCCCACTTTTTAAAGGTGGAGTTGGTGCGAACCTATGGTTCTTGCAGATGGATGCTTTGTCCTACAGTTTGGCCAGGCCAAATTACTGCCGTAGTTGGTTCCAGGACTGGAGGGTGGCTATCACCACGTGGCTGCTGGAGTGTTTTTTGGGTGGGGATGGGAGTGCCGCCGTGGCGAGGGCCCGGAGGGAGGTCCCCTTGCAGAAAGCCTCTTCCGCACGCACCCACTCAGCTTCTGGCTCCTTGATGTGTGTTCCAACTTTGCAGGTCCTTTTTTAGTTCTTCTGTCAGACTGGCGAGGTTCCATTTGTCGATCACTTTGCAATTCTATAAATTAATGCTTATACAGATGTGCAAAGATTGTTTCCAGTTGTATTCTTCACCAACTGGCTTTCTGGAATATCAACGTGTAGTTGCCTGTTTTTGGCACAGACTTCATTTAGTAAGACTACCTTGAAGCTAGTACTGTGGCTTCTCAGTGCCAGTGTCCCAGGTTCGATTCCCCGCTGGGTCACTGTCTGTGCGGAGTCTGCACGTTCTCCCCGTGTCTGCGTGGGTTTCCTCCCACAGTCCAAAGACGTGCTGGTTAGTTGGATTGGTCATGCTAAATTTCCCAAAAAGGTTAAGAGGGGTTATTGGATTACGGGGATCAGGTGGAAGTGAGGGCTTAAGTGGGTCGGTGCAGACTCGATTGGCTGAATGGCCTCTTTCTGCACTGTATGTTCTTAAAAAGCATGAAGAAAAGATTGAAGGGAAATTGCCATACCACATTCTGCCGAGAAACAGCGCTTTTTTATGAGCGTGTTACTTGTTTTATGGGCTCGTGGGGGAAGGCCCATCATTTCAGGTATCTTCTGTGATTGTGTGGAACTTAGGCTGGGCCAATTTCCTTTTCTGTTTAATTATTTAATTGGCCGTGAAATACTTTGAGAAACTTTGAGCAGTTATTTGGCAATACAGTGCATCAGTTGAACATAATGCCCTCTGACTCTCCCGAGTAGATGAGGGGCAGTTTTTCACAGTGAACCTGTGACCGACAAGAAATCTATCTATTGAAAGATAAAAGGTGGTCCCGATTCTCTGTTTTGGTCATTCCTCTTCCTGCACATTCATTTTTTTTCCAGTTTGGATTCTGAAATCGTTTCTTTTTTTAAAATTTAGAGTGCCTAATTATTTTTTTCCAATTAAGGGGCAATTTAACGTGGCCAATCCAACTAGCCTGCACATCTTTTGGGTTGTGGGGGCGAAACCCATTCAGACACTGGGAGAATGTGCAAATGCCACACGGACAGTGTCCCAGAGCCGGGATCGAACCCGGGTCTTCAGCGTCGTAGGCGGCAATGCTAACCACTGTGCCACCGTGCTGCCCTGGATTCTGAAATCTAACAGCATTTGCTCGCTCGCATTGTTGTGTTTTTTTAAAGTTAGATAATTTCATTTGTTTGGGTAGAATACAAAAGACTCTTGCCAAATCTCAGTAGACACATGAAGACCCAATGATTTGTTACCCTCTTTATAATGCAAAGTACCTGGTTACAGATATTTGACCACGATTTATTACACACTTAGACTAACTGCCCTGACTCCATTCATGAACAGTGCCTATTTAAAACTGCCCATTGGAGACACATCTGGAATTTGTATTTATTAATGAGAATCAGTTGCATTTGTAAACTTTATTCAAATAGAACTTTTGTTCCTAACTCTGGTACAGTGCAGTAGAAACAGTATTTATTCATAGCTGGTCTGGACAAATTCAGTATGAGTTGCATAGTTCAAGAATGACTTGTAGATCATCAAATTATGATTATCTTGAGTATTTCCCATTCTGCCACCACAGAGCCTCTTGCCATTCTGGCTCTGCCACAACTATGTTGATAAAATGGGACATTACGGCAGACGTTGAAACCAATGTGTTAGACCGTGAATAATACCGTGAATAACTGGCTGCTGGAACCTCCTTGTGAAATATGTCTTTGCATAGAATGTCTGGAGAGAGGTGCAGGGTTTCCGCCGAGGTTCATCTGAGCAGCTCGGTGATGCAGGATTCTGTGCTCTATGAGCTGTTCCCAGGGACATGCACTAAGATTTTTTTTTAACGACGGGCAGTGTGTACAAAGGGCAGGGTCTTAACGCGAGCTTATGACCCACACTTACTGGGAATTCCTCATTCATGGGAAATAATTGCAGTTCCCAATCCCCATCACGAATGGGATTCAACGGGTTACCCACACCTGATGGCATAGGGTAGACACGCACTGATCCATTCAGTGTAGCGTGCAAATAATTGTCCTCAACCCAGTGTTGCATACTGCCATGTTCCAAGGTACAGGGCTGTGTGCCAAGGGATGCACAAGTTTGGGGCAGATGCTGGAGCGGCACAAATAAATTTAGCACAGTGAGGGGCTGGGAACCGTGTAGAGCCCTTGAGGCTGTAGACCTGTCCTGGAATATACATTGTGAATAGCGAGAGTGTTGAGGTTGTATTGAGGTAGCCCAGATTAGAACATGCTGTATGGAGTGGAGTTAGATTTTAGTGCACTTTCTGTAATTTACAAGCCAATATTTTGTGAGGTACTTGATAAATTTTATGAATAAAGTACATTTTTGGGAAGAAAAATGACATCCAGATGCTGAGAGGCATATAGAGTTAGAGTTTTGTGAACCATGGCTTTGAATAAATATATAGCTATTTTTAATCTTACCTTTAGTTTAATTTATTTTTTATGGAGTTTTATTGTATTATCCCAAGGTTTCCTGGCCAGTGGCTGCTTTTTTGTATATGCGACCCAGGGAGAGAAGATAATGAGCTGATGTTAGACTGGAAGAGTTCATCAGCAGCATCCTATTTATTATGTGTTTTAAACGTCCAAAAATATCTGTGCTTTGTTGATGCGTAAATGAACAAAGAAGTATCACCAATCCAAACAATGGGTTATATATTGGGCATGGCTGAAAACTTGTCAGAGGTAGCTTTTCGGGAGGGTCTTAAAGGAGGAGAGGTGGGCATGGGGAGGGAACGTCCAGAGCTTAGCGGCTAGACAACCGAAGAAGACATGACTGGGAATGAGGGGGTGCTGCAAGCGAGGGATGCCCAAGAGACCAGCGTTGGGGTACTTCAGCGTTTCTGAAGGGTTGTAGGTCTGGACAAGCTTGGAGGGAGGTTTTGGGGCGAGAAATTTCAAGGCATTAAATTCACCTTCATTCAAATGTCATGTCTTTTACTGCGATGTCATTTTGAGTAAACTTTGCAGGGTTTTAATGCCATTCAATTGTTCTGGTTCATTTGGTTATTTCCACAGTTGTGTTCGCATTAGGAGATGGATTATGCGGGACAGGGAGGAAAATGGAATCGAGGCCAAGATCAGATTAACCATTATCTTCTTCAGTATTGCAGCAGGTTCAAGGATCCTATGGCCTTCTTACTGTTTGATGTTGCCGCACAGAGGTTACCTCTGCATAACTTTGCAACCATCATACTTTCCGGTGAAAACCTTTTGGCCCCTCTTTGAACTTTGCAAAAGATGGTACTAACTGCAAAAAATAATTCCAAAATAATTAAATCAGCGCCGACAGTACTGCACACATTAAACAGTTATGGGATCGAAATGTCAGCATTTAATTTTGTTTAGTATATGCAGCTGTTGAAAAATTAAAGTTTCCAAGTAAATATTGTCATCCAGCTGACCTTTGCCCCTCAAAATTTGGCTTGAGAGGACTTTTAAATTCCTATTACATATTTTGTGTGATCTTACATGTTTTTCGTGTGCATGCAGGATTTTGTCACAGTGGAATAATGGGTGGGAATGAAGGGAGTTTCTCAAAATGGAGAACTGTGACCAATGGTGTTCCACAGGGATCCGTGCTGGGACCGCTGTTGTTTGTGATATACATAAATGATCTGGAGGAAGGTATAGGTGGTCTGATTAGCAAGTTTGCAGATGACACTAAGATTGGTGGAGTGGCAGATAGTGAAGGGAGTGTCAGAGAATACAGCAGAATGTAGATAGATTGGAGAGTTGGGCGGAGAAATGGCAGATGGAGTTCAATCCGGGCAAATGCGAGGTGATGCATTTTGGCAGATCCAATTCAAGAGCGGACTATACGGTAAATGAAAAAGCCTGGGGAAAATTGATGTACAGAGAGATCTGGGTGTTCAGGTCCATTGTACCCTGAAGGTGGCTGCGCAGGTCGATAGAGTGGTCAAGAAGGCATAGGGCATGCTTTCCTTCATCGGAAGGGGTATTGAGTACAAAAGTTGGCAGGTCATGTTACAGTTGTATAAGACTTTGGTTCGGCCACATTTGGAATACTGCATACAGTTGTGGTCGCTACATTACCAGAAGGATGTGGATGCTTTGGAGAGGGTGCAGAGGAGGTTCACAAGGATGTTGCCTGGTCTGGAGGTCGCTAGCTATGAAGAAAGGTTGAGTAGATTAGGATTGTTTTCATGGGAAAGACCGAGGTTGAGGGGGGACCTCATTGAGGTCTACAAAATCATGAAAGGTATAGATAGGGTGGATAGCAAGAGGCTTTTTCCCAGAGTGGGGGACTCGATTACTAGGTGTCACGAGTTCAAGGTGAGAGGGGGAAAGTTTAAGGGAGATGTGCGTAGAAAGTTCTTTACGCAGAGGGTGGTGGGTGTCTGGAACGCATTTCCGGCGGAGGTGGTAGAGGCGGGTACGTTAGCGTCATTTACGATGTATCTAGACAGATACATGAATGGGCAGGGAGCAGAGGGATACAGATCCTCAGAAAATAGGCGACAGGTTTAGATAGAGGATCTGGATCGGCGCAGGCTTGGAGGGCCGAAGGGCCTGTTCCTGTGATGTAATTTTTCTTTGTGCTTTGTCTTTCTTTGAGGGTGGAGGAAAGTGGATATATTCATTCCACCCATATTTTACCGAGGCAATTCCAAGCTGCTGTGTTTTCACAAGAAGGGTGCCTCTCTGTATTCCGGACTATGCCTAACACTAGCCTGCTTTCTGGTTTATTTAGTTTTTATTATTGATGTCTGCAAAGTGGGTTCCCAGCTGTGTAGAAACCTAAAGCCTCCTTCAAGGGCATGGAAAGGAATATCCAGTTTACAGTTTCCCCTCAAGTTGTGCACTGGTGATGGGGAGGTGGGGCACGAGGATGATATTTTTCATCTATTCATCCTGTTGATATTCACAGATATTATATACAAATTTCATGTTGAGTTTAATTGGAGTGTGTCAAAAACTGAGCATTCATGGCTGAGGGGGGTTAAACCACGCACAGTGTTATTGCATTCACCAGATGGTGGCACTTCATCAGTGTATTAATAAACTGCATTAATGAACTTTAAATACTTGATCTGTAATCCACTTGTTTAACACTTCACGGAAATAGCTTATCACTGCTTTCACCGTTTGAATGAAAGCACAGTTTTTATTTTCTGTCTTGTAAAATGTGTTTAACATTTTTGAATTTTTCATAATTTTTGGAATAGCGCACACTTTGAATCGTAAATAGCTAGTTTCTGGTACGTCTGTACAAATGTGTGCAATATTTTTCTGAATGCAAAGTCTGTTCCAGAAAATGGCTGCATATCATTATTTGTAACCATTTCACTGTCGAATGATTGTCAGGATTCCTGCAGCCTTGTGGTGTGCAAGCACCATTTGGGAATGGGATTTTCTCTCTTGTACAGAAGAAGCGTGGAAATGCTCTCCTTGAAATGTTCTCTCTCTAAGCATGGTTGAGATTCAGGACTGGAGTTATAAAGTGCTGAATTTCCCTCCTACCTTCTCTTTGAGGGGCAGAGATGTCGGGGGCGGGGAGGTGGGGGAAGACTTGGGAATGGAGGGGTTGGGTCGTTGTGGGGAAAGGTGGCGATGGGTGCTAAAACAATATAGGAGATAAATTGATATTATAGATCCAGGTAGAATGACAACCTCAGATTTTCTTGGCTACTCCGCAGTATAATCCAGGAAATGGAATGCATACCCAGCGAACAAGCAGAAATGTAGAAGCTGGAGTTGGGTTCAAAGCCTAGATGGGGGGTTAATTATTAACACCAATAGAATGCATTCTTCCCTTCTCATCCCCTCTTATTCTCCCCTCATCTTCACTTCTTCCTCCATTATCATTATCCTAATAAATGTATTTATTGCTCAGTTGGCTGGACAGATGGTTTGTGATGCAGAGCAAGGCCAACAGCATGGGTTCAATTCCCATACCGGCTGAGGTTACTGACAAAAGCTTTGTCTTCTCGACTGCGCTCCTTGCCTGAAGTGTGGTGATCCTTCGGTTAAATCACTACCAGTCAGCCCTCTCCCTTAAAGGGGCGAGCAGTCTATGATCATCTGGGGCTACAATGACTTTTTAATATATTCTATGCCTTCAATAACCCTCTATTCTATTATTTAATTCTTGTATATCAAGTTGTTTTTTTTTCCCAGCGAAGATTTATTAGCACAATATTGTTAGTGTTCAGTGACTTACCAAATCTCTACTAAATGGAGCTTGAACTGTTGGAGCTACTATGGGAGCTGTGGCAAATTGTTAAAGGGGTTGGACATAACATGAAACTGAGCAAACTTACTAGAATCAAATTTCTGTCAGAGGGAGGGACGGAAGGATATCGGGCAGGTGCGTTTTGAAAGAGAATTGGTTACCTTTATTGGAAGCAATTTTTGCTGAAGAGCTGACTGCCCCTCTCTGCACATCTTTCACTCTACACTTTCTTGCAGATGCCTTAAAAAAAACACTTAAAATTGCCCATGAGGAGGTGGCGGTGGGCTGCCTTCTTGAACTGCTGCAGCCCCTGAGGTGTAGGTACACCCACCGTGTTGTTAGGGAGCGAGATCCAGAATTTTGATCCAGCGACAGTGAAGGGATTGCACTCTATTTCCAAGTCAAGGTGGTGAGTGATTTGGAGGGGAACATCCAAGTGGTGGTGTGGTTGTGGGTTTGGAAAGTGCAGGCCCAAGGAGCATCTCCACATTTATCAAATGTGCCAGGTAGTTTATAATAATCTTTATTGTCACAAGTAGGCGTACGTAACACTGCAATAAAGTTACTGTGAAAGCCCCTAGTCGCCACATTCCGGCGCCTGTTCAGGTACACGGAAGGAAAATTCAGAAGGTACAAATGACCTTTTATTAAATTTTAGAGTACCCAATTAATTTCTTCCAATTAAGGGGCAATTTAGCGTGACCAATTCATCTACCCTGCACATCTTTTTGGATTGTGGGGGTGAAACCCACGCAGAGGAAGAATGTGCAAACTCCACACAGACAGTGACCCAGGGCTGGGATCGAACCCGGGACCTCAGCGCCGTGAGGCAGCAGTGCTAACCACTGCGCCAACATGCTGCCCTATGTCCAAATTACCTACCAACATGTCTTTTGGGACTTGTGGGAGGAAACCAGAGCACCCGGAGGACACCCATGCAGATACGAGGAGAAGATGCAGACTCCACACGGACAGTGACCCAAGCCGGGAAGCGAACATGGGACTCTGGCGCTCTGAAGCAACAATGCTAACCCTTCTCCGGATTAGCTTCTGAGTTCATTTCTTGCATTTCCTCCTATTTAGTTTTAAAGATTCCTCGTTCCTTTGAACAAGGTATCCAACTCCTTTGGACAAGATCTAAAGTTAAAGGAAACATAGAAGCTTTTGTGTTTGTGCTTTGCTGTTAAAGGCAAGGAAGCTCAATACTTGAAAGTTCGGACAACCTTTGATTGCAATTTGCACTGCCTCTATTGTTTTGGATGTAGCACAGTCGCATGCACAGTAAATTTCTGTCCCTTTGTCTTAACAGTTTATCCTTTTCTCCCTCGGGAAAGCTTACTGTGTTGCACTGCTGAGTTTTTTTCCTTCCTGGATATTTTAGTGGTCCTAGGTTGCAGGTTTGTGGGCAGTCTAGCGACTCCCACAAGGAAGTGGTTTTAGTTTATTCAGTGTCTTTTACTGTAGGACCTCTATCAGCAAAGAATGAATAAAGATTGCATTGGCATACTGCTTTTCACAACAAGACCATTCAAAGTGCTTTCTAGCTATTAAAAGTATTTTTGAGGTGTAGTCACTGTTGTAATGTGAGAAAGTGATTGGAGTCTGTCGCTGGTCCATATAGGGCCCAAAGCTAAGTGTGCCCATACTCTCTGCAACTGGATTCTCATGTGGACTTCAAAAGTAAAATCTACTTGTCATCTTCCAATTAAACCCGAGCATCAAGAGCATTCTTTCAAACTGAGTTCAGGAATTCTCTTTAGGTTGCCAAGCATTTTAAATTGTGAGATTTGTAACTTTTAATCTGTAACAATTGCTTTTCCGCAGCAACACAAATGATCACGATAATGATAAATACCAGAAAAGTTCTGTCAGACTACCTGTTTTTTCTGAGTTGGATTTTCTTTTTAAATAAATTTCCCCCCCCCCCCCAATTAAGTGCCAATTTAGCCTGTCCAATCCACCTACCCTGCATACCTTTGGGTTATAGGGGTGAGGGGAGAATGTCCACACAGACAGTGACCCGGGGCCAGGATCGAACCTGGGTCCTCAGCTCCAAACCAGGGTCCTTGGCACCGTGAGACATTTGAGTCGAATTTCTATCTGATCTTGTTGTCACTCGTTTCAGGAAAAAGTGCTTTCCTGGTCTACCTTCTGAATTCTATTTTGGCCATGAGCAAATGTCCTGTGTGACTTGAAGTTCAAATCCCCATTAATGGGTGGTGCAGTGGTTAGCACTGCTGCCTCACAGCACCAGGGACAGGGTTCTCCTCTGGGTGACTGTATGTGTGGAGTTTGCACTTTCTCGACGTGTCTGAGAGTTTCCTCCGGGTGCTCCGGTTTCCTCCCACAGTCCAAAGATGTGCAGGTTAGGTGAATTGGCCACGCCAAATTACCCCTTGGTGTCTTAAGATGTGTAGGTTAGATGGGGTTATGGGGGTAGGATGAAGGAGTGGCCTGGGTGGGGAGCTCTTTCAGAGGGTCAGTGCAGACTCAATGGGCTGAATGGCGGCCTCCTGCATGGTAGGAATTCTATGGAAATCAATGGATTGGATTTTAAATGATTTTTAATCCAATGAGAGCTTGATTTCATTTCTTGAATCAATAGTTTTCCCATATTGGTTTCATACTTTGGCACTTGGAGCGGCTGGGGGGGGGGGACGACAAAGCTTCTGTGTTTATACAATTTTCCACTCTAAAAGGCTAATGCTATTTCCTATAATATAGAGGATTTGACGTGACCAGTCTCGCTGGGCACATTGTAAAAATGATCTGTGTGGTAGTGAATAAAATTGGTTACAAACATTCTCTAATGCAGATGTGAATCTTTCCTCAAATCAGAACAGGCAGTCCAGGTATAAAAGAATATTGAGATTCTTACCGTGAAGGTAGACTTTAAGCTGGTCAGGGAGGCAGCATTATTGGTTTGCGATGTCACAATTGCATTTGTAAATGTAATAGAAGGGGAGATGAGTTTCACAACCTGGCAACTAGCGTACAGAACTTTACATTAATCAATGTAAAATTCCACCAAGTTGGTCTATGTTTGTGTGGCTGGGATACGAGAATTATTTCAACCATGTTAATTCAAGAGTTGACATTCGGATGCTGCTTTCCTGTCATCAGAAAAAAGCAAGTGCCGATGTGTTACATTTTCACTTGGGCGGGGGGGGGAGGTGCAAAACTAGAGGTTATCAACTTAATGTCAGAAAATGATCGAATAGAGAATTCAGAAGTAACTTGAGATGAGAATGTGGAACTCACTATCACAGGGAGTAGTACCTGAGGCATATAGTATGGATGTGAGGGTCGTTGAGACTATGCAAAGGAGATTTACCAGGATGGTTCCAGGGATGTTGGATTTTTAGCTGAAAGCTTTGGTTGGCAAAGCCTGGGTTATTTTCCTTGGAGCTAAGAAGATTGAGGGGGAGATTTGTTGGAGGAATACAAGACTGGCAGTTTCAATAAGGGAGTTAAAGGAATTTTGTTCACATTAGCTGATGGTACAAGGTCTGGGGTATAAGGCTTTGGACAAAAGGTGCAACGGGGATGTGAGGAAGAACTTTGTGAAGTGAGTGGTAATAACCTGGAACTCGCTGTCACAAGGTTAGTAGAGGTGGAGGTGACCAGTGATTTCAAAAGGAAATTGGATGGGCACTTGAGGCAAATAAACTTGCAGGGCTATGGCGATAGAGCAGGGGAGGGGGACTGACTGGATGGGTTAACAGAGCGCTGGCGTGAAGTTGGTGGGTTGAATGGCCCTGTCGTGGTAACTCACCACCTGACTCCTCAAAACCTGCCAACCATCTACAAGGTACAAGTCAGGAGTGTGATGGAATACTTTCCACTTGCCTGGTTTCGTGCAGCTCCAACAACTCTCCAGGAACTGAACATCATTCAGAACAAAGCTGCCTGCATGAATGGCACCCCATCAACAAACATTAACCCCTTTCACCAGCAACACAGTGGCAGCAGTGTGTGCCCTACAAGATGTACTGCAGAAACTCCCCAAGGCTCCTGAGACAGCACCTTCCAAACCCACAACTGCTACCATCTAGAAGGAGAGGGTAGCAGACACAGAGGAACACCACCATCTGGAATTTCCCTTCCAGGCCACACACCATCCTGACTTGGAAATATATCACCGTTCCTTCATTGTTGCTGGGTCCAAATCCTGTGGCCATCTCACAGCACTGAGTGTATCTACATTGCATAGACTGTAGCAATTGAAGAAGGCGGCTCAACACCACCTTCTCAAGGGCAATTCAAGATGGGCAATAAATACTGGCCTAGCCAGTGATGTCCACATCCCATGAATGAATTTTTCTCTACCGTAATAATTTCATGGCTATGTATTTTTATGGATGTTAGGTAAATAGATGCAAAGAGAATCGGGTGTTAGCCAGATGGTGCGGTCAGGAACAAAGGGGGAAAGATCGAGTGGCGCATAATTATGGGAATGGACGGGTGAGGTTAAATGATCGGTTCCTGCGCTATAATACTATGTAATCCTATGTATTTACTATCGATGTCTGTATCCACCCTTGATCGCTATGAGTTATAGTTTTAATTAAGTCTTTCTTTTCCCCTGGAACTTGGGTTCACTATTGACATTGTTCAGTATTTCCCTTTGTCAATCAGAATCTTTCCTTCACAATTCATGCTTCTTGTTCCTGCTTCACATATTTGTTCCTGCTTCCAAGACTACATCTTTGAATAGTTTTAATTATTTTACACAGTTGGGTTGATAGACCTCTGGTTCAAAATCCAGTGTCCAGGAATTCAAGGATTCAGGATTGCAGTGTCCAGGAATTCAAGGATTCAGGATTGCAGTGTCCAGGAATTCAAGGATTCAGGATTGCAGTGTCCAGGAATTCAAGTTTAATTTTCTGGACATTGTTGCTGTGTAATCCAGGAGAAACATCTTGTGTTTTAATTTAAAACCATTTTTTATGGCCAACAAAGGACTTATTGAAGTGAAGTCGCTCTTGTAATGTGTGTACAGCAAGCGCCCGCAGACAGCAGTGTGAGAATGACCAGGTATTCTGTTTTGTGACGTTGATTCAGGAATAATTATTGATCAGAATACCCAGGTATAATTCCCCTACTCTTCTTCGGAATAGTGCCAACGAGCAGGCTGGTCAGACCTTGGTTTAACGTCTCATTTATTTTTTAAAAAATGTTTCCAATTAAGGACAATTTAGCGTGACCAATTCACTTGCACTGCACATCTTTGGGTTGTGGGGGTGAGACTCACGCAGGTACGGGGAGAATGTGCAAACTCGGCACGGATAGTGACCCGGGACCAGGATCGAACCCTGGTCCTCAGCGCCGTGAGTGTTGCCCAATGTCTCATCTATAAGATGGGACCTCCAGCAGTAGAGCAGTCCCACAGTACTGTAGTGGATTATGAGCCTTAATTTTTGCATTCAAGCCCTTGAATGGGACTTGAACTAGAACCATGTGATTCAGAGGCAAGTATGCTGTCACTGAGCTATGGTAACAAAATATCGGATGTGACTTGTCAAAACTGTACCAAGACCTGTGCTTGCATCCCCATCCCAAAAACAGTTCTTGCTTCAAAGGTGATATTGAGGTTTGATTCTAACCATCAGTGACTGCACTTTGGGTCACTGCACATGCTGGTGCAAACTGTTCCAATTTGACTGAAATTTAATCTAAAATTATTATTTGTAACCACATATTTTGCTTCTGTAACTGTAGGTCTGATGGTACCAAGCAACCGTTGAACCGCCGTGAGGCTTCCCACCCACAGGAACATATGCAGCAGTGCAACATGTCACATCCGCAGGTAAATGGATGCGTTAAATGCCCTGTTAAATGCACTCGTGCTTCATTTTTTAGTAGAAAGTTTGAACATCAGGATACTGATTTGCACAGTGCATGAAGGTGGGGACGAATAATGATTTCAATCTCTTTGTAGTTGATGAGGGTACAAGTTGTCATGTGATAATTTTGGGCAGCACGGTAGCATGGTGGTTAGCATAAATGCTTCACAGCTCCAGGGTCGATTCCCGGCTGGGTCACTGTCTGTGTGGAGTCTGCACGTCCTCCCCGTGTGTGCGTGGGTTTCCTCCGGGTGCTCCGGTTTCCTCCCACAGTCCAAAGATGTGCTGGTTAGGTGGATTGGCCATGCTAAATTGCCCGTAGTGTCCTTAAAAGTAAGGTTAAGGCGGGGGGGGGTTGTTGGGTTACGGGTATAGGGTGGATACGTGGGTTTGAGTGGGGTGATCATTGCTCGGCACAACATCGAGGGCCGAAGTGCCTGTTCTGTGCTGTACTGTTCTATGTTCTATAATTTGTTTTCATAACCATATGTACAGCAAAACCCAATTGAGGAAAATATTTACTGAAGTAAATGTGGTAACGTGACCACAAAAAGGTAGTTGCAATGCGTTGATCTTAAAATTAATCTTTCTTAATATCTAAAAATAGCAAAGTTCAAAATACAGTATGGTCTCAAAAACGGGTGCAGTAAGCTAAACATCGAATAGCAGTAACAGAATACAATTAGAATTAACGGCAGGGCAGCACAGTGGCCCATTGGTTAGCTCTTGTGCCTCACGCCGCCGAGGACCCGGGCTTGATCCCAGCTCCGGGTCACTGTCCATGTGGAGTTTGCACATTCTCCCGGTGTCTGCGTGGGTTTCACCCCCACAACCCAAAGATGTGCAGGGTAGATGAACAGCCACATAAAATGTCCCCTTAATTGGGGGGGGAAAAGAGAATTGGGTACTCCAAAGAAAATTTTAAAATAGATGGCAGTTAAATACGAATGTACACCGGTAACTACAACAAATGATGTCACAGCACTTACTGATGACATCAAAAATGGATTTAAAGGCCCTGTTGCCTCACGGCACCGAGGTCCCAGGTTCGATCCCGGCTCTGGGTCACTGTCCGTGTGGAATTTGCACATTCTCCCCGTGTTTGCGTGCGTTTCGCCCCCACAACCCAAAGATGTGCAAGGTAGGTAAATCGAACACACTAAATTGCCCCTTAATTGGAAAAAAAATGAATTGGGTACTCTAAATTTATATATTTAAAATAAATGGATTTAAATAAGAAGATGCATAATCATAAGACACTATAACAAACTATTGAAAATGTTTGTGACAGACTTTAAAAATATTTTCTCATGGCCTTAACAGATTAATATGAATTAGCTGGTCCGGTATTTTTATGGGGCCGGTGTGTGTAGAGAGCAGTATAACACGAGAAGTCTTTACCATCCTCAAAATTGCAACCAAGTTAGTTGCAAAGTGGCTTATCAGTACAGGAAGTTTAGAATGTTTAGCGTATTATCCTTAAACTTTGCAGTTTTATGTTGTTAATGGGATCATGGGAAGACTCGAATGACATTAGTGTTTGCATTGGGTTCTAAAAGCTCTCTTCCTGCTCTTTTTTTTTAATTCACCAATTCATGTGAATGAACTGGGAAGTGGGGGTGTAGAGTGTAGAGCAAAGTTATAGGCAATTTCAGACAATAGCACCGGTGATGGATTTTTCCAAATACATTGTTTGTGGCTGGATCTTCTGTAGCTTTGTTCCTGTTGAATGCAACTCTAAGTTTCTTTATTCCCAACTCTCATTTGCACATCTTTGTTGCCTCATTGTGCTCAATGCAGTGACATGCTCAGTGGCAGTATCCATGAAGCTAGGTAGCTTTGAACTCCAAGCTCCAGCTGGTAATGAAGCTCCAGTTTGTTTTTACATAGGTTTTCCATAAAGCATTAAGTTATAGAAATTTGCCTGTGCAGTGTTATGGCGATTCTTGGGTGTCCCGCTGTTAACTTTTAGCAACAGGAATATTTGTCTGGGCATGCTCACCAATAGGCTATCGTGTTTGATGTTTTTATGTATCTATGGTCATGCATTTGTTAAACTCCAGTGTGTTTGAAGGGCAGCACAGTGGCGCGTGGTTAGCCCTGCTGTCTCACAGCGCCGAGATCCCAGGTTCGATCCCGGCACTGGGTCACTGTCTGTGTGGAGTTTGCACATTCTCCCCGTGTCTGCGTGGGTTTCGCCCCCACAACCCAAAGATGTGCAGGGTAGGTGGATTGGCCACGCTAAATTGTCCCCTTAATTAGAAAAAAATAATTGGGTACTCTAAATTTATTTTTTTTTAAACTCCAGTGTGTTTTGGCCTTTATGTTGTTTGAAAATTGTACTTTGAAAACTGTGAACCTTTTTTTGGATTAACTGTTCAAGTATATTGGAAGGTGAAACAAAGCAAAGGGAAAGTTGGAAAAATATTTGAAGGCAAAAAAATATGTGTTGAATGTTAGTGGAGATCAAGGCAAGAAGGGCACACATTCTTAGTGTTTAATGCTTATTTAACTGTTTATCTCCTACTAACTTCAGTTGAACCATGGAAGACCAATGGGCCATTTTTGTAATTGTGGGGGGGGGGGAAAAGTTTGCACGGAATCATATAGAATATTAGAACTTACAGTGCAGAAGGAGGCCATTCAGCCCATCGAGTCTGCACCGGCCCTTGGAAAGAGCACCCCACCCAAGCCCAACCTTCACCCTATCCCAGTAAACCCACCCAACCTTTTGGACCCTAAGGGCAATTTAGCGTGGCCAGTCCACCTAACCTGCACATCTTTGGACTGTGGGAGGAAACCGGAGCACCCGGACGAAACTCACGCAGACACGGAGAGAAAAGTGCAAACTCCGCACAGACAGTGACACAAGCCGGGAATCGAACCTGGGACCCTGGAGCGGTGACGCAATTGTGCTAACCACTGTGCTGCTGTGCCCCCCCTATACAATATTATAATTTGGACTCTGAACAAATTGGTGTGCATTGGATGTTATGTGAAAAAATTAAGCAACACCAGAGGGGGGGGGGGGGGGGGATGCATCCTGTGTTTTAAATGGCATGAAACAGATAACGGAGTTCAAATGTTTTGATGCGTTACCACGAGTTGTTTTTCAATTTGAATGCTGATAAAAATTCAGATTCTCTCAAAAATGTTTGATCATCTTGTCAGTAATACTGTTGCTGCTTTA
This sequence comes from Scyliorhinus canicula, assembly GCF_902713615.1. Taxonomy (NCBI): domain Eukaryota; kingdom Metazoa; phylum Chordata; class Chondrichthyes; order Carcharhiniformes; family Scyliorhinidae; genus Scyliorhinus; species Scyliorhinus canicula. The sequence continues at coordinate 8,612,917 of NC_052169.1, read as the reverse complement.
GTTAGTCCTACCAGGAGATCTGCTATCATGGTATGTCTCGCTCGCCTGTCTTGCTCAATCCTCAACCTGTGGCTTGTCTGCAACCGCTGTGTTGACATCAGCCAACTATGTCTAGTTCGACCTTTCTATTGTACTGCACGTCTAAAGATCTGTCATTTTTCAGCTCTGATCGAATGGCCAAAATGCAGGCATTTTTGTAATGGATGCCAATTTTCATTGGACACCCCTTCATTTCAAACACCCCTTCATTTGTCTTGTAGTCTGCATATGGAACTTTAAATATACATTTCATTCTATTTCTCTCTCTCTCTCTCTCTCTCTCCCCCAGCCCCCCCAAAATCTGTATTTGTTTTCCAGATTTCAGAGGCATGCAGGAAAGTGGATAAAAAGTAGTAATACTGAGATGTCTTAATTTCCATATCATTATTGCAATAGTGATGCCCATTATAGAGCGAGTTGAATGTAAGAGCATTCAAGGGCTACTGTGCAACACGATCACAAAGCTCCGTATGGACTCGTCATACAAAATGGGTTGAATGTGGATTAGATATCGTCTTTTTGTGTTCTGGATTATCAATTTATGTTGTATAGCCATTTCTGCTTTTTCCTATACCTGCATCTACTGTTTGTTATCTTTCTACTCCCCTGCCCACCCTCAGCGCAGTGCCTACATTCCTGAGTTAGCTCATGTACAAAGAATGACCATGTCATACTGTGTCACGCATTGAAGTGGCTCAACCATTTTCCAAAAAATTACAAGTGCAGATTTGGAGCTTAAATTTTGATTGTGCTGAAGGGCAAGTCAGCAAGAATTACTCCTTTTATATTGAACTGTTCAGCATTTGCAACTTTTAAACTACAGGTGGTTATGAGTATTTCATCCTGGATTCACTGAAATACATTGAAAGAATTAAATTGATTTGGACTCCTGATTTTCCAAATTTTATTTTTTGACTTGGCTTCTAATACATATTCATGAGCATGCCCTTCAATTCATTGCCCTCACGGAAACATGGGAGTAGCATGCCTAGATGCAATCTGATTGTGTCAAGTTACATTTTCAAAGTGGCGCGGCCAAATTACATTAACTGTTGTAACTATTGTGGAAATCATGATTGGTGAAGTTCACCGTCCTGCAGTTCGATGTCTTGCACAATTAATAATGGCAAGGAAAATCATTTTGCCATATCCAGGATTGATACACGAGTTTATTATATGTTTTTAAAATAACCTTTGTTGTTGAAGTAGATTTATTTGTACATTTTATAGAGAAATCTGAAGTACTAAAATCCTAGACTTTATGATCACTGCCCCATTCTCTTGCAGACGATATGGGCATCAGGCACAGAATGTATAGCCAAATACAATTTCAGTGGCAGCGCAGAACAAGACCTTCCCTTTAACAAAGGCGATGTTCTCACTATTGTTTCAGTCACTAAGGTAAAAATATTTATCATTGTTCCCTAAATGGAAGCTAAATGGAACTCCATTCTTAAATAAGATTTGTTCGTCTGCTAAGCTGTTTTTGTAATCTAGGAAGTTTCTTTACGTTTATTGAAAAGCCACAATTGCGCTTACATTGAACAATGAACTGTGGCAGAAGAGTATCTGCTTGGTTAACTGCCACATTCATGTTGCACTTCATGAAGCGTCTCCTTCCACAAAGGATATACGGGAAAGGAAAGAAAAAAAATCGAAGGAGCAGCTGAGCAAGCGCATTGTGCATGATTTATCATCCGAAACCATTTCTAAGGATTTGGTTAACATACAGCAGTCATCTCCAGGTTCTTCAATTGAAATGAAATGAAAATCGCTTATTGTCACGAGTAGGCTTCAATGAAGTTACTGTGAAAAGCCCCTAGTCGCCACATTCCGGCGCCTGTCCGGGGAGGCTGGTACGGGAATCGAACCGTGCTGCTGGCCTGCTTGGTCTGCTTTAAAAGCCAGCGATTTAGCCTTGTGAGCTAAACCAGCCCCTTTTAACAAAAAATGAATTAATTGTCCTGCTATATAGCACTTTGGTTTTGAACACATCACTACTGTAGATCCTGAGTTGATTATACCAATATATGCATCACTTTATTAAATGGGTCCGCTCCTTTCTTTGTAATATATTAACTTATTTGTTTCCGGTATTATTCCAAAATGTTTGTGATATAATGTTCTAAGAGAAGTTAATTATATTAATTTGCCAAAAATTGCACCTTTTTATTCACTTTGTGCTCGTCACAGAGCACCGCTGGTTCTTTTTCCAATTCTGCTTTGCCGTTTTTAGGATCCAAACTGGTACAAAGCAAAGAGCAAAATTGGCAAAGAAGGTATCATCCCTGCAAACTATGTTCAGAAGAGAGAAGGAGTCAAATCTGGTGCAAAACTTAGCCTTATGCCGTAAGTCGTTGATTTGTTGTTTAAAAATGCTGATCGTTGGAAACAAAAATGCAATTAATATGAAACTGACACCATTTATCATTCCTGTTATTTACCACCAAAATGTTTGACAAAGAAGCAAGGAGTGAATTCTCACCAAATATTACTGGAAATATTTAAATATGCAATCGTCTTAATTCAGGAGCTTCCGGTGGCCTGATAGAGTGTGCTTGAATCAGCCAATTGATTAGACTGAAACTGTCAAACTCAATTCATGTGGTGGGGCCTGATGCAGGCCACATTTTCAAAAGGTTATTTTGACACAGTGCAGTAAGAATTGATATGGATTTTGTCCGGGTGTAAAACAGGCACAATACATACTGATTTCTCGGTATGCATTGCAGTATATTGCCAAACTTATGCTGCTGAATCTTGCACAGGAAACGACATGGCATTGATGCAGAAAGCATGGTGCCACTGTACTTGCAATGAGGCTAACTTACACGGCAGAGAGCAAGGGATGCAATTTCTCTCTGCTTTGTGTTTGTTGATCGACAGCTGCAACTTTCCTACCAATTTAGTGTTTGGCTGGCTTCACCATTCCAATCTTTCACACACTTTGCAGTTCTCGGTTATTATCAGCTTATTAACTACAGTGGAAATGAGAACAGCCTAGTGTGTAGAAAAATAAACAGCCATTGCCACAGTTTCTAGTGCACCTTACTTTGATTAATTACTTTTAATTATTCTGCCGAGGTTGTCTTCGAAGGACTGAAACTTAACATTGTGTGACGTTAAGTGTTTTTGAAATAGTGGGTTAGATTCACCTCTTTATACATTCTCCCCGTGCCTGCGTGGGTCTCACCCCCACAACTCAAAAATATGTGCAGGTGAATTGGCCACGCTAAATTGCCCCTTAATTGGGAAAACAAGAATTGGGTACTCTAAATTTATTTTAAAATAGATTCACCCCTTAATGGCCATTTAGTCTTGTTTCGGGAATAAGGCAGAATGGTTCACTCCTAAACAAGGCTGAAGAAGGAATGTCGACGGGGAAAGATGGTTTGAGATGTGTCTAGGGAAAATTGGTTAAGCGTGTGGTTCAGTGAGTATTGATAATGTAGTCCAGGCCATCCATCTATTATTCTCCCTTTGTCAGAAGGACAGCCAGAATTGATTTTGGGGATGGGCCGCTATTGTTTTCATTCAGCTAGCTTTTAAAAGACCGAATTGTGCCATTAAGCTGATAAATATACCATAAAACTAATTACTAGGCTGCGGGGCCAGATCCTTTCTGTTGTAATAGCTACTCTGAGTGAGATGTTGCAATTGATTTTTCTGGCTTTTGCCCAGCACAGACTGCAATTTGAAGGGGAAACATTATATCTTTTGCTTGCTCTGTGTGCTAGGTTTTAATGATTAAATTTCAGATCCATGGGCTCTGTATGTAATGTGACACCGTATTCAAAAGATCTTCCATGAACACTCTTGCTTTTGTGAATGATTTGTGAGCAGTGTGATATAAAAGCTTAAGTATACTTCCATTTTGGAGAGGAAAGATTGGCTAACTGAACTCTGAAACATTTAATGCCATTCAATTTCTAAAATGCAAATCTCATCTCAAGTCAGTTACTGTTTTACATGGGAGTGCTTTTAGAATGTCACTTTCATGAAAGGGAACTTCTGCCCGGGATCTTCTTGATGAAGGGACACGCCTCACCTAAATTTAAAGCTACATTCCTAACTAAGCTAAAAATATGAGTTGAAAACAGCATAATATTCTTAACCAGCTTCACAAAAGGCATTTGCTTTTGGTGTATGTGCATAATTAAGTAATTCCTTACATTCTCTGCATGAGTGACATTATCTGCAAATTACGATAGTTGCAGCATAACTTCAGTTTTAGCTCGCTTACTAATGCACAGAATTATTTTCCCTGCCTCCAATTCCCAACCCGAAGGATTGAATATATCAAATAAACATGTCATTAATTATCATCCGATACTGATATCTCAAACTATAGTAGATGTGTAAATACCAAGCTTCAGATGGCAATTTGGGAGGGTGGGGGGCACTACCAGCTTCCCTGAACAGGCGCCGGAATGTGGCGACTAGGGGCTTTTCACAGCAACTTCATTTGAAGCCTACTTGTGACAATAAACGGTTTTCATTTCATTTGGAATGTTTAACTGAAGGAAATAATGGTTCATTCAAGCCTAGATATTGGGAAAGGAGTTTGACAACACAGTTAATGGAGACATCGTACTAGATGGTCAAGAGGAGGTGGACTTAGATGTTGTCCATTAAGATCTTCACACTGCCCCCATGTGTGGGAATGATGTTGCTGGGGAACAATTGGTAAATGGAAAACTTGTAGGGGATCGAAGTGTAATCTTTGAATTTCAAGAGTACTAATGCGGAAGTGGTCAGAGAAACCAATGCTTGATGTTGAGAGTAAGTCTAGGCAGATTGCTGGTTGATTGTGTACAGGGATGAGGAAGGAAATGGCCTCACAGCCAAGGTCATAGTTCAAAAACACATTTTAAAAATGTGTTTGGGGCTGTTTTGCTGTTTGTCGCAGGGATGGAAGCCAGGTTGGGGAGATTTAAACATTGAGTTGAGGGAAACACTGGTACCATTTTGGCAAACCCCAGTGCTTTAAGGGGCTCTGGAGACGATTGGAAGATGCAATGATAATGTGCAAGGATTGGTGAATTGAAGATGTTTAATTTTAAAGGAGGGGAAAGATGGTGGTTTTGAAAGGGAGGAGACTGTACCTGTGAGGGAACCATTTCCATTTTGTGAGAGTCCTTCCTGTTTATTTCCATTGCCATTTCTTTTTTATTATTTTGGTCCGTGGACCCATAATCAGGATGTGCCTTCAAGCTGAAGATTTAAAGTCAAAACAGCCTGCTTTCCAGGACACCGTGTTCCCTGGATTTGCATTTTGCAAAGAAGAAGCCAGACTCTTCATCACCAAGTGGATCTTGGGAGCCACCTTTGGAGGGTGTCGGTTCGATTGGTTAACTGACAACCGGTGGGCTGGACAGGGACAGTGTTCTGCCTGACAACAGTCCGTGATTGGTTCCTGTGTGATGCTTTCTGAGAGCACTTGGCAGAGATGTTTAGATCTTGGATAATAGATAGTCAATTATATTTTCTGTTATTTAGAATTCTGTATATATTAAAAGGTTACTTGTGTTTTAAAGTTACAAACTTGGTGACTGTAGTTTATTGGGCTCAATCAAGGAACTTGGGTATTTTAAATAAAAATCTAATTTCATCTGTGTTGCGAGTCCAGGTCAGCTGGGGACGGGAATTTACCGCGAGCTAGCCCATTATGTCGTGACATTGTCAAGTAGCATGATGACGAGGAATGAAAGTTGGGCTTTTGGCTTGTAGAAGGATGGGGAAAGACAAAGAGGAATCGGATACATATTTTATAGTTTATTCTTTAAACACCAACTTGCTGCATATATCATCAGACTTCAGATGAAGCGATATTGTTCTACAGCAATTTAAATTTATATAATTTATTTAACGCCGTAAAAGATCCAAGGCACTTAATAGGAGTGATGAATAGAAAACACCAAAGAAATAACTTCTGAGGTGCTGTAAAGTTTAGGTTACTGCAGACTCCTCAATTAGGCTTGGCACCTTGGTGCAATTCATTTTTAATTTAATTCAAAATGGGTGGCAGGGTGGCACAGTGGTTAGCAATGCCACCTCAAGGCACCGAGGATCCGGGTTCGTTCCTGGCACCGGGTCACTGTCCGTGGGAGCTTGCACATTCTCCCCGTGCCTGCGTGGGTTTCACCTCCGCAACCCAAAAAGATGCGCAGGGTAGACAGATTGGCCACGCTAAATTGCCCTTGATTAGAAAAAAAAATGAATTGGGTACTTTTTTTAAAATAAAAAAATTTTAATTTAAAAAATAAGTGCACTCTTTGGCAAATCTTTATGAAATCATAGAAAATGTCATTGTAGATGTAGCTTGACTGTCTCATAACATATTGCAAAATTGCAGCAACAACTTGTATCAAAAAAGTCATCCCATATTTTGCTACTTGTGAAATATATGACAACAGTGAATGAGCATAATAAAACTGAATCTTATTTAAGTTACAGAAGTTGGGAATTTATTAAATATTGTATTTCACTTTAGTAATTAACTTGTGAAATGGAAAAGAAATAGAATAGTTATTGCTTGTCCACTCCCAGGTTTAAGTATCCTCTATGGTTGTTGTACATGCTATGTTGGAACAAGTCAAATGCAGGGATGGTGTGGAGAGGCAAGAAAGGGGAGGGGCCATTTCAAAAGGCTGCATTAAACAAAAGTAATTTGTCAACTGCCATTGATTGAACATGCAAGAATAGAATCATGCAAGGATTATGTATTTTTTCCTTCTCAACCTGTGTCCAAATAGTTTGTGAAGAACATGTGGTGAGAAGACTGTGGTGAAACAGTTTTGATTGTTTGCTGCCTGTCACCTGCTCTATTTCATTATTGTTTTTTTGATTTATGTTATTGCAGCTGGTTTCACGGAAAAATTACTCGCGAGCAAGCAGAGCGGCTACTGTACCCTCCTGAAGACGGTTTATATTTGGTACGAGAAAGTACCAACTACCCTGGGGACTACACACTGTGTGTGAGCTGTAGCGGAAAGGTGGAACATTACAGAATCATTTATTCTTCCAGCAAACTCAGCATTGATGAGGAAGCCTACTTTGACAACCTGATGCAATTAGTAGAGGTTAGCTTGATTTTAGTCATCGGACCCGAAGCGTTAGCTCTTTTCTCTCCCTACAGATGCTGCCGGACCTGCTGAGATTTTCCAGCATTTTCTCTTTGATTTTCAACAACTCTCGTCAACTTTGTTTTGAGCACCATGCTTTGTGGATCCAGTCTGCTTTTTAGAATAATATCGTTTTTAGCAGCACTCCAATATTGAAGTAATAATAATAATTGGGCAGCACGGTATCACAAGTGATTAGCACTGTAGCTTCACAGCGCCAGGGCCCCAGGTTCGATTCCCTGCTGGGTCACTATCTGTGCGGAATCTGCACGTTTTCCCCGTGTCTGCGTGGGTTTCCTTCGGGTGCTCCGGTTTCCTCCCACAGTCCAAAGACATGCAGGTTAGGTGGATTGGCCATGATAAATTGCCCTTAGTGACCAAAAAAGGTTAGGAGGGGTTATTGGGTTACGGGTATAGGGTGGAAGTGAGGGCTTAAGTGGGTCAGTGCCGACTCGATGGGCCGAATGGCCTCCTGCACGGTATGTTCTATGTTCTATAATAATCGTTTATTGTCACAAGTAGGCTTCAGTGAAGTTACTGTGTAAAGTATTGGACGTCATGGGCAATTTTTAAAAATAAGACTGTACTATGAACTATTTTGGCACCATTATAGAATTAAAATTTAAGAATTATTTGGACACGGGTAATGCAGAGGCACCTTCTAGCATGTAGTTCTATTTTTCCCAATTATTAAGAAAGTATTAAAACTTGTTCTGGACACGAGCAAGATTGGATCCACTTGTATCACCTGTTGGCCACATAGCAAAATTCGCTACTCTTAACCACTTGACTTGCAATCTGCCTCACGTTGGCAAATTTGAATATGCTTTTGGGTATAAAAAGTTGCCTCAAGGCTTTTGTATGTACATCAAAAGCCATTCTACCGCATGCACACGGGCACGTTAAAAAAATTTAGCGTTTGGCAATTTTGTTTGCGCGATGTTCTGATTACTTCATTCTGTTTGTCAAGTGTCCTGGCTCTGTATCCCACGTACAAATGTAATACTTTGGACTGAAACAACTTTCTGAATTTAAACATTCCCTGCCTTGCATTTCTGAAGTGTGAATGGCAAAATTTTCACAATATTGTCGCAAGCGGGGCATTCTGTCCATGGTGGAATTCATGCTTCAGTTGTCAGGAGGAAATGCATGTCGGACAGGCATTTTAAAAAAACTCTTCCATCTTGTGACAATGCATCTTTAGTATTTTACATCGATGAAAACTTCCCACCTGGTTTTATGAAGCTATTGCAGGTGAAGATGTGCAAGTGTGGGTCAGTTTTGGCCCAGGCGATAACTGTGATTGTTTCTCTCTCTTTAAAAAAAAAGGGGCAGCACAAGTAGATAGCACTCTGCCTTCACAGCGCCAGGCTCCTAGGTTCGATTCCCCACTGGGTCACTGTCTGTGCGGAGTCTGCACGTTCTCCCTGTGTCTGCGTGGGTTTCCTCCGGGTGTTCCGGTTTCCTCCCACAGCCCAAAGAGTAGGTGGATTGGCCATGATAAATTACCCTCGGTGACCAAAAATGTTCCAAAATACAGTAAGCATTCTCTCCATTTACCACTCCAGGAACAGCAGAACTGCCTCGTTCCAAGTTATTACCGAGTCTGCAATTGGCCAGAGATTGTATGGTAATTTAATTGATTTAAGTATGCTTTTAACTAGAGAACTAATCAGAAAGAACCCTGGACAGCCCGTTTCTTCCTCCTCCCTATAATCCACAAACAGGACTGTCCCTGTTCCACCAAACTCATTTCTATTCATTTCATTAAAGAAAAATCTATTCGTTTTGCTTCCAATTTCCATCCCTCACCTTCACATGGTCCGTCCCCTTCCCTCCCCTTCCCTTCCTTGACATTTAAATTTCCTGGGATAGACTGTCCACTAGTATCCATTACAAACCCATTGACTCCCAAGGCTACCTCGACTACAGCTCTTCACACCCAACATTCCATAAGGACTCCATCCCATTCTCCCAGTTCCTTCGCCTCAGTCGTGTCTGATCCAATTATGCCACTTTACAAAACGGTGCTGCTGACATGTCTTAGTTCATCTTTCATCGTGGTTTCCAACTCAGTGGTCAACAGGACTCTCGGCCGTGTCCAACCCATCTCCCACACCTCTGCTCTCACCCCTTCCCCTCCTTCCCAGAACCAGGATAGGGTCCCCCTTGTCCTTGCATTTCACCTCACCAACCTCTGCATTCAAAGAATCATCCTCCGCAAACTCCAGCATGATGCCACCACCAAAAACATCATCCCCTCACTCCCCGTCAGCACTTCGCAGGGACCATTTCCTTCAGGCTACCCTGGTCCACTCCTCCACCTCACCCTCTTCCTGCGCCACCTTCCCATGCAATCGCAGAGGGTGTGACACCTGCCCCATCAACTCCTCCCTCCTCACCATCCCACAGCCTAACCACTCTTATCAAGTGAGGCAGCACTTCACGTCCACATCCTTCAATCTGCTCTATTGCATTTGCTGTTCTCAATGCAGTTTACTTTGGAGAGACTAAACGCAGACTGGGTGACCGCTTTGCAGAACACCTTTGATCAGTGTTTAAAAATCAAAAGTGAGTTAGCAGATTATTCTTGGCTACAGATCAAAAAATCTTTCTGCTCTGAATGAATAAATAGCTTTCAGAACTGGTAAATGAACTAGGGATGGCATTATTTTTACTCCGGTGAACTCCAAACAGAATTAAAGGGCTGGTTCAGCACAGGGCTAAATAGCTGGCTTTTAAAGCAAACCAAGGCAGGCCAGCAGCACGGTTCAATTCTCGTACCAGCCTCCCCGAACAGGCGCCAGAATGTGGCGACTAGGAGCTTTCACAGTAACTTCATTGAAGCCCACTTGTGACAATAAGGGATTTTCATTTCATTTCTGTTTTTCAGTGACGAGCATTTGGGATAAACTGGCATTTACAATCTAGTGAGCCACAAGTGAAAACTGTGAGCAGTAGTGGATCTGTAACAATCTTCATCCAGCATGCCATAACTATTTAGAAAAGGCATTTAAATTTATAGTTTTTAAGAGATTCTTGGCTCTTGTGCACTATTATCACGACTGACAAGTTTCAGTCAACTTTCAGACCACTAGACCCTCTATCAAAAGTTCAGCAGAAACCATGAAGCAACTAAAAACTCATACACGTGGGACCAATACTCTACCCAACATGGCTCACAGCTGGCGTGACTCATCCTTTAAGTAAAACGGCTCAAATCGGTTTCACAAGCTATATCAGTGTAGTGCACCATTCTGCTCTTCCTTTTTTTAAACATACACAAGAACTCATCCTGAACGGCACTGTAGTTTTGTAATAACAGGAGAGCTGCAGTGAAAACTTAATCGCATTTCCCCAATCTGTTCAACCTCCTTCTAAAAACCAATCAGGATCAATGCAGCGCAAAAAGGAACAGAGAGTTAAAACCGCAAAGCAATTTTCACCAGAGCCACACCAATCCACTTGTCACCTTCAATTGAACCATTCGGATCATTCCGAGTGAAGGTGCACCCACCATCTTCAAACAGTGCTCTTCCAACTTTGTGCAGAAGCTGCCCGCATGTGGAACCAGAGATAATTATTACAAGGAGGAAACAATTTTAGAAGAAAATTTGATGCTGGCGGCTTAGTAACTGGTTTACATGAGGTTTTGTTCCTGCAAGAAGTGAAAGAGTGAAAGTGTTTCTTGGTCCAGGTTATTTAGAAGCCTGAAGCCCAAAGCTCAAGATAAATAAAGCAGCACTTCTTTTCAGTTGTAAAAGCCATGATGAATTTCACCACCAATACTTCCCTGGAATGGAACTTCCAGCAGCTTTAAATACAAATAACACATGCAGTATCATGACTGTACAATGGGCCAAACAAGATGAACTGCAAATGTCAAAGCATGAAGTTTGCGACGCATTTCACCATATGTGGATAATGTGAGAATGAAGTGCAAGGGGTTTTTAGAATCACAGATATGCAGCTCTCACAGGAGCTAAGAAAACTGAAAGTAGCGAACAGAATTCGCTCAAATCATCTAATTTTCCACAAGCCCAGCAACATAAAGCGGCAACAATAAAGTCCCCCAATGCTCCTCCGTCTTCTGGCTAAGATCAAGCGTCAGATTAAGCCCAAGATGAGGTGCAATGCCTTTTCTTGTCAGCTTGGATCTTGTAGGTCTCCCTTGTGGAAACCATGAATTGGCTTCAATGTGAACTTGGATTGGTTTTTGGAGCAAGCAATGAGACGGATTAAGGGTTTGCCCTGTCCACTATTTGCATTGGCTATGTAACTTTAAGGATGGGATAAAAAATTGAAATAAATAAATACATTTCCTACCAAAAGTAGATGATAGCTCTGAACAACTTTGGTAAATGCCCCCAATTAAAAACACTTAAAAGATTAGCCAACATATTACACTTTGGGGAGAATATAAATATAGTCTGAGTATAAATTGTTCTGCCGTTCCAATTCATTATAGGTCGCCCGGAAATGTCATTTAAATTGCACCATGGAAAATTAGGCTGATTTATCTGGAACCAAGATGTCAAGTGCAGAATCTAAAATTCACTACTACTGGTGTAGCTCTCCAGTCATAGAAGTCAATCCTTGCATCAAAATAGATCTGGGAGGTGCACGGGTTGGCTCAGTTTCCATTAGTCTTCTGTTTGAGAGAGGCTAATGACACAAATCGCTTTCTCGGAAATATCTGAGGGTCTGAGGAAACAGAAGGCTTCCTCTTCCAGCAGAACATGCCTTCAAGCGTTAAGGCTGAATGATCTTGGCTCTTGTAAAATAATTTCACTAACCCTCTAGCTTTTTAAACTTATTCATGGATGCCACTGGCAAAACGAATATATACTGATCACCCTTGAAGTGGTGGTGGTGAACTGGCTTATGGAGAATTCCTACAGTGCAGGAGGCCATTTGGCCCATCGGGTCTGCATCGACCCTCCAAAAGAGCACCACACCTAGGTCCACTCCCTGCCCTATCCCCGTAACCCTACGCAACCAGGCATTAAAGAGAATTATTTTAGCATGGCCAAATCCACCGAACCTGCACACCTTTGGGCTGTGGGAGGAGACCGGAGCACACAGGGAAACTCAAAGACACGGGGAGAACGTACAAATGCCATAGTCACACAAGGTCAGAATGGAACCTGGATCCCTGCTGCTGTGAGGGAGAAGTTCTCTCCACTGTCCCAAATCACTGCGGTCTATATGGTGAAGCTATGCCATTAGTGTTGTTAGGTAGGAAGTTCAAAGATTCTGACCAAACAAGAATCGAGGAACAGTGATAAATTTCCAAGTTAGGACAGCACGCAAATTGGGTAGGGGGTAATAGGGGGCATTCCTGCAGATTCAGGAACGTGGCTTTTTTCTGCTACGTCAAGGGTCAACAACGTTTCTATTTATTTGTATGTGAGCATCAAATAAAAGAACAAAGTTTCCTCAATGTTGCGAAACATAGAACATACAGCGCAGAACATGCAGTGCAGAAGGAGTCCTCACGTCCACCCTATCCCCGTAACCCAACAACCCCTCCTAATCTTTTTGATGTGGAAATGCCGGTGTTGGTCTGGGGTGAGAACAGTAAGAAGTCTTACAACACCAGGTTAAAGTCCAACAGGTTTGTTTCAAACACTAGCTTTCGGAGCACTGCTCCTTCCTCAGGTGACAGGGACAGTCCTGTTTGTGGATTTTAGGGAGGAGGAAGAAACGGGCTGTCCAGGGTTCTTTCTGATTAGTTCTCTAGTTAAAAGCATACTTAAATCAATTAAATTACCATACAATCTCTGGCCAATTGCAGACTCGGTAATAACTTGGAACGAGGCAGTTCTCTGCTCCTGGAGTGATAAATGGAGAGAATGCGTACTGTATATTGGAACATTTTACTGAATGAAAACCAAAAAAGGCTTCTTCAGAAAAATGCAGTTCTGTTAAATTAAATATTTCTCCACACCTTTTTTTTGTGAGGAGTGGCAGAAGAAATATTATACCCGGGCTAAAGGAACAGTGAGGTAATCTGTCCCCACCCTCTGTGTGTCACTTCCTCAATAATTGGCTATGCAAAAGCACACTGCTAGCATTTCCCCACCCAAAACAATCGAGCAATTGAGGATCTGTCACTGGGGTTTGTCAAATTCCATTCAGCAGTCTGCTGCTGGTGATGGAAAAGTAAGTTTCAAAATGACTCTAGGCATTGTATGGTGCTAAATTAGCAGACATTTGTGACGCTGTGTGACTTCTTTAAGTAGATATTTCCACACTGGATTTGTTTGTGCCATTCGGGGGCTGAGAATTTCAGATGCATCACTTTGCACGCAGGCCAGGGTAGTTGATTTGCTCTCGTTTTTGTGTCATGAGCTCTGCCTGTGCCTACGTTTCACCTGAAATGAAATGTGCAAATGTTGATGATGAGTGATGTAAAAACATTCAGATATTCGAAGGTGGGTGCAGTGAAAGGAAGCTCTGCAATGATTTGTGGTACGTGTAACTTGAAATGTGCTCTCTCAATGTTAATTTTATTTAAGCATGTGTGTAATCACCAATCCAGTGGCTCCATCTTTGAGCCCCCCCCCACTGAATTTTATCAGGGGACAGTCTTCAATATTGTGAGCCATTGAGTGAGGTGCACCACAGCTGCAATTCGGGTTCCCTGCGAGGCCCACCTGTGCCAATTTTCTGCACAAAGGCCTTAGCCAGTGCGGAAACGGTTGAGGAATGCCCAGTGTTAAGATAATTTTTAATGGTGGCATGTTGGTGGTTCCATTCTTACTGCCACAGGACGTCTGTTGTTATTCCTTGGTGCGGCGGTCTTAGCCATACAAGCTGGCATGGTGGGAGGCGACCAGCAGATGAACTGATAAGCTCCATGTGTAACGGCAGGCTTGGGTTGATGTAGACCTTCTCCAGGAATTCTCTTGTTGCGATCTTGCTCCCCATGTGAGGGGGAGAGGTGTTGCTCAGAACTGGGAGAGTTGATTGGAGGGTACCCGAGATGATATGCATTGCTGTGTTGAGCTGGGAATGTTGATTCACGTCAGCTGTCAATGCAGAAATGCAAAAAACTTAATTATGGCTTCAAGTGTTCATCGTTTAACGAGTCTGAAGTTTCAAAGGGTGAACCTTGGTTTCTGGTGCAAATCTACATCACAATTACACACAAGGGCAGGCATGCGCAGAGGTTCAGACATAGCAGCTCGCAAGTGACCTCAACACTGTTACTTTCTGGGCTCACATACAAATTAGAAGCAGCCCCAAAACCTTTGATTCCCTTATCAATCCAGTATCTGCTTAACACAACCGTGGACATATGCAATGACCATGCCTCTACTGCTCTCTAGAGATGACAATTCCAGAGACCAACAACCCTCTAAAAGAAAACAGTTTCTCCCCATCATATTCTTAAATAAGTGGCCCTTATTTTCAAACCATGTTCCCTATTCCTGGTCTCTCCCACAAGGACAAACATCCTCTCGGCATCTACCCTGTCAATTCCACTCGGGACCTTGTGTGTTTCAATAAGATCATTCCTCTTATTCTAAACTCCAGTGCGTACAGGCCCAACTGCTTCAAACAGACAACTTCATCCTTGGAATCGGTCAAGAGAACTTATGACCTTTCCCCAGTAAGAAGACCAAAACTGTACACAGTGCTCCACATGTGGTCTCACCAGCACCGTATACAATTGTAATAAAACATTCCTCCTTTTATATTCCATTCCCTTGCAGTAATCACCAACATTCCATTTGCCCTCCTAATCACCTGCAGTACCTGCAGACTAATGTCTTGTGGTTCACATGCCAGAACATCCAGATCTCAGTACCACAGGGTTTTGCAATATTTCTGCATTTGCTCTTGGTGATAGTATGGATGAATATCCGTGGTAACCGAAGGGAGGCTCTTAAGTGGACATTAATTGCCGTACAATTAATGAGCATTTAGTTCCAGTCATACCAAAGATGAATTAATTTCTACTCTGCGAATTGAATCAAGTAAGACCTTTGAAAAACGGTAGTTTCATTATTCCTGGTCTCTGGTGTAAATGTGTATATATATATATGTGGCTAGGTCAGAACGTTGTCTGTCCAGTTCAAGGAAATAGAATATTTTTTTCAGTAAAAGATAGTTGAGTGGCAGTGTTTTTTTGCTGTAGACAGCTACTGAAGAGACCTTTTCTTTTGCCTTGTCTCTTCAATCTCTTGTGCATTCAGATTAACCTTTGGGCAGAATGTGGAAAAGTTAGTGACGGTGGCAAATGTCAACAGTGCAAACAGGTGTAACTGGTTTCTTGATATTGAGAACTCAATGGGATTGCACGGGGCATGTCTTTTCACACTCTGAAAATACCGGCAAGCTAGTAAGTCTCCTTTCACTATGTGCAGTATTGGTCCTACGAAGACAACTTCCAATCTTATTGTTCCCTCCAAGTAGAATCTTAGAATCTCTACAATGCAGATGGAGGCCATTCGGCCCATCGAGTCTACACCGACCCGTAGAAAGAGTACCCTACCTCAGCCATACCCTGGCCCTATCCCCATAACCACATCTAACCTTTTGGACACTTAAGGGGCAATTTAGCGTGGCCAATCCACCTAACCTGCACATCTTCGGACTGTGGGAGGAAACCGGAGTACCCGGAGGAAACCCCGCAGACTCGGGGAGAAAGTGCAAACTCCGCACAGACAGTGACCCAAGTTGGAATTGAACCCGGGACCCTAGAGTTGTAAGGCAGTAGTGTTAACCACTGTGCCACCATGCCGCCCCAAGTAGTTCAGCATTGGTGCACAAGCAATTTGTGCTCCTGATGCATCCTGTGTTTAGCTATGCCTGACACGTAAAACATAAAGTGCACAGCCCTGAGACGGTTCTTGTGAATTTTGTCCATGTAGGTAATCATTACTGACTCTAGTGATTTGACTTATGAACCATGGGTATAATTTCTCGATTGTCACCCTTGAATCTGGGCATGTCTGTGCTTGGAAAGACTGTGCTTCACCATAAATAATGTTACAAATCGCACAGATTTTCATCCAAGCTAATAGCTGCAAGGGTACCAATTTTGACTTGGGAAATACAAGTTCACTTTTTGTCATTTTTAAAATGCCTCATCAAGCTCAGGCCACAAGTTCAAATACACATGGGTCTGGTAAATAATGACGGTCGCGATCAGGGTCTGGAGGGGAGAGCCCAAGGAATGATTTGGAAATAGCATGAAATGTGTGTGAGGTGTAAGCCACAGTGGAGTGAAGGTGAGGATAGATTAGACAATTAAAGAAAGCCTGGGGCACGAAGCAATAAGCAGCAATATGGCAAAACAAAGGGACAGAACTGATGGTGACATGATATTTGTTTTTGTGCAGAGCGCACTCTGCCTTAGTACTAGTTTGGTTTGTTTGATGGAATGCAGTTTGAAATGGGTTTGAGAATACAGCATTTGTTTTAAGTATCATTTTAGTCAAAGAACAATATTTGCCATTTTAAAATGCAATGCAAAATAGTCTTGTGTTTTACTTCATGGAATCTGGGCCCACTGGCAAGGCGAACATTTATTGCCTGACCCTAATTAACCTTGCCTCCTAGGTACAGTGCCAGTAAATGAGCAGTTCCAAGATTTTGATCCAACAATCTACTGTTTTTTACTCAGGGAAAGGTCACTACTACAATCTCTGAATGCTGCACCATTCAGTCTTTTGTGCATGGTGAGGATTTTTGGTATGGCGTTACTTAATATCACTTGGTAGATGTAGTTTTGGGACTTGCATACTGTTGAGTCCCTTATCTCCATTCCATTGCAGCGGAGCAGTACGTAGCAGGCATTTTCCATAAGACATAGGAGCAAAGTCATTCGGCCCATCAAGTCTGTTCCGCCATTCAATCATGGCTGATATGTTTCTCATACCATTCTCCTACCTTCTCCCCATAATCCTGATCCCCCAATTAATCAAGAACCTATCTATCTCTGTCTCAAAGGCACTCAGTAATTTGGCCTCCACAGCCTTCTGCCACCACACTCACCTCTATTCCCTGATTCCCCTGAAGTTCTGATATCCCACTAGTGTCTTGCACCGCGAAGACTGATGCAAAGTTACTGTTCCCTTCCCTCTTCTGCGGCAAAGTGTTCCACAGATTCACCACCTTCTGGCTGAAGAAATTCCTCCTCATCTCAGTTTTAAAGGATCGTCCCTTCAGTCTGAGGTTGTGCCCTCAGGTTCCAGTAGTGGAAACAACCTCTCCATGTCCACTCTATCTAGGCCTCTAGTATCCTGTAAGTTTCAATATGATCCCCCCCCCTCATTCTAACGAGTACAGACTCATAGTCCCAAACCACTCCTCATATGACAAGTTCTTCATTCCAGGGATCATTCTTGTAAACCCCCTCTGGACCCTCTCCAAGGCCAGCACATCCTTCCTTAGTAATGGGGCCCAAAAATGCTCATAATACTCCAAATGGGGTCAGACTATGAAAATCGCTTATTGTCACAAGTAGGCTTCAAATTAAGTTACTGTGAAAAGTCCCTAGTCGCCACATTCGGGCGCCTTCTCGGGGAGGCTGTATGGGAATTGAACCCACGCTGTTGGCCTATCTTGGTCTGCTTTAAAAGCCAGCTATTTAGCCCTGTGCTAAACCAGCCCCTAGACTAGAGCCTTATATAACCACAGACGCTCATCCCAGCTCTTGTATTCTCGCCCTCTCGACATGAATGCTAGCATTGCATTTGCCTTCCTAACTGCCGACTGAACCTGCACATTAACCTTAAGAGAATCTTAAACAGGGGGTCCTAAATCTCTTTGTGCTTTTTGATTTCCTAAGCTTTTTCTCATTTAGAAAATAGTCTGTGCCTTAATTCTTCCTACCAAAGTGCATAACCTCTCACTTTCCCACATTGTATTCCATGTTCCACTTCTCCTAGCCTGCCCAAGTCCTTCTGCAGCCCCCTTCCTCAATACTACCTGTCCCTCTGCATATCTTTGTATCATGTGCAAACTTAGCAACAGTGCCTTCAGTTCCTTCTTCCAGATCATTAATGTATATTGTAAAAAGTTGTGGTCCCATCACAGACCCCTCAGGCACACCACTTCTGCCAGTCAGCCAATCCTCTAACCATGCCAGGATCTTGCCCCTAACGCCATCGGCTCTTAACTTATTGAACAGTCTTCTATGTGGCACTTTGTGAAAGACTTTCTGGAAATCTAAACAAATCACGTCCACTGGTTCCCCTTTGTCTAACCTCCTTGTTGCCTCCTCAAAAAATTCTAACAGATTTGTCAGACATGACCTCCCCTTGACGAAGCCGTGCTGACTCAGTGCTATTTTATTATGCACTTCCAAGTACTCCACAATCTCATCTTTAATAATGGACTGTAATATCGTCCCAATAACTGAAGTCGGGCTAACCGGCCAATAATTTCCTGTCTCCTGCCTCCCTCCCTTGCAGGGGCTACATCAGCCATTTTCCAATCCTATGGGATCCTCCATGCCTCCAGTGATTCCTGAAAGATCACCACCAATGCCTCCACAATCGCCTCAGCTATCTTCTTTAGAACCCTGGGGTGTAGTCCATCTAAGTCCAGGCCATTTATCCACCTTCAGACCTTTCCGTTTCCCCAGACTCTTCTTGGTGATGGCCACCACACTCACCTCTATTCCCTGATTCCCCTGAAGTTCTGATATCCCACTAGTGTCTTGTACCGCGAAGACTGATGCAAAGTTACTGTTCCCTTCCCTCTGCCATTTCTTTGTTTCCTATTACTACTTCTCTAGCCTCCTTTTCCAGTGGTCCCCTATCTATTCTTCCCTCACTCTTACTTATTATTTCCAAATATCTGATATTAATGGACTCCACATCCTATTTCTTTGATATTTGGAAGATATTTGGGAATGAGGATTAAAGAATAAGTAACAAAAGGTACATTAGATTCAAAAGCCTCAGGAATGTTGGACTGCTGCATCAGTGATATTGGCTACTTGTGAAAGTGGAATTCGGGAGGATTAAGAGCAGCTAGCTGAGTTTGATGGCTGAAGAATTCAGCCAGTGCCTGAAGTAATGTCATGAATTTTAGGCACCACTTTTTCATTCAAATCATTCATTTTTGATTTTCTCCTCTGACTCTCAGTGAATGTTTATTAATCTAATTGATTTGCGCTTGAAAGCGGCGCTAATTTATAAACCAAAGTTTAAATATATGAAGATTGGATCCAAAACCAAGCAAAATATCAGTTATGTGAGGTTCCCACTCTTCTCCTTTGATGCATTGGGCTGTATCTCTATCTTCATAACATCAAAAGGTTGAAGAATTCTCAAAGTGCGCTAAGAATGCATCTCACTTTCCTTTACTTTCACCAAACTACATTTGTTCCTTTTGACATTTTAAAGTGGAACCTGCAAGTTTAACATGGTTAAAGATTAAGTTGCAACTTCTGCTCAGTAACTAAATTATCCAATTTAACTCGTAAACCTGGGAAAAAAATGAATGTCGTAAAACTGCAAAGAAGGCACGCACCACTGCAACAGGTAAAATATTGCTCTGTGCAGAACTAACAGATGTATTACAGGAAAATATATCCAAAATCTTAATCCATTAACAAAACCTTGAGCATTGCATCCCTTAGGTGAGGTTGTATATTCAAACCGTGAAACGTAAAGGGGAAGTTAGCTGGCACATTTACCGTGGTCCAAACGTCTTTAAAAAAGCATTTATATTCATTTCCTGCATATGAACAATCAGGGTACGTGAGCAAATGATGAGTAAAGTTTGTTTTATTAGCAGGTGACTTTAAACACGCACCAATGCTCTCATTTTGTTTCCTTTTTGCGTGGAAACCTAATTTTGCTGTTCAGTGAGGTTGAATGGGCTGCAGGTTGTTTTGAGCGTGCTGCTAGAGCGTGCTTAGCTCAGGCCACCCATGTAGGAAACTACCCCTGGGAACAGGAGTGGTGTGCCACCTGTTGCTGCTACGTTACCAGGCTCACTAAGTATTGTGGCTATGGCTGACAGCTTTTCACAAAACTTGAAGAAACAACTTGTCTCACTGTCTCCCTTTTTAATTCTTTTGATGGTATCCGTTGCGATAGACCATAGATTTACTCCCATTTACCAATTTTTAAAACATAATATTTCCGCAAGTGTTGCAGCAGGGTTATACTTCCTGCTTGTATTGCAAAGGTTAGGCTTTCTCAATCCTCAATACATGTACAGAGCTCTGGTGAAGTCTCTGGAGCTGACCAGATAATCTTTAAAAATTGAATGATGATGCAATCTTTTCTTCAAACAGCAGTAATAGCACATGGTCACCTCCCCTGGCTGTTGCCAAGCTCCATTTATATAAAATCAATTTTACACTTTGCATTTAGCTTGATTGATTAATATATCAGTTGGTTCCGTGTTTAAGGGCAGTATCCCATTTTGAGTGCAGCATGTTAGAATCTGGTATATGCTTCAACAATAGTCTGCATCGTTTTTTGTTTAGTTGCGCACTCCCTATTTACTATGTTTCTTTACGTTATTCAGCTAAGTTGAATTCAATCATTCCTTGGATGTAGACAACCTGGAATGGGGAGAAGGATTGTTAGGTTAGCTGGCACATTTTTCCAAATGAAGCTTTACACTGTTTACTAAAGACAGCTGCAATATTGTTGAATTGCAATTTGATCTTTACTGCATAGATGATGATGGTGTTTATTACTGGATAGTAGAGCATTAGCCTAAATCATAGGTAGCACAGTAGTTAACATTGTTGCCTCACAGCGCCAGGGTCCCAGGTTCGATTCCCGGCTTGGGTCACTTCTGTGCAGCGTCTGCGCATTCTCCCTGTGTCTGCATGGGTTTCTTCCGGGTGCTCCGGTTTCCTCCCACAAGTCCCGAAAGCCGTTTCCTCCCACAAGTCCCGAAAGACGTGCAAATTCTCCCTCAGTGTGTACCTGAACAGGCGTCAGAATGTAGCGATGAGGGGCTTTTCACAGTAACTTCATTGCAGTGCTAACGTAAGCCTACTTGTGACTATAATCAAGACTACGATTTGCTATTGCTGCTGAATTTTTAAATGCACAGTACTACGGGGAGCTTCCAATTAGGACAGCTACTGCCCCTCAATGGAGTGAAAATTGCAGCAAGTAGTCACCTGGTTGTTGCTGCCCGATTTGCACAGGTCAGTTTAAAAGATGTAGCTGACCTGCTCACAGTGCTGTACAGTGAGGCATGACCTGAGGTGACCAGCATATTTTAATTTTTTTATTTATGCATTGTAAATTGTTTTCATCGTTTCTTCCATGTTTAGCATTATACCACGGACGCTGATGGGTTGTGTACACGTCTCATTACTCCCAAACATATGGAAGGGACGGTGGCAGCGCAGGATGAATTCTCTAGAAGTGAGTGGAAAAGTTGAAACCCAATTTTGTTGTGGGTCTTGCTTACCTCCTGCCAATCCTTTCAAAATACAATTTGGTGCATTCAATAGTGTTTGAAGAACATTGTCTTTTGTATGACAGTATAATGTCATGCTTGTTCACCTCCTGAATTGGATTGTTAAATAATTATCAAAATAGGCTTTAAAAATCTTGAGCATCTTGAAAGCCTTCAGAAAGTGAATTTTCATCAGTGGCAAGCACGCTTTTGGCTGTTTCTTATTGCATTTCTCGTCAATGTAAAGTTTTTTTTGTGTTGTAGGTGGTTGGGCACTAAATATGAAAGAGCTCAAATTGTTACAAACAATAGGCAAAGGAGAATTTGGAGGTAAGTGACAACTTAATGTGCAGGGGTCGGGGCCGGCGTGAGTTTACTGTAAATGGCACTCATGTTTCCATGTTTGTATATTTGTTTTGTTGGCAACGATTGTTTTATACTTAAAAAAGAAAATGTTAAGTTGCTTAATAAAATATTAATAATAGATTAATGAAATACATGCATTTTGATGAGGGTTATCAGATGGAAATTGCCTTCATTTTTCAGATTCTATCAAAAGGCAAGCATTCAAATGTTTATGCAGTTAACTAAAAAGAAGCCTGGTGTGTTGTATGACCTCTGGCATCCCTGTAAATAATTTAGTATAAAGCGATACGACAGTCTATTACTTTTGCCCATCAAGGTCCTATAACCACCAGTGAGATAATGAGCAGCTAATGTACTCCACTCTCGAGGGAGACGTGTTGGCCTGAATGCCGGAAGAACACCCTTGCTCTTCCGCAGATACTGCCATGCAATTATTTTGCATCCACCCCAGAGGGCAGATGAGACCTCTGTTTAACATTTGATAGAAACACCAACACCACCGACCGTGCAGCGTTCCTGTCAGTATTGCGCTGGACTATGTGCTCAAGTCTCTGGAATGGGGTTTGAATTTTCAAACAACTGAATTGGGGACGTGTTGAGACGAAGCTGATGCCTCTACAGGTCGCAAATCTTGGGTTACCTGGGTTGGGATCACCACTGCATAGGAAAAGAAGCAATGGCGACCTGAGGAAAAGCTTTTTAGCACCAGGAGAGGTTAGGATCTGGATTACACTGCCTGTGTGCGTGGTGGAGGCAAGACAGTTGAGGCTTTCAAAAGGGAATTGGATCGTTATCTGAAAAGGAAAAAATTGCAGGGCTGCAGGAAAGTGACACTGGGTGAATTGCTCCTTCATTGGGCTGGATCCAACCTGATGGGCCGAATGGCCACCTGCTGGCCTCTTCCCACTCTCGCTGGCTTTCAGCAACAGGATTTTCGCCGTCCACCTTAAGGGCTCACCTTGGCCAGCATCTGATCGATTCTTTTGTTCCTTTCTCCTCATCTCCCACCTTGCCCTCGGACCTGAAATAATTAGGGAGGGAACCATTCACCAAGGTACCCTTCAGCCCAATCACCAAACCTCTGCAGCCACCAAGGAGAGAGATGGAAAAATAAAGTTTCATAAAAGCTTTACAAAGTGTAACAAACAACAGGGGGTGGTTTCTGCCACCCACATGGAGAGTATTTCAGAAGGAGAAAATGCTGGAAAATCTCAGCAAGTCTGGCAGCATCTTTAGGGAGAGAAAAGAGCTAACGTTTAGAGTCAAAGCCTGATAAAGAGTCATCGGACTCGAAACGTTAGCTCTTTTCTCTCCCTAAAGATGTTGCCAGACTTGCTGAGATTTTCCAGCATTTTCTCTTTCGTTTCAGATTCTAGCATCCGCAGTAATTTGATTTTATATATGGAGGGTATTTCAAGTGGACTGAAATTAATCTGTGATTCTTTGTCCTATAATTCTAAGTGTCCTGGCGTACGTTGCCAGACTTGACTGTCTGTCACGTTTTCCCCTGACTGCCTTATTTTATTCAGCCAGTGTTAATCTCCATAATGGACTTGAACATTTAATTATAGTTTCTGAAAAAAACATCCGGGTTTGCATGCTCTCTCGTTTTGGTCTATGTACTGCACCACTGTTGACTCAACAACTTGTTTTTTGTAGATGTGATGTTAGGTGAATATAGAGACAACAAAGTAGCAGTCAAATGCATTAAACATGATGCAACAGCGCAAGCCTTCATTGCTGAAGCCTCTGTGATGACGTAAGTTTTAGCATTAATCCTGCAGTGTCTTGTATGCAAAAGAAAACTTGAAATGGTCACTTGTAGTGTCCCATATTAGAAATTAAAGCCCTCTTAGTTTCTCCTTTTGAGCACAGGTACATTTTGCTCTGATGTCATGAATCATTGAGTCAAAAGTTGGGGGGGTAGGTTAATTCTACTTGTCCACATGTCCTTTAACACGTTCCATAGCCCTTTTCACGATTCTGTTACCATTACCTCAGCCAGTTCACTTTGGCCATCCGGTTTGACATTTGAGATATATTCTGATTCCAAGAAACCGCATGCAGAAACCTCTCCTCCAATATAAACTTATTGGGGAAGTGACAGAATTAAAGCAAACTGATCAGTGTCATTTTATATTGTATGCCGCATGTTTTAAGTGTAGATTGATCAAATGAGGATGAATGGCTCAATTTGTGCTTTAATGTATGCAAATATTCCAGCTTTTATTTCCTAACTTGAAATCTTGCCCTCATCATTGCAAGTTAGCATATTAATGGAACTGGATGAGCAAATTTGACGGTTAAGTTCTGCAAATTAAATCAACAAACTTATAATTTGTGTGCCGACACTGGAGAAATCAAAACCCAGTAAGAGCATTGCTGAATATTTATGGATTCATTAATGTCCTTCAGGGAAAGGAACTTGCCGTCCCTATCCTGCCTGGCTTATACGTGATTGTAACCCCACACTCTTGGCTCCCTTTGTCTTATTGAATTGTATCGATCAATTGCTGTAGAATACCTACTTAGCATCACCTCTGGGGCAATCGAGTAGTCAATAAGTATGGTCTACATCATCAACGTTCAGAACAAAGCGAAAGGCCAAAGTCTTTTCTATCAGGGGCTTTTCACAGTAACTTCATTTGAAGCCTACTTGTGACAATAAGCGATTTTCATTCATTCTCAACTTTGTTCTTTTTCTTAAAGAAGTATTGGTTGGTGTCACCTGAACTTCATCAGTTTTTGTAACATGTGGTGCAATGTCAAACAGTGAAATAACACATTTTCTTTGTTGCAGGCAACTCCGTCACAAAAACCTAGTTCAACTTTTGGGTGTCATTGTGGAAGAAGGCGGGTCACTATACATTGTCACAGAATACATGGCAAAAGTAAGTCCTTAATTACTGATACTTGTACGAGGAGTGAAGGACGGGCTGGCAGTGATCATGGGTTGCTAAAATGTGGGCGGGCCCTTTTTACCTTGTAATCTTAGAATGCTACAGTCCTACATGTGATGCCTTGTGGCATTCAAATACTTTGTGCACCTCAAGACCACCCTGAATTTGATTTCTTTCCCCATATAATTTGAGGACTAACACTTCCAGGGTTAGTGTCTGTGTACTGCATCAACATTCAAGGTTTGGGCAGGTGGATGAACGAAAATGGGATTGAAAGGTGGAAACTGGGTGGGTAGAAATGATTTGGAACTGTTCTCTTGCGGTGGCTAGAAACTGGCGCACAAATGGGCAGAATGGCCTGTTTTGCACGTTGCAACTTTATATTTAACTCCGATTTCACAATGTTCCTGAAATAGCAAAGAAATGTGGATGCGCTGGTTTCCTGAGGTTGCACAATAATACTTGGTGACAAATGACCCATGACACTTTGGACAAACATGAACTAGATGACATAGGAGTCATTGCTTGTTCAAATGGGAGCCTTTTATGCACACATTGTATTTTCCCTTTTTCCCCTGCACTGATTTTTCTTTTAAACCAAGTTTCAGGCCTTCTGCCCGACATTTCCCTGAGCAAAATTGATGTTTAAATTTTGCTCAGATCATTTGTGTTCCAGAGCAAGATTTTCCAGAGTAGATTAAAGGATATATATTTATAGACGTTCTGCTTTTTGAGAGGTGCAGAAATATCCAATGATGTAAGGTCTCAAAATATTATCCCTTTTTGAGAATGCCATTATTTGATGAGTAATGTTTTATATTGATGGTACCTGGCAATGTGATTTTTAGATTGTATAAGGATTGCAGCTAATTCAAGTATTCTAGATCTGCAAATAGTTAATTGCCAATTTTAAATTCTTGGACTTTGGCATTGCACCAGTGTGGCTTTTAAAAAATATAAATTTTAGAGTATCCAATTATTTTTTCTCCGATTGAGATGACATTTAGTGTGGCCAACTCACCTAATCTGCACATCTTTGGGTTGTGGGGGTGAGACCCACGCAGACACGGGGAGAATGTGCAAACTCCACACAGACAGTGACCCAGGGCCGGGAATCGAACCTGGGACCTCGGCGTTGTGGGGCAGCAGTGCTAACCACTACACCACCGTGCCGCCCTTGAGTAAAAAAACTTTTTTAAGCAGCACTTTTCTGCAGTTCTTTGTTTTATTATTGGCTCAGATTTTGCAGTCAGCAACAAAGTGACGAAGATGACTGCTAACCTCAAAGGTGTAGCGTTCTCTGTGGCGTGGATTTCCCCATTCCTAATCTTAGTTCGAATCAAGGAGATTTCCGGGTGTCCTAAAACAGTGATGGGATCGAGCTGTGTGAGCCGGCACCTGCATTGGAGTACTCTCAGACATGGTAGCACAGTGATTAACATTGTGGCTTCACAGCACCAGGGTCCCAGGTTCGATTTCCTGCTGGGTCACTGTCTGTGCGGAGTCTGCACGTCCTCCCCGTGTGTGCGTGGGTTTCCTCCGGGTGCTCCGGTTTCCTCCCACAGTCCAAAGATGTGCGGGTTAGGTGGATTGGCCATGCTAAATTGCCCGTAGTGTCCTAAAAAGTAAGGTTAAGGAAGGGGGGGGGTTGTTGGGTTACGGGTATAGGGTGGATACGTGGGTTTGAGTAGGGTGATCATTGCTCGGCACAACATCGAGGGCCGAAGGGCCTGTTCTGTGCTGTACTGTTCTATGTTCTATAGTATTGCTGACAACAGCTTCTAATTTTTTGCATTTCATTGCATGTGTGCGGACTCCGAAAGTTGTTTTCAATTTCAGAAAGGGTAATTCTGGCACACAGGAACCGTTTCACCTTCATTACTAATACTGAATTGGGTGGCACAGTGTTGTAGTGGTTAGCACTGCTGCCTCACGGCACCGAGGACCCAGGTTCGATCCCGGCCCTGGGTCACTGTCTGTGTGGAGTTTGCACATTCTACCCGTGGCTACATGGGACACATCTCCACAACCCAAAGACATGCAGGGTAGATGGATTGGCCATGCTAAATTGCCCTTGGTGTCCAAAAAGTTTAGGAGGGATTATTGGGTTAGGGGGATAGGATGGAAGTGAGGGCTTAAGTATATGTTCTATGTCTGAGAGGAAAGGTAGGTTAATTCTTTCTCTTTCAAGTTGCAACTTGCGTCATCTTTGGGTAAGCTGTTAAACTGCTTGTCCCATTAGACATTAGATATCTGCTGACACTAGTAATGAAAGTTCAAGATTTCGGTGTCCTTTCTAAATAAATAAATAAATAAATAAATAATCTTTATTGTCACAAGTAGGCTTACATTAACACTGCAATGAAGTTACTGTGACAAGCCCCTAGTCGCCACTTTCTGGCGCCTATTCGGGTACACAGAAAGAGAATTCAGAATTCTCAGCTGGTACGGGAATTGAACCCGTGCTGCTGGCCTGGCAGAAACCAGCTGTCTAGCCCACTGAGCTAAACCAGCCCTCCTAACAAACCAACTGGCCATTCATTTTATTGTTTTATGTCTCAATCTTGTATGCCAAATCGCCGCCACATTTGCCTACAAAACCATTAGCTGCAAAGGGCTTCGAAATATCCTGAGTCACAAAAGGACACTTTTCATTTGTGTGCCCAAGTCCTAAGGACAGGTCCGTGGCTCATTGTCTGCCGATTCTTCATCCAGAGCTGTTTTTGTTGGCTGTTTTTGTCAGAGCTGGTTTGTCAATGCCTTCCATTCTCGCGGGCAGGGCGAGCTGGCAGGCCCCAAGTCTACCTCAGCTGCAACAGGAATCAAACCTGTGCAGTTGCCGTTATTCTGAACTGCAGGTCAGCCATGTAGCCAACTAAGCCGAAAGGACACAACAAATGCAAAACATTTCTTCAATGCGATTAACCAGCATTGAGTGCATATTGATCGTCGCAAGGCTGATTGTCCAACAGGCAAAATGTTTGCCTCCATAAATGATCACTACATCCCCAAAAACTCCACCCTTGTGTTTGTCATGAACAAAAGGTGCTGTACAAATGCCGTTTCAAATTACAGAAGTGAAAATAGTTAAATTTCTATTCATTCCCAGGGCAGTTTGGTGGATTATTTGAGGTCAAGAGGAAGATCTGTCCTTGGTGGAGATTGTTTACTAAAGTTTTCCATGTGAGTATTATAGCAAGGTGATGCCATGTTTCGTAATCTGCATGCAATGTTTTGGAACTAAAACACGCTCAGAAAGACGAGCCTTGTCTGAAATGGGTAAATAGATGGGGAGTTTCCACACAGCTGATGGAGCTGCACCTGTCCTATTTTTCTTGATTTCCAACACTTGCAATTTGTTTTTATTAAATGTAACTTTCAAGGATCTCCGGTCTGCAAAATGCATTTGTTGTATGTGGAGACGTGCAATCAGCAGGTCAGATACTTTTCTCATTCGTTTTTGTTTCCCTTTAGTGACCTCTTTTCTGTTCTTTTGACTTCTTGTGGGGGTTGGCTGGCAAATTGTTTTTAGGTGTCTGCCAGTATCACCGTCACCAGTTGCTGTGATTATGTAGCAGATGGGGCAGCACAGTGGTTAGCACGGTTGCTTCACAGCGCCAGGATCCCAGGGTCACTGTCTGTGCACGTTCTCCCCGTGTCTGCGTAGACTTCCTCCGAGTGCTCCGGTTTCCTCCCACAGTCCAAAGATGTGCAGGTTATGCGCATTGGCCATGCTGAATTGCCCTTGGTGTCCAAACATGTTGGGTGGGGATAACAGGTTACAAAGGTAGGATGGACAGGTGGGGTTTAGGTGGGGTGCTCTCTCCTAGGGCCAGTGCAGACTCGATGGGCCGAATGGCCTCTTCTGCCATATAAATTTTATGTTCTATTACTGCAACGTACTATCTTTTCGTACTTGCGTCCACCCCCCTTTTGTCTTGAAATTTTGGAATATCCAACAGCTGGAACCATATAACCATGGTTGGCATTTCTAAGCTATTTGTTTTCACAATAGTTTTCAAACTTAATATTTGCGCCCTTTCAATAGATGACATTAATGATCCAAAGAAAATTAATGTCACTGTTGCAGAAACACTTGTGTGTGTATAGTTGGTAATAAGTCAACACATACAAAATTCCTTGTGGTGCCATTAGGAATTTCCTCGCCAGGGCTACGCACCGACGCAGTGGTTAGCACTGCTGTCTCACCATGCTGAGGACCCGGGTTCGATCCCGTTCCCGGGTCACTGTCCGTGTGGAGTTTGCACATGCTCCCCGTGTCTGCATGGGTCTCACCCCCACAACCCAAAAAGACGTGCAGGGTAGGTGGCTTGGCCATGCTAAATTGCCCCTTAATTGAAAATAAAGAATTGTGTACTCTTTATTAAAAAAAAAACAGCAATTTCCTCGCCAACCTCTTAGGAGTTCCAAGTATTAGTTTGAGAAGTTGCTGATAATGGCGAAGTTCCATACTAGAGAAATTAAAGATACTGGTACATGAAAAAACAAGATAGTTTGTTTCCAGCATCAAATTAGTTAATATCTTCAGACTTGGGTGACATGAAGTTTATACTGATTGGTTACAGAAAGGAATTGTGCCTATACTAACAGCATATCAAATAATTTGATTTATTCTCTTTTTTAGCGATGTCTGTGAAGCAATGGAATACTTGGAAGCAAATAATTTTGTACATAGAGATTTAGCTGCTCGTAATGTCCTGGTCTCTGAGGATAACATAGCAAAAGTTAGTGATTTTGGTCTTACGAAAGAAGCTTCATCAATGCAGGACACTGGGAAGCTCCCTGTAAAATGGACTGCACCTGAAGCTCTTAAAGAGAAGGTAAAAATAATCAGTGGATTATAGGTGTAACCGGATTTTTGCCTTGCGTTTTTGACCCATATCCTGGTGTCATGTGGCTATTATATTCTCCTCAAGTATTAAGGGTTGCATGATGTTGCACAGGTATTGTATAAGTGCCTGGGTGCTGGGCTTCAATTCCTATACTGTATGGAGGCTTTAAACAGAAGAATAGTCTTCTGTTTTTCTTTTCTTTCTCCCCACTCTTTGACTCCCCACCCTCCACCCCTCCCCGCCATGCTTTTATTTTTAAAAAAAATGCAGTGGTCGAGCAATTCAATGCTCACGTGCTAAGGAAATTGACTTCCGTTTTCTCCAATGCTCTTAGTTCTCTGTCAGTGTCAAGTCGAGACTGGCTGTCCACATGTGCGATGGTCATGAATAGGCCAAACTGCAGCTGCTAATGGCAACTTGAGGTGCTGATATAGCCTCATGCGCCAGATATTCTAAAATAAAATGTAACTGTTCAATTATATCATCGGCAATGATCTAGTTCTTTGTGTTAGACTGCAATAAATGATCCATCATTTAATTCCGTTAAGTCTGAAGTCTTAACACTAAATTTGTGGTACCTTCTTGTGCTATTTGCCATTCAGTATTGGAAAGTTGTGGTTGTTTGTAATTCCTTGACAAAATATGTTTGACACCATCCCTAATTGGTGCTTGAACCCAGCATTCATTTCTCCCGGGGTCTTGGGCTACTGTAGCTGCCCTTATTTCTACAGTATCCATTTAAAGTAACGCGATAAAGTGCCAGAGATGAAAATATTAGTGACTGTGGGACTGATTTCTAGTTCACCTGAAACTCTGCCCCATATACATTTCCTGTCTCACTGAGCTTGCTGTAACAGGTTTAGGCCATGAGAAAACCCCCAAATCCCTCTTGGGACTGTGGTCCAGTTTTTCCAAACCCCCTGGCGGTCGTGAAATATCTGTCTTCTTGTGTCTAGCGGTTCCTCCTTGAACAGATTGGCGAGCTTGACATGAAAGTTCACGTGGCGCGTATAAACAATTACTGGCGATAAAATAATTTTGAAGAATGACACCCAGTTCTTTATTTTATTGCAGAATTTTTCTACTAAGTCAGATATTTGGAGCTTTGGGATTCTTCTATGGGAAATTTACTCTTTTGGGCGAGTGCCTTATCCCAGAATGGTAGGTAAAAATACACACTCAGTTAAAAGTAAAGCAGTCTGTGCAGAGCATATCCTGAACTGCTTGTTGTATAAGAAATTCAGTCCTAAAAGTGGACATATGGTATCAAAGAGAAGTCTGTGGTGAAAGCGTTTATAAAGCTACAAGCACAGGTATTCATTCGTCAGAAGTATATAAGTGCAGCACAGGAACAGGCCCTTCGGCCTTCCAAGCCTACGCCAACCACGCTGCCCGTCTAACCTAAAACCTTCTAAACATCCTACTTTATTAATGAAGTTCCTTTCTGTGGTTCTAAATGTTCTCAAACATAGCTAATTGCATAAAAGAGAGAAGATAAAGTGTTAATTTGTTTGCAACAGCATTGTCTGTGTAGGATCCAGAAATCCTAAAATACTTATTGTTTTAAAATGTTTGTTGATGCAATAAAGCATTCAGCCTGGGTTCTATTCAAGGATTCTGTGTCTATTTGATTGATCAGATCCTATTCTACAGAAGGCCGTAGCCCCTGTTGCAATTACAAAGCAACGGCTGAAATGTGCATTCGGTCTTGCACTCATTTGCCGGATGTCTGGTACGTGTTGTCTTCATGTAATCTGAGCCAGCGAGAGTTCATTCAGACCAATATAATTGTTTCACAGCATCGTGCGCCTAACCTACGAAACACTTTATTATCCAGCTTGAACTGCACTCGTACCTTTCATTTCTGCGTGCAGTATTTGTGTTAGTTGAAAACCAATGACCGAGTGAGTGGTGAGAGTGATTATGCCCAATGGCGACATCAGATATTCATGAACAGGTTTTAATGCAAGCATTTGAGCCACTTTATTGCCAAGCTTTTACATTGTTAGATCCCCTATGACCCATTATGTATATGTAACAAGAAGAAATAAATATGCACTTAGTCATAAGCTTTCTTTAAATATTCCTAATACTAGGGCGAATAAGCTGTTTTTGAATTTTTAATCCATTAGAAAGGGGTGAAGAGAGCTCTACCAAATTTGGGTATAGAAATAATTTCCGTGCCTCGTTTGAATCTACCGTTTCACTCCAATAGTAAAAGATACACTCTCTGAGTGATAATGCACTACCCCAACAAAACTTTCATTACATTTTTGCTGGAACTTGGATGTAGGGTGGCACAATGGCTAGTACTGTTACTTCACAGCTCCAGGGTACCAGGTTCGATTCCTGGCTTGGGTCACTGCCTGTGCGGAGTCTGCACGTTCTCCCCGTGTCTGCGTGTTTCCTCCGGGTGCTCCGATTTCCTCCCATAAGTCCCGAAAGACATGCTGTTAGGCGAATTGGACATTTTGAACTCGCCCGCTGTGTACCCGAACTGGCGCCGGAGTGTGGCAACTAGGGGCTTTTCACAGTAACTTCATTGCAGTGTTAATGTAAGCCTACTTGTGACAATAAAGATTATTATGACTTCATGTACCTTGCAGTAGGATGGCTTCGGAGGCAGAAACTCGTGATGCTGGAAGCTTGCTTTTTCAGGCTGAGGCACATTCTTGGATAAGTGTCCGAGGAGCTTTTGCTTTTTGTATCTAATCGTGCTATAGTTTGGGTGTATTGCCATTCCAGACACACACTGATAGCATCTATGTTTCTCATGGCCCATCTTAAAATAAATGATTCATTTAAATTGTTGTGTGGGATGGAGGGTGAAGTCTGCACCATGACTTTGATATAAGTAGAAACCTATTGCTCCCAAACGTGTCTCGAATCATTTAGCTTTATTTTAATCATTGCATGACTCCCCTCTTAACCCCATCAAATATAATTGTGACTCATGTACTTGCAGACTCATTTCAGATTCAGTTAAGTTTGTACTGTAAAAATGTCACGTTTCTGAGTGCAATTAATTTTAACCAACATTCAGAAAAACAAACCTCATGGAAATTTCTTGATTTGCTTTGTGAAACCTGTACCCTCACCAGTTATGACATTTTGATCACTGCTTAATCCCCACTACTCGCACTGTTGATGGCACATTGGTAGGAGTATAATTACAGGTTTGCGCTTCTGGCTTGTGCAGTACTCTGGTGGTGAGAGGTATTGCAGCTCAACCTGGTGTTGCACTCTCCCAATATCAAGACAGGCATTTTCCAGCAGGTGTGACTCCTTTGGTATCATTCATTGCGTTGTGGGCTCTTGTGATATTGTAACCACTGTCCTGGGTGTGATTTGCTAACTTAAAGACTGGCCTGCATAAAACATCACATCAAATTGTACTTCCACTCAGTGAGTTGGCTGGGACTTGGGGTGGAGAAGTTAACGTATTGCACAGAGATAGCATAATGCGCACCTTATTCCGGTGGGAAATGCCCTAAAATTAAACTGGAAAATGTTACCCTTCTACCTCTAACAAAACCTTCATTGAGTTTGCACAAACCTTTTTTCTTTTCTTTTTAGCCCCCCCCCATCCCCCACTAATGTTCGATGTTATCCAGTTCTTGAAAGTGCATAATAAATAGTGCCCATGACTTGTAGAACCCCTCCAAGCTTCCCCTCAGTTCGAACTTAACCTTCTCAAGGGTCAAGTATTCCAACAGGTCCCCTCGCCACGCCAGGGCACAGGGTGGAGAGGCCGCTCTCCATCCCAGCAGGAAGTTTGCACAAACTTAAAAAGTGTTTGTAAAATTGTTATATATGCAATTACTAACAAATGGTTGATTTTATTTCTATTAACAATGTAATGCTGGGTGGCGCAGTGGCTAGCCCTGCTGCCTCATGGCGTCGAGATCCCAGGTTCGATCCCGGCTCTGGGACACTGTCCGTGTGGAGTTTGCACATTCTCCCCGTGTTTGCGTGGGTTTCGCCCACACAACCCAAAGATGTGCAGGGTAGGTAGATTGGCCACCCTAAACTACCCCTTAATTGGAAAAAATGAATTGGGTACTCTAAATTTTAATTTTAAAAATGGAAATTTATTTTTTTTAAATGTAATGCTGACTTCCAGTGGCGTTTGCGAGCGGGTCGAAAGCATCAAGAGGAGCTCCCGCCGGTGGCCACTATTTGTGGCGCTTTCGGGGGTTTCCCCGATTCTTCGTGCTCCCCCTGATTATTGTCGGCCTTTGGGGCCATCCCGGACGTCAAGCGGGGCCGGTTTGAAAACCGGCAATGAACCCCGCGCGGGTGTTGGGCGGCTGTTGCTGAGGTGTCGGGCCCAACGCGCGCGGAGGTCGGAGCAGTGGGGGCGGAGCTAAACGGAGGTCGGAGCAGTGGGGGCGGAGCTAAACGGAGGTCGGAGCAGTGGGGGCGAAGCTAAATGGAGGTCGAGGCGGCACGCCTGAAGCCAGGGAGTGATGTAGGTGAGATGTCCCACATCGGGTGGCTCCCGCCTAGAGTGTTGTAAGAAGACTGAAGTCAGGTCCCTGGGGAATACAAAAAAGAAGAGAAAGAAGTTTTAAAGAAACTCGGTGAAAGTTTTTTTTTCTTTTTTTTGGATGAAGAATTTTTTGTTTTCCTATAAAAAAAAAACAAAAGATTGAGGGTGGCGCGGTGGTTAGCATTGCTGCCTCATGGCACCAAGGTTCCAGGTTCGATCCTGGCTCTGGGTCACTGTCCGTGTGGAGTTTGCTCATTCTCCCAGTGTTTGCGTGGGTTTCGCCCCCACAACCCAAAGATGGGCCGGGTAGGTCGATTGGCCATGGTAAATTGGTCCTTAATTGGAAAATAAAGAATTGGGTACTCTAAATTTAAAAACAAAATTGAAGAAGGGGGGGGGGGGACAAAATGGAAAAATAATAAGTCGTTAAAGGATGCGAAAAGCAACGTTGAAGTAGGGAGGAAATGCGAGCTCGCTGTTGAATGAGAGGACCAGCAAAAGCGCTGACAAGATGGCGGATGCCGGACCACATGATGGGGCCGCACTACTTACGGTGGAGAAGATGACCGAGGTGTTGGCGGTGGAGCTGAAAAGCAGTTTGCGAGGCACATGGAGGCTTTGAGGAAGGAGATGGCGGTCACATTGAAGTCATTGGAGGAGGCAATCGCCCCAGTGAGGGTAGCTGTGGCAAAGACATCGGCCGAGGTGAGAGAGCTGGGCGAAAAGATGAAGGAAGTGGAGGAAGCCGTGTCGCAGCACAGCGACCAGTTCACCTCGATGAGGGACGAGCTGCGGAGGGTGGTGGAGGTCAACAGAGGACTCCGAGCAAAGCTCAAGGACTTGGAGAACCGCTCGAGGCGGCACAATCTGAGAATCGTGGGCTTTCCCGAAGGGACAGAGGGCCCACGGCCAACAGAGCACTTTGCTAAGATGTTGGCGGAGCTGATGGGGGAAGGTGAGAACCCCTCCTGGCACGAGCTGGACCGAGCTCATCAGTCATTAACGCCGAAGCCCAAAGTGAATGAGCCGCCAAGAGCAGTAATTATCTGCTTCCATAGGTACTGCATGAAGGAGAAGGTGTTAAGCTGGGCGAAGCAGAAGCACGAGGTGCAGTGGGATGGTGCTGGAGTTTGGGTCTACCAGGACATGATGGTGGAGTTGGCAAAAAAGATGAGCGGCGTTTGGGCGAGTGAAGGTGGCACTGTACAAAAAGGGGGTGCGATTTGGTATGGTATACCCGGTGAAGCTGAGGGTGACGGAAGATGCCAAAGACTTTTATTCCTAGACAGCGGAGGCGGCTGAGGCGTTTGTGAGGGCGGAAGGCTTGGGACAGACGCGAGGAGCGGAGCTGGGAGAGAGATTGTGGACTGTGATTGGGGAGCTGGAAAATGTATAAATGCTATAACTTTCTTTTCACTGACGTGTATTGTAATTTACTTCACTTCACATTGTTATAGAGTTCAAGTTAATGGTTGGGTTGACTTGGCGTTCTGTGTTGCGACGGTTATATCTTATTTTAGTGAATTGTATGGGTTGGATTGTTGTTTTTGTTTTTTCTTTCTCTGGGACTGGGTGGGAGGGGACGGTATACCTAGGCGGGAGGGGAGCCACCCGCGCTAGCTAACTAAAGTCGGCTAGTGAACGGAGGTGAGGTGAGAGGAGGGCTGCGGACATTGGAGCCTGGTTAGCAGGTTTCGATGGGCCTTTGAGGCGAGTGAGTGGGGTGGGGGGGAAGGGATTGATGCTGGAAGATGTTTTTCGAGAGGAAATGTACGGGGGGGTTTTTGAGAGGGGAGGAAGGGGTTCCATGTTAATAATGGATAGGAGCGGGTCAAGCTCATGGGGCAGGGCCCGATGGTGTGATGATGGTGGATAAGAAGGGTGGGGGAGGGTGAGAGACCCCCAGTTAGGATAGTCAAGTGAGGGGGTTAGGGGGTCCGGGAAAGGGTGCTTACGCAGCTTAAAAGTTTGAAAGCCGATGTAGCAATGCTGCAGGAGACTCACTTGAGGGTGAAGGACCAGGTGACGGCCACGCTCACTGGTCCCATCAGGGAGGGCAAAGGCGTTGGCTGGGCTGATGGTGGAAATGGGAGGGGTGGACCTTTGGAGGTTTCTGCACCCGAGGAAATGGGATACTCGTTTTTCTCAGCAGTCCATAAGGTATACTCACGGATCGACTTTTTCGTGGTGGGGAAGGCTTTGCTGGCTGGAGTTAAGGGGTCGGAGTACTCAGCAATTGCTGTGTCAGATCACGCTCCGCATTGGGTGGATATGGTGCTGGAGAAGGGGGTAGCGCAGAGGCCAGGATGGAAATTAGATGTGGGACTTTTGGGGGAACCAAGGGTTCTGTGACAAAATTGAAAAGGTAATTGATGAATATGTAGATTTCAACTGTACGGGTGAGGTGTCGAAGGCAGTTGTCTGGGAGGCTCTAAAGGCAGTGGTGAGCGGTGAGGTGATTTTGTTTAAGGCCAAGGTGGACAAAGAGGAGAGGTTGGAGCAGCAAAGGGTAATAGATGAGATGTTGGAGGTAAATAGGAGTTACGCAGAAAATAGCCACCCAGCGAAGTTGGAAAAGAGGAAGGAACTACAGGCAAACTTTGGCCGACTATCTATCAGGAAGGCGGTGCGCCAACTGAGATGAGTACGGGGTGCAATTTACGAACACGGAGATAAGTATGTTAGCAGGTCAGCTCTGGAGGGAGGCAGCGGTAAGGGAAATTGTTCAGGTGAGGGATAGGGCAAGGAAGTTGGTGGTGGCTCCGGATCTGATTAACAAAGTCTTTGAG